>NC_039363.1:9180808-9780808 GCF_003573695.1 Papaver somniferum
TATCACTTAACTCTGGTTGCAAGATTACCATATACAGACCCGATGTTCTGGTCCGGGCGAGGTTCGAGGTGTCAAATTCATCAGGTTGGATGAAACTGCAACTTATGACTTAACTCTGGTTGCAAGATTACCATATACAGACCCGATGTTCTGGTCCGAGTGAGGTTCGAGGTGTAAAATATATCAGATTGGATGAAACTGCAACTTATCACTTAACACAGGTTGCAAGATTACCATATACAGACCCGATGTTCTGGTCCGGGCGAGGTTCGAGGTGTCAATTATATCAGATTTGATGAAACTCCAACCTATCACTTAACTCTGGTTGTAATATTACCATACACATAACCGATGTTCTGGTCTAGGCGAGGTTCTAGGTGTCAAATATATCAGATTGGATAAAACTGAAACCTATCACTTAACTCTGGTTGCAAGATTACCATATACAGACCCGGTGATCTCGTCCGAGCGATGTTCGAGGTGTAAAATATATCATATTGAATGATACTGCAACCTGTCACTTAACTCAGGTTGCAAGATTACCATATACAGACCCGATGTTCTGGTCCGGGCAAGGTTCGAGGTGTCAAATATATCATATTAGATGAAACTGCAACCTATCACTTCACTCAGGTTGTGAGATTACCATATACTGACCCGATGTTCTGGTCCGTGCAAGGTTCTAGGTTTCAAATTTATCAGATTGGATGAAACTGGAACCTATCACTTAACTCAGGTTGCAATATTACCATATACATACCCGGTGTTCTCGGCCGAGCGAGGTTCTAGGTGTCAAATATATCAGATTGGATGATACTGCAACCTATCACTTAACTCAGGTTACAAGATTACCATATACAGACCTGATGTTCTGGTCCGAGCGAGGTTCGAGGTGTCAAATATATCAGATTGGATGAAACTGTAACCTATCACTTAACACAGGTTGCAAGATTACCATATACAGACCCGATATTCTGGTCCGGGCGAAGTTCGAGGTGTCAAATATATCAGCTTGGATGAAACTGCAACCTATCACTTAACTCTGGTTGCAACATTACCATATATAGACCCTATGTTTTCGTCGAGGCGAGGTTCGAGGTGTCAAATATATCAGATTTAATCAAACTGCAACCTATCACTTAACACAGGTTGCAAGATTACCATATACATACCCGATCTTCTGGTCCGGGCGAGGTTCGAGGTGTCAAATATATCAGATTTGATGAAACTGCAACCTATCACTTAACTCTGGTTGCAATATTACCATATACAGACCCTATGTTCTCGTCGAGGCGAGGTTCGAGGTGTCAAATATATCAGATTGGATGAAACTACAACCTATCACTTAACTCTGTTGCAAGATTACCATATACAAACCCGATGTTCTGGTCCGGGCGAGGTTCGAGGTGTCAAATACATCAGGTTGGATGAAACTGCAACCTATGACTTAACTCAGGTTGCAAGATTACATTATACAGACCCGATGTTCTGGTCGGGGCGAGGTTCTAGGTGTCAAATATATCAGATTGGATGAAACTACAAAATATCACTTAACTTTGTTGCAAGATTACCATATACAGACCCGATGTTCTGGTCCGGGCGAGGTTCGAGGTGTCAAATATATCAGACTGGATGAAACTGCAACCTATCATTTAACTCTGGTTGCAAAATTACCATATACAGACCTGATGTTCTGGTCTGGGCGAAGTTCGAGGTGTCAAATATATCAGATTGGATGAAACTGCAACGTATCACTTAACTCAGGTTGCAAGATTACCATATACAAACCCGATGTTCTCGTCGGGGCGAGGTTCGAGGTGTTAAATATATCATATTGGATGAAACTGCAACCTATCACTTAACTCTGGTTGCAAGATTACCATATACAGACCCGATGTTCTGGTCCGGGCGAGGTTCGAGGTGTCAAATATATCATATTGGATTAAACATATCACTTAACTCAGGTTGCAAGAATACCATATACAGACCCGACGTTCTGGTACGAGTGAGGTTCGAGGTATCAAATATATCATATTGGATGAAACTGCAACCTATCACTGAACTCTGGTAGCAATATTACCATATACAGCCCCGATGTTCTGGTCCAGGCGAGGTTCGAGGTGTCAATTATATCAGATTAGATGAAACTGCAACCTATCACTTAACTCAAGTTGCAAGATTACCATATACAGACCCGATATACTGGTCCGAGCGAGGTTCGAGGTATCAAATATATCATATTGGATGAAGCTGCAACCTATCACTTAACTTTGGTTGCAAGATTACCAAATACAGACCCGATGTTCTGTTCCGGACGAGGTTCGAGGTGTCAAATATATCAGATTGGATGAAACTGCAACCTATCACTTAACTCAGGTTGCAAGATTACCATATACAGACCCGATGTTCTGGTCCAGGCGAGGTTCTAGGTGTCAAATATATCAGATTGGATAAAACTGCAATCTATCACTTAACTCAGGTTACAATATTACCATATACAGACCCGATGTTCTGGTCAGAGCGAGGTTCGAGGTGTCAAATATATATCAGATTGGATGATATTGCAACCTATCACTTAACTCTGGTTGCATGATTACCATATACAGACCCAATGTTCTGGTCTGGCGAGGTTCTAGGTATCAAATATATCAGATTGGATGAAATTGCAACCTATCACTTAACTCTGGTTGCAAGATTACCATATACAGACCCGATGGTCTGGTCCAAGGGAGGTTCGAGGTGTCAAATGTATCAGATTAGATGGAACTGCAATCTATGACTTAACTCAGGTTGCAAGATTACCATATACAGACCCGATGTTCTAGTCCGAGCGAGATTCGAGGTATCAAATATATCATATTGGATGAAACTGCAACCTATCACTTAACTCTGGTTGAAAGATTACCATATACAGACCCGATGTTCTGGTCCGAGCGAGGTTCGAGGTGTCAAATATATCAGATTGGATGAAACTGCAACCTATCACTTAACACAGGTTGCAAGATTACCATATACAGACCCGATGTTCTGGTCCGGGCGAGGTTCGAGGTGTCAAATATATCAGATTTGATGAAACTGCAACCTATCACTTAACTCTGGTTGCAAGATTACCATATACAGACCCTATGTTCTCGTCGAGGCGAGGTTCGAGGTGTCAAATATATCAGATTGGATGAAACTACAACCTATCACTTAACTCTGTTGCAAGATTACCATATACAGACCCGATGTTCTGATCTGGGCGAGGTTCGAGGTGTCAAATATATCAGATTGGATGAAACTGCAACCTATCATTTAACTCAGGTTGCAAGATTACCATATACAGGCCCGATGGTCTAGCCTGGGAGAGGTTCCAGGTGTCAAATATATCAGATTGGATGATACTACAACTTATCACTTAACTCTGGTTGCAAGATTACCATATACAGACCCGATGTTCTGGTCCGGGCGAGGTTCGAGGTGTCAAATACATCAGGTTGGATGAAACTGCAACTTATGACTTAACTCTGGTTGCAAGATTACCATATACAGACCCGATGTTCTGGTCCGAGTGAGGTTCGAGGTGTCAAATATATCAGATTGGATGAAACTGCAACCTATCACTTAACACTGGTTGCAAGATTACCATATACAAACCCGATGTTCTGGTCCGGGCGAGGTTCGAGGTGTCAAATATATCAGATTTGATGAAACTGCAACCTATAACTTAACTCTGGTTGCAATATTACCATACACATAACCGATGTTCTAGTCTAGGCGAGGTTCTAGGTGTCAAATATATCAGATTGGATGAAACTGCAACCTATCACTTAACTCTGGTTGCAAGATTACCATATACAGACCCGGTGATCTCGTCCGAGCGAGGTTCGAGGTGAAAAATATATCATATTGAATGATACTGCAACCTGTCACTTAACTCAGGTTGCAAGATTACCATATACAGACCCGATGTTCTGGTCCGGGCAAGGTTCGAGGTGTCAAATATATCATATTAGATGAAACTGCAACCTATCACTTCATTCAGGTTGCAAGATTACCATATACTGACCCGATGTTCTGGTCCGTGCAAGGTTCTAGGTGTCAAATATATCAGATTGGATGAAACTGGAACCTATCACTTAACTCAGGTTGCAAGATTACCATATACAGACCCAAGGTTCTCGTCCGAGCGAGGTTCTAGGTGTCAAATATATCAGATTGGATGATACTGCAACCTATCACTTAACTCAGGTTACAAGATTACCATATACAGACCCGATGTTCTGGTCCGGGAGAGGTTCGAGGTGTCAAATATATCAGGTTGGATGAAACTGCAACCTATCACTTAACTCAGGTTGCAATTACCATATACAGACCCGATGTTCTGGTCCGGGCGAGGTTCTAGGTGTCAAATATATCAGATAGGATGAAACTGAAACCTATCACTTAACTCTGGTTGCAAGATTACCATATACATAACTGATTTTCTGGTCCGGGCGAGGTTCTAGGTGTCAAATATATCATATTGGATGATACATCAACATATCACTTAACTCAGGATACAAGATTACCATATACTGACCCGATGTTCTGGTCCGCGCGAGGTTCGAGGTGTCAAATATATCAGATTGGATGATACTGCAACTTATCACTTAACTCAGGTTGCAAGTTTACCATATACATAACCGATGTTCTTGTCTGGCCGAGGTTCTAGGTGTCAAATATATCAGATTGGATAAAACTGCAACCTATCACTTAACACAGATTGCAAGATTACCATATACAGACCCGATGTTCTGGTCCGGGCGAGGTTCTAGGTGTCAAATATATCAGATTGGATGAAACTGCAACCTATCACTTAACTCAGGTTGCAATATTACCATATACAGACCCGATGTTCTGGTCCGGGCGAGGTTCTAGGTATCAATTATATCAGATTGGATGAAATTTCAACCTATCACTTAACTCTGGTTGCAAGATTACCATATACAGACCCGATGTTCTGGTCCAAGCGAGGTTCGAGGTGTCAAATGTATCAGATTAGATGGAACTGCAATCTATGACTTAACTCAGGTTGCAAGATTACCATATACAGACCCGATGTTCTAGTCCGAGCGAGATTCGAGGTATCAAATATATCATATTGGATGAAACTGCAACCTATCACTTAACTCTGGTTGAAAGATTACCATATACAGACCCGATGTTCTGGTCCGAGCGAGGTTCGAGGTGTCAAATATAACAGATTGGATGAAACTGCAACCTATAACTTAACACAGGTTGCAAGATTACCATATACAGACCCGATGTTCTGGTCCGGGCGAGGTTCGAGGTGTCAAATATATCAGCTTGGATGAAACTGCAACCTATCACTTAACTATGGTTGCAAGATTACCATATATAGACCCTATGTTCTCGTCGAGGCGAGGTTCGAGGTGTCAAATATATCAGATTTGATGAAACTGCAACCTATCACTTAACACAGGTATCAAAATTACCATATACAAACCCGATGTTCTGGTCCGGGCGAGGTTCGAGGTGTCTAATATATCAGATTTGATGAAACTGCAACCTATCACTTAACTCTGGTTGCAAGATTACCATATACAGACCCTATGTTCTCGTCGAGGCGAGGTTCGAGGTGTCAAATATATCATATTGGATGAAACTACAACCTATCACTTAACTCTGTTGCAAGATTACCATATACAGACCCGATGTTCTGATCTGGGCGAGGTTCGAGGTGTCAAATATATCAGATTGGATGAAACTGCAACCTATCATTTAACTCAGGTTGCAAGATTACCATATACATGCTCGATGGTCTAGCCTGGGAGAGGTTCCAGGTGTCAAATATATCAGATTGGATGATACTACAACTTATCACTTAACTCTGGTTGCAAGATTACCATATACAGACCCGATGTTCTGGTCCGGGCGAGGTTCGAGGTGTCAAATACATCAGGTTGGATGAAACTGCAACTTATGACTTAACTCTGGTTGCAAGATTACCATATACAGACCCGATGTTCTGGTCCGAGTGAGGTTCGAGGTGTCAAATATATCAGTTTGGATGAAACTTCAACCTATCACTTAACACAGGTTGCAAGATTACCATATACATAACCGATGTTCTTGTCTGGCCGAGGTTCTAGGTGTCAAATATATCAGATTGGATGAAACTGCAACCTATCACTTAACTCAGATTGCAAGATTACCATATACAGACCCGATGTTCTGGTCCGGGCGAGGTTCTAGGTGTCAAATATATCAGATTGGATGAAACTGCAACCTATCACTTAACTCAGGTTGCAATATTACCATATACAGACCCGATGTTCTGGTCCGGGCGAGGTTCTAGGTATCAAATATATCAGATTGGATGAAATTGCAACCTATCACTTAACTCTGGTTGCAAGATTACCATATACAGACCCGATGTTCTGGTCCAAGCGAGGTTCGAGGTGTCAAATGTATCAGATTAGATGGAACTGCAATCTATGACTTAACTCAGGTTGCAAGATTACCATATACAGACCCGATGTTCTAGTCCGAGCGAGATTCGAGGTATCAAATATATCATATTGGATGAAACTGCAACCTATCACTTAACTCTGGTTGAAAGATTACCATATACAGACCCGATGTTCTGGTCCGAGCGAGGTTCGAGGTGTCAAATATATCAGATTGGATGAAACTGCAACCTATAACTTAACACAGGTTGCAAAGATTACCATATACAGACCCGATGTTCTGGTCCGGCGAGGTTCGAGGTGTCAAATATCAGCTTGGATGAAACTGCAACCTATCACTTAACTATGGTTGCAAGATTACCATATGTAGACCCTATGTTCTCGTCGAGGCGAGGTTCGAGGTGTCAAATATATCAGATTGATGAAACTGCAACCTATCACTTAACTTGGTTGCAAGATTACCATATACAGACCCTATGTTCTCGTCGAGGCGAGGTTCGAGGTGTCCAAATTATCAGATTAGATGAACTGCAATCTATGACTTAACCCAGGTTGCAAGATTACCATATACAGACCCGATGTTCTAGTCCGAGCGAGATTCGAGGTATCAAATATATCAGATTGGATGAAACTGCAACCTATCACTTAACTCTGGTTGAAAGATTACCATATACAGACCCGATGTTCTGGTCCGAGCGAGGTTCGAGGTGGCAAATATATCTATCTTGGATGAAACTACAACCTATCACTTAACTATGGTTGCAAGATTACCATATATAGACCCTATGTTCTCGTCGAGGCGAGGTTCGAGGTGTCAAATATATCAGATTTGATGAAACTGCAACCTATCACTTAACACAGGTTGCAAAATTACCATATACAGACCCATGTTTCTGGTCCGGGCGAGGTTCGAGTGTCAAATTATCAGATTTGATGAACTGCAACCTATCACTTAACTCTGGTTGCAAAGATTACCATATACAGACCATATGTTCTCGTCGAGGCGAGGTTCGAGGTGTCAAATATATCATATTGAGATGAAACTACAACCCTATCACTTAACTCTGTTGCAAGATTACCATTATACAGACCCGATGTCTGATCTGGGCGAGGTTCGAGGTGTCAAATATATCAGATTGATGAAACTGAACCTATCATTTGAACTCAGGTTGCAAGATTACCATATACATGCTCGATGGTCTAGCCTTGGGAGATGGTTCCAGGTGTCAAATATATCAGATTGGATGATACTACAACTTATCACTTAACTCTGGTTGCAAGATTACCATATACAGACCCGATGTTCTGGTCCGGGCGAGGTTCGAGGTGTCAAATACATCAGGTGGATTGAAACTGCCAACTTATGACTTAACTCTGGTTGCAAGATTACCATATACAGACCCGATGTTCTGGTCCCGAGTGAGGTTCGAGGTGTCAAATATATCAGATTGGATGAAACTGCAACCTATCACTTAACACTGGTTGCAAGCTTACCATATACAGACCCGATGTTTCTGGTCCGGGCGAGGTTCGCTGGTGTCAATATATCAGATGATGATGAACGGCAACCTATCACTTAACTCTGGTTGCAATATTACCATACACATAACCGATGTCTGTCTAGGCGAGGTTCTAGTGTCAAATATATCAGATTTAAAATGAAACTGCAACTATCACTTAACTCTGGTTGCAAGCAAGATTACCATATACAGACCCGGTTGATCTCGTCGAGAGGTTCGAGGTGTAAAATATATCATATGAATGCTAATGGCAACCTGTCACTTAACTCAGGTTGCAAGATTACCATATACAGACCCGATGTTCTGTACGGGCAAGGTTCGAGGTGTCAAATATATCATATGATGAAACTGCAACCTATCACTTCACTCAGGTTGCAAGATTACCATATACTGACCCGATGTCTGGTCCGTGCAAGGTTCTAGGTGTCAATATATCTGGATGAAACTGGAACCTGTCACTTAACTCAGGTTGCAAGATTACCATATACAGACCGGTGTTCTTCGTCCGAGAGAGGTTCTAGGTGTCACAATATATCAGATTGGATGATACCGACCTATCACTTAACTCAGGTTACAAGATTACCATATACAGACCGATGTTCTGGTCCGGGAGAGGTTCGAGGTGTCAAATATATCAGGTTGGATGAAACTGCAACCTATCACTTAACTCAGGTTGCAATTACCATATACAGACCCGATGTTCTGGTCCGGGCGAGGTTCTAGGTGTCAAAATATATCAGATAGGATGAAACTGAAACCTATCACTTAACTCTGGTTGCAAGATTACCATATACTAACTGATTTTCTGGTCCAGGCGAGGTTCTAGGTGTCAATATATCATATTGGATGATACATCAACATATCACTTAACTCGGCTACAAGTACCATATACTGACCCGATGTTCTGGTCCGCGCGAGGTTCGAGGTGTCAATATATCAGATTGGATGATACTGGCAACTTATCACTTAATCAGGTTGCAAGTTTACCATACATAACCGATGTTCTTGTGGCCGAGGTTCTAGGTGTCAAATATATCGATTGGATGAAACTGCAACCTATCACTTAACTCAGATTGCAAGATTACCATATACAGACGACCCGATGTTCTGGTCCGGGCGAGGTTCTAGGTGTCAAATATATCAGATTGGATGAAACTGCAACCTATCACTAACTCAGGTTGCCAATATTACCATATAACAGACCCATGTTCTGGTCCGGGCGAGGTTCTAGGTATCATATATCAGATTGGATGAAATTGCAACTATCACTTACTCTGGTTGCAAGATTACCATATACAGACCCGATGTTCTGGTCCAAGCGAGGTTCGAGGTGTCAATGTATCAGATTAGATGGAACTGCAATCTATGACTTAACTCAGGTTGCAAGATTACCATATACAGACCGATGTTCTAGTCCGAGCGAGATTCGAGGTATCAAATATATATTGGATGAAACTGCAACCTATCACTTAACTCTGGTTGAAAGATTACCATATACAGACCCGGTTCTGGTCCGAGCGAGGTTCGAGGTGTCAATATATCAGATTGGATGAACTGCAACCTATCACTTAACACAGGTTGCAAGATTACCATATACAGACCCGATGTTCTGGTCCAGGCGAGGTCGAGGTGTCAAATATCATCTTGGATGAAACGCAACCTATCACTTAACTCTGGTTGCAAGATTACCATATATAGACCCTTTGGTTCTCGTCGAGCGAGGTTCGAGGTGTCAAATATATCAGATTGATGAACTGCAACTATCACTTACACAGGTTGGAAATTACCACATAAAGACCTGATGTTCTGGTCCGGGCGCGAGGTTCGAGGTGTCAAATATATCATATTTGATGAAACTGCAACCTATCACTTAACTCTGGTTGCAAGATTACCATATACAGACCCTATGTTCTCGTCCAGGCGAGGTTCGAGGGGTCAATATATCAGATTGGATGAAACTACAACCTATCACTTAACTCTGTTGCAAGATTACCATATACAACCCGATGTTCTGATCTGGGCGAGTTCGAGGTGTCAAATATATCAGATTGGATGAAACTGCAACCTATCATTTAACTCAGGTTGCAAGATTACCATATACAGGCCCGATGGTCTAGCCTGGAGAGGTTCCAGGTGTCAAATATATCAGATTGGATGATACTGCAACTTATCACTTAACTGGTTGCAAGATTACCATATACAGACCCGATGTTCTGGTCCGGGCGAGGTTCGCGGTGTCAAATACATCAGGTTGGATGAAACTGCAACTATGACTTAACTCTGGTTGCAAGATTACCATATACAGACCCGATGTTCTGGTCCGAGTGAGGTTTGAGGTGTCAATATATCAGTTTGGATGAAACTTCAACCTATCACTTAACACAGGTTGCAAGATTACCATATAGACCCGATGTTCTGGTCCGGGCGAGGTTTGAGGTGTCAAATATATCAGATTTGATGAAACTGCAACCTATCACTTAACTCTGGTTGCAAGATTACCATACACATAACCGTGTTCTGGTCTAGGCGAGGTTCTCGGTGTCAAATATATCAGATTGGATGAAACTGCAACCTATCACTTAACTCTGGTTGCAATTTACCATATACAGACCCGGTGATCTCGTCCGAGCGAGGTTCGAGGTGTAAAATATATCATATTGAATGATACTGCAACCTGTCACTTAACTCAGGTTGCAAGATTACCATATACAGACCCGATGTTCTGGTCCGGGCAAGGTTCGAGGTGTCAAATATATCATATTATATGAAATTGCAACCTATCACTTCACCCAGGTTGCAAGATTACCATATACTGACCCGATATTCTGGTCCGTGCAAGGTTCTAGGTGTCAAATATATCAGATTGGATGAAACTGGAACCTATCACTTAACTCAGGTTGCAAGATTACCATATACAGACCCGGTGTTCTCGTCCGAGCGAGGTTCTAGGTGTCAAATATATCAGATTGGATGATAATGCAACCTATCACTTAACTCAGGTTACAAGATTACCATATACAGACCCGATGTTCTGGTCCGGGAGAGGTTCGAGGTGTCAAATATATCAGGTTGGATGATACTGCAACCTATCACTTAACTCAGGTTGCAAGATTACCATATACAGACCCGATGTTCTTGTCCGGGCGAGGTTCTAGGTGTCAAATATATCAGATAGGATGAAACTGAAACCTATCACTTAACTCTGGTTGCAAGATTACCATATACAGAACTGATTTTATGGTCCGGGCGAGGTTCTAGGTGTCAAATATATCAGATTGGATGATACATCAACATATCACTTAACTCAGGCTACAAGATTACCATATACTGACCCGATGTTCTGGTCCGCGCGAGGTTCGAGGTGTCAAATATATCAGATTGGATGATACTACAACCTATCACTTAACTCAGGTTGCAAGATTACCATATACATAACCGATGTTCTTGTCTGGCCGAGGTTCTAGGTGTCAAATATATCAGATTGGATGAAACTGCAACCTATCACTTAACTCAGATTGCAAGATTACCATATACAGACCCGATGTTCTGGTCCGGGCGAGGTTCTAGGTGTCAAATATATCAGATTGGATGAAACTGCAACCTATCACTTAACTCGGTTGCAATATTACCATATACAGACCCGATGTTCTGGTCCGGGCGAGGTTCGAGGTGTCAAATATATCAGGTTGGATGATACTGCAACCTATCACTTAACTCAGGTTGCAAGATTACCATATACAGACCCGATGTTCTTGTCCGGGCGAGGTTCTAGGTGTCAAATATATCAGATAGGATGAAACTGAAACCTATCACTTAACTCTGGTTGCAAGATTACCATATACAGAACTGATTTTATGGTCCGGGCGAGGTTCTAGGTGTCAAATATATCAGATTGGATGATACATCAACATATCACTTAACTCAGGCTACAAGATTACCATATACTGACCCGATGTTCTGGTCCGCGCGAGGTTCGAGGTGTCAAATATATCAGATTGGATGATACTACAACCTATCACTTAACTCAGGTTGCAAGATTACCATATACATAACCGATGTTCTTGTCTGGCCGAGGTTCTAGGTGTCAAATATATCAGATTGGATGAAACTGCAACCTATCACTTAACTCTGGTTGCATGATTACCATATACAGACCCGATGTTTTGGTCCGGGAGATGTTCGAGGTGTCAAATATATCAGATTGGATGAAACTGCAACATATCACTTAATTTTGGTTGCAAGATTACCATATACAGACCCGATGTTCTGGTCCGGGCGAGGTTCGAGGTGTCAAATATATCAGATTGGATGAAACTGCAACCTATCACATAACTCTGGTTGCAAGATTACCATATACAGACCCGATTTTTTCGTCGGGGCGAGGTTCGAAGTGTCAAATATATCAGATTGGATGAAACTGCAACCTATCAGTTAACTCAGGTTGCAAGATTACCATTTGCAGACCCGATGTTCTGGTCCTGACGAGGTTCTAGGTGTCAAATATATCATATTAGATGAAACTGCAACCTATCACTTAACTCTGGTTGCAATATTACCATATACAGACTCGATGTTCTGGTCCGGGCGAGGTTCGAGGTGTATAATATATCAGATTAGATGAAACTGCAACCTGTCACTTCACTCAGGTTGAAACTCACCAAATTATGGACCAGATATTGGAGGGAAGTTACAAAAAAAATAAGGTTCATATTTTAAACTTTTTTATGAACTGAAATGCTGTGTGGATTTAATATATATGATATAATAATATGAAAGTACTTGTGGTATACTCTTGGTTAGCATGGTATTTCGTACTTGTGGTATCTAGCTACTCTGTTGATGTATGAGTCGCTCTTGATGGATTGTAATGATCAATAATTGTTTTTGATCGATTGTAATTTAGGAGCAGAAACCTGCCGGAATTTGATGAAACTGCAACCTATCACTTAACATAGGTTGCAAGATTACCATATATAGACCCTATGTTCTCGTCGAGGCGAGGTTCGAGGTGTCAAATATATCAGATTTGATGAAACTGCAACCTATCACTTAACATAGGTTGCAAAATTACCATATACAGACCCGATGTTCTGGTCCGAGCGAGGTTCGAGGTGTCAAATATATCAGATTGGATGAAACTGCAACCTATCACTTAACACAGGTTGCAAGATTACCATATACAGACCCGATGTTCTGGTCCGGGCGAGGTTCGAGGTGTCAAATATATCAGATTTGATGAAACTGCAACCTATCACTTAACTCTGGTTGCAAGATTACCATATACAGACCCTATGTTCTCGTCGAGGCGAGGTTCGAGGTGTCAAATATATCAGATTGGATGAACACAACCTATCACTTAACTCTGTTGCAAGATTACCATATACAGACCCGATGTTCTGATCTGGGCGAGGTTCGAGGTGTCAAATATATCAGATTGGATGAAACTGCAACCTATCATTTAACTCAGGTTGCAAGATTACCATATACAGGCCCGATGGTCTAGCCTGGGAGAGGTTCCAGGTGTCAAATATATCAGATTGGATGATACTACAACTTATCACTTAACTCTGGTTGCAAGATTACCATATACAGACCCGATGTTCTGGTCGGGCGAGGTTCGAGGTGTCAAATACATCAGGTTGGATGAAACTGCAACTTATGACTTAACTCTGGTTGCAAGAAGATTACCATATCAGACCCGATGTTCTGGTCCGAGTGAGGTTCGAGGTGTCAAATATATCAGATTGGATGAAACTGCAACCTATCACTTAACACTGGTTGCAAGATTACCATATACAAACCCGATGTTCTGGTCCGGGCGAGGTTCGAGGTGTCAAATATATCAGATTTGATGAAACTGCAACCTATCACTTAACTCTGGTTGCAATATTACCATACACATAACCGATGTTCTAGTCTAGGCGAGGTTCTAGGTGTCAATATATCAGATTGGATGAAACTGCAACCTATCACTTAACTCTGGTTGCAAGATTACCATATACAGACCCGGTGATCTCGTCCGAGCGAGGTTCGAGGTGTAAAATATATCATATTGAATGATACTGCAACCTGTCACTTAACTCAGGTTGCAAGATTACCATATACAGACCCGATGTTCTGGTCCGGGCAAGGTTCGAGGTGTCAAATATATCATATTAGATGAAACTGCAACCTATCACTTCATTCAGGTTGCAAGATTACCATTACTGACCCGATGTTCTGGTCCGTGCAAGGTTCTAGGTGTCAAATATATCAGATTGGATGAAACTGGAACCTATCACTTAACTCAGGTTGCAAGATTACCATATACAGACCCAAGGTTCTCGTCCGAGCGAGGTTCTAGGTGTCAATATATCAGATTGGATGATACTGCAACCTATCACTTAACTCAGGTTACAAGATTACCATATACAGACCCGATGTTCTGGTCCGGAGAGGTTCGAGGTGTCAAATATATCAGGTTGGATGAAACTGCAACCTATCACTTAACTCAGGTTGCAATTACCATATACAGACCCGATGTTCTGGTCCGGGCGAGGTTCTAGGGTCAATATATCAGATAGGATGAAACTGAAACCTATCACTTAACTCTGGTTGCAAGATTACCATATACATAACTGATTTTCTGGTCCGGGCGAGGTTCTAGGTGTCAATATATCATATTGGATGATACATCAACATATCACTTAACTCAGGATACAAGATTACCATATACTGACCCGATGTTCTGGTCCGCGCGAGGTTCGAGGTGTCAAATATATCAGATTGGATGATACTGCAACTTATCACTTAACTCAGGTTGCAAGTTTACCATATACATAACCGATGTTCTTGTCTGGCCGAGGTTCTAGGTGTCAAATATATCAGATTGGATAAACTGCAACCTATCACTTAACACCAGATTGCAAGATTACCATATACAGACCCCTGTGTCCGGGCGAGGTTCTAGGTGTCAAATATATCAGATTGGATGAAACTGCAACCTATCACTTAACTCAGGTTGCAATATTACCATATACAGACCCGATGTTCTGGTCCGGGCGAGGTTCTAGGATCAATTATATCAGATTGGATGAAATTTCAACCTATCACTTAACTCTGGTTGCAAGATTCCACATACAGACCGATGTCTGGTCCAAGCGAGTTCGAGGGTGTCAAATGTATCAGATTAGATGGAACTGCATCTATGACTTAACTCAGGTTGCAAGATTACCATATACAGACCCGATGTTCTAGTCCGAGCGAGATTCGAGGTATCAAATATATCATTGGATGAAACTGCAACCTATCACTTAACTCTGGTTGAAGATTACCATATACAGACCCGATGTTCTGGTCCGAGCGAGGTTCGAGGTGTCAAATATCAGATTGGATGAAACTGCAACCTATAACTTAACACAGGTTGCAAGATTACCATATACAGACCCGATGTTCTGGTCCGGGCGAGGTTCGAGGTGTCAAATATATCAGCTTGGATGAAACTGCAACCTATCACTTAACTATGGTTGCAAGATTACCATATGTAGACCCTATGTTCTCGTCGAGGCGAGGTTCGAGGTGTCAAATATATCAGATTGATGAAACTGCAACCTATCACTTAACTCTGGTTGCAAGATTACCATATACAGACCCTATGTTCTCGTCGAGGCGAGGTTCGAGGTGTCAAATGTATCAGATTAGGGAACTGCAATCTATGACTTAACCCAGGTTGCAAGATTACCATATACAGACCCGATGTTCTAGTCCGAGCGAGATTCGAGGTATCAAATATATCATATTGGATGAAACTGCAACCTATCACTTAACTCTGGTTGAAAGATTACCATATACAGACCCGATGTTCTGGTCCGAGCGAGGTTCGAGGTGGCAAATATATCATCTGGATGAAACTACAACCTATCACTTAACTATGGTTGCAAGATTACCATATATAGACCTATGTTCTCGTCGAGGCGAGGTTCGAGGTGTCAAATATATCAGATTTGATGAAACTGCAACCTATCACTTAACACAGGTTGCAAAATTACCATATACAGACCCGATGTTCTGGTCCGGGCGAGGTTCGAGGTGTCAAATATATCAGATTTGATGAAACTGCAACCTATCACTTAACTCTGGTTGCAAGATTACCATATACAGACCCTTGTTCTCGTCGAGGCGAGGTTCGAGGTGTCAAATAATCATATTGGATGAAACTACAACCTATCACTTAACTCTGTTGCAAGATTACCATATACAGACCCGATGTTCTGATCTGGGCGAGGTTCGAGGTGTCAAATATATCAGATTGGATGAAACTGCAACCTATCATTTAACTCAGGTTGCAAGATTACCATATACATGCTCGATGGTCTAGCCGGGAGAGGTTCCAGGTGTCAAATATATCAGATTGGATGATACTACAACTATCACTTAACTCTGGTTGCAAGATTACCATATACAGACCCGATGTTCTGGTCCGGGCGAGGTTCGAGGTGTCAAATACATCAGGTTGGATGAAACTGCAACTTATGACTTAACTCTGGTTGCAAGATTACCATATACAGACCCGATGTTCTGGTCCGAGTGAGGTTCGAGGTGTCAAATATATCAGTTTGGGATGAAACTGCAACCTATCACATAACTTAGGTTGCAAGATTACCATATACAAACCCGATGTTCTGGTCCGGGCGAGGTTCGAGGTGTCAAATATATCAGATTGGATGAAACTGCAACCTATCACTTAACTTAGGATGGAAGATTACCATATACAAACCCGATGTTCTGGTCCGTGCGAGGTTCGAGGTGTCAAATATATCAGATTAGATGAAACTGCAACCTATCACTTAACTCTGGTTGCAAGATTACCATATACAGACCCGATGTTCTGGTACGGGCGAGGTTCTAGGTGTCAAATATATCAGATTGGATGAAACAGCTACCTACCACTTAACTCGGGTTGCAAGATTACCATATACAGACCCGATATTCTGGTCCGAGCGAGGTTCGAGGTATCAAATATATCATATTGGATGAAACTGCAACCTATCACTTAATTCTGGTTGCAAGATTACCATATGCAGATTCAATGTTCTGGTACGGGCGAAGTTCGAGGTGTCAAATATATCAGATTGGATTAAACTGCAACCTATCACTTAACTCAGGTTGCAAGAATACCATATACAGACCCGATGTTCTGGTCCGAGCGAAGTTCGAGGTATCAAATATATCATATTGGATGAAACTGCAACTTATCACTGATCTCTGGTAGCAAGATTACCATATACAGACCCGATGTTCTGGTCCAGGCGAGGTTCGAGGTGTCAATTATATCAGATTAGATGAAACTGCAACCTATCACTTAATTCAAGTTGCAAGATTACCATATACAGACCCGATGTTCTGGTCCGAGCGAGGTTCGAGGTATCAAATATATCATATTGGATGAAGCTGCAACCTATCACTTAACTGTGGTTGCAAGATTACCATATACAGACCCGATGTTCTGTTCCGGACGAGGTTCGAGGTGTCAAATATATCAGATTGGACGAAACTGCAACCTATCACTTAACTCAGATTGCAAGATTACCATATACAGACCCGATGTTCTGGTCCGTGCGAGGTTCTAGGTGTCAAATATATCATATTGGATGAAACTGCAACCTATCACTTAACTCTGGTTGCAAGATTACCATATACATACCCGATGTTCCGGTCCGGGCGAGGTTCGAGGTGTCAAATATATTAGAGTGGAAGAAACTGTAACCAATCACTTAACTCAGATTGCAAGAGTACCATATACAGACCCGATGTTCTGGTCCAGGGAGGGTTCGAGGTGTCAAATATATCAGATTGGATGATACTGCAACCTATCACTTAACTCTGGTTGCAAGATTACCATATACAGACCCGATGTTCTGGTCCGGGAAAGGTTCTAGGTGTCAAATATATCAGATTGGATGAAACTCAACCTATCACTTAACACAGGTTGCAAGATTACCATATACAAACCCTATGTTCTGGTCCGAGCGAGGTTCAAGGTGTCAAATACATCATATTAGATGAAACTGCAACCTACACATAACTCAGGTTTCAATATTACCATATACAGACCCGATGTTCTAGTCCGAGTGAGGTTCGAGGTATCAAATATATCATATTGGATGAAACTGCAACCTATCACTTAACTCTGGTTGTAAGATTACCATATACAGACCCGATGTTCTGGTCCGGGAAAGGTTCAAGTTGTCAAATATATCAGATTAGATTAAACTCAACCTATCACTTAACTCATGTTGCAAGATTACCATATACAGACCCGATGTTCTGGTCCGGGCGATGTTTTAGGTGTCAAATATATCAGATTGGATGAAACTGCAACCTATCACTTAACTCTGGTTGCTGAATTACCATATACAGACCCGATGTTCTGGTCCGGGCGAGGTTCGAGGTATCAAATATATATCATATTGGATGAAACCGCAACCTATCACTTAACTCAGGTTGCAAGATTACCATATACAGACCCGATGTTCTGGTCCAGGCGAGGTTCTAGGTGTCAAATATATCAGATTGGATGAAACTACAATCTATCACTTAACTCTGGTTGCAAAATTACCATATACAAACCTGATGTTCTATTCTGGGCGAGGTTCTAGGAGTCAAATATATCAGATTAGATGAAACTGCAACCTATCACTTAACTCAGGTTACAATATTACCATATACGGACCCGATGTTCTGGTCCGAGTGAGGTTCGAGGTATCAAATATATCATATTGGATGAAACTGCAACCTATCACTTAACTCTGGTTGCAAGATTTTCATATACAGACCCGATGTTCTGGTCTGGGCAAGGTTCGAGGTGTCAAATATATCATATTGGATGAAACTGTAACCTATTACTTTACACAGAATGCAAGATTACCATATACAGACCCGATGTTCTGGTCCTAGCGAGGTTCGAGGTATCAAATATATCATATTGGATGAAGCTAAAACCTATCACTTAACTCTGGTTACAATATTACCATATACAGACCCGATGTTCTAGTCCGAGTGAGGTTTGAGGTATCAAATATATCATATTGGATGAAACTAAAACCTATCACTTAACTCTGGTTGCAAGATTACCCTATATAGACCCGATGTTCTGGTCCGGGCAATGATCTAAGTGTCAAATATATCAGATCGGATGAAACTCAACTTATCACTTAACTCAGGTTGCAAGATTACCATATACAGACCCGATGTTCTGGTCTGGGCGAGGTTCTAGGTGTCAAATATATCAGATTTGATGAAACTGTCACCTATCACTTAACTCTGTTGCAAGATTACCATGTACAAACCCGATGTTCTGGTTCGGGCGAGGTTCGAGGTGTCAAATATATCATATTGGATGAAACTGCAACCTATCATTTAACTCTGGTTGCAAAATTACCATATACAGACCCGATGCTCTAGTCCGAGTGAGGTTCGAGGTTTCAAATATATCATATTGGATGAAGCTAAAACCTATCACTTAACTCTGGTTGCAAGATTACCCTATATAGACCCGATGTTCTGATCCGGGCAAGGATCGAGGTGTCAAATATATCAGATTGGATGAAACTCAACCTATCACTTAACTCAGGTTGCAAGATTACCATATACAGACCCGATGTTCTGATCCGGGCGAGGTTTTAGGTGTCAAAAATATCAGATTGGATAAAACTGCAACCTATCACTTAACTCTGTTGCAAGATTACCATATACAGACCAGATGTTCTGGTCCGGGCGAGGTTCGAGGTGTCAAATATATCAGATTGGATGAAACTGCAACCTATAAATTAACTCTGGTTGCAAAATTACCATATACAGACCCGATGTTCTGGTCCGGGCAAGGTTCGAGTTGTCAAATATATCATATTGGATGAAACTGCAACGTATCACTTAATCCAGGTTGCAAGATTACCATATACAGACCCGATATTCTGGTCCGAGCGAGGTTCGATGTATCAAATATATCATATTGGATGAAACTGCAGCCTATCATTTAACTCTGTTGCAAGATTACCATTTACAGACCCGATGTTCTGGTCCGGGCGAGGTTCGTTGTGACAAATATATCAGATTGGATGAAACAGCAACCCATCACTTAACTCAGGTTGCAAGATTACCATATACAGACCCGATGGTCTCGTCGGGGCGACGTTCGAGGTGTCAAATATATCAGATTGGATGAAACTACAACCTATCACTTAACTCTGGTTGCAAGATTACCATATACAGACCCGATGTTCTGGTCCGGGCGAGGTTCGAGGTGTCAAATATATCATATTGGATTAAACTGAAACCTATCACTTAACTCAGGTTGCAAGAATACCATATACAGACACGATGTTCTGGTCCGAGCGAGGTTCGAGGTATCAAATATATCATATTGGATGAAACTGCAACCTATCACTGAACTCTGGTAGCAAGATTACCGTATACAGATCCGATGTTCTGGTCCAGGTGAGGTTCGAGGTGTCAATTATATCAGATTAGATGAAACTGCAACCTATCACTTAACCCAAGTTGCAAGATTACCATATACATACCCGATGTTCTGGTCCGGGTAAGGCTCGAGGTGTCAAATATATCATATTGGATGAAACTGTAACCTATTACTTAACACAGGTTGCAAGATTACCATATACAGACCCGATGTTCTGGTCCGAGCGAGGTCCGAGGTGTCAAATATATCATATTGGATGAAACTGCAACCTATCACTTAACTCAGGTTACAATATTACCATATATAGACCCGATGTTCTGGTCCGAGCGAGGTTCGAGGTATCAAATATATCATATTGGATGAAACTGCAACCTATCACTGAACTCTGGTAGCAAGATTACCATATACAGATCCGATGTTCCGGTCCAGGTGAGGTTCGAGGTGTTAATTATATCAGATTAGATGAAACTGTAACCTATTACTTAACACAGGTTGCAAGATTACCATATACAGACCCGATGTTCTGGTCTGGGCGAGGTTCGAGGTGTCAAATATATCATATTGGATTAAACTGAAACCTATCACTTAACTCAGGTTGCAAGAATACCATATACAGACACGATGTTCTGGTCCGAGCGAGGTTCGAGGTATCAAATATATCATATTGGATGAAACTGCAACCTATCACTGAACTCTGGTAGCAAGATTACCATATACAGATCCGATGTTCTGGTCCAGGTGAGGTTCGAGGTGTCAATTATATCAGATTAGATGAAACTGCAACCTATCACTTAACTCAAGTTGCAAGATTACCATATACAGACCCGATGTTCTGGTCCGGGTAAGGCTCGAGGTGTCGAATATATCATATTGGATGAAACTAAAACCTATCACTTAACTCTGGTTGCAAGATTACCCTATATAGACCTGATGTTCTGGTCCGGGCAAGGATCGAGGTGTCAAATATATCAGATTGGATGAAACTCAACCTATCACTTAACTGAGGTTGCAAGATTACCATATACAGACCCGATGTTCTGGTCCAGGGAAGGTTCGAGGTGTCAAATATATCAGATTGGATGAAACTGCAACCTATCAATTAACTCTGGTTGCAAGATTACCATATGCATACCCGATGTTCTGGTCCGGGCGAGGTTCGAGGTGTTAAATATATCATATTGGATGAAACTGCAACATATCACTTAATTTTGGTTGCAAGATTACCATATACAGACCCGATGTTCTGGTCCGAGCGAGGTTCGATGTATCAAATATATCATATTGGATGAAACTGCAGCCTATCATTTAACTCTGTTGCAAGATTACCATAAACAGACCCGATGTTCTGGTCCGGGCGAGGTTCGAGGTTCGAGGTATCAAATATATCATATTGGATGAAACTGCAACCTATCACTGAACTCTGGTAGCAATATTACCATATACAGCCCCGATGTTCTGGTCCAGGCGAGGTTCGAGGTGTCAATTATATCAGATTAGATGAAACTGCAACCTATCACTTAACTCAAGTTGCAAGATTACCATATACAGACCCGATATACTGGTCCGAGCGAGGTTCGAGGTATCAAATATATCATATTGGATGAAGCTGCAACCTATCACTTAACTTTGGTTGCAAGATTACCAAATACAGACCCGATGTTCTGTTCCGGACGAGGTTCGAGGTGTCAAATATATCAGATTGGATGAAACTGCAACCTATCACTTAACTCAGGTTGCAAGATTACCATATACAGACCCGATGTTCTGGTCCAGGCGAGGTTCTAGGTGTCAAATATATCAGATTGGATAAAACTGCAATCTATCACTTAACTCAGGTTACAATATTACCATATACAGACCCGATGTTCTGGTCAGAGCGAGGTTCGAGGTGTCAAATATATATCAGATTGGATGATATTGCAACCTATCACTTAACTCTGGTTGCATGATTACCATATACAGACCCAATGTTCTGGTCTGGCGAGGTTCTAGGTATCAAATATATCAGATTGGATGAAATTGCAACCTATCACTTAACTCTGGTTGCAAGATTACCATATACAGACCCGATGGTCTGGTCCAAGGGAGGTTCGAGGTGTCAAATGTATCAGATTAGATGGAACTGCAATCTATGACTTAACTCAGGTTGCAAGATTACCATATACAGACCCGATGTTCTAGTCCGAGCGAGATTCGAGGTATCAAATATATCATATTGGATGAAACTGCAACCTATCACTTAACTCTGGTTGAAAGATTACCATATACAGACCCGATGTTCTGGTCCGAGCGAGGTTCGAGGTGTCAAATATATCAGATTGGATGAAACTGCAACCTATCACTTAACACAGGTTGCAAGATTACCATATACAGACCCGATGTTCTGGTCCGGGCGAGGTTCGAGGTGTCAAATATATCAGATTTGATGAAACTGCAACCTATCACTTAACTCTGGTTGCAAGATTACCATATACAGACCCTATGTTCTCGTCGAGGCGAGGTTCGAGGTGTCAAATATATCAGATTGGATGAAACTACAACCTATCACTTAACTCTGTTGCAAGATTACCATATACAGACCCGATGTTCTGATCTGGGCGAGGTTCGAGGTGTCAAATATATCAGATTGGATGAAACTGCAACCTATCATTTAACTCAGGTTGCAAGATTACCATATACAGGCCCGATGGTCTAGCCTGGGAGAGGTTCCAGGTGTCAAATATATCAGATTGGATGATACTACAACTTATCACTTAACTCTGGTTGCAAGATTACCATATACAGACCCGATGTTCTGGTCCGGGCGAGGTTCGAGGTGTCAAATACATCAGGTTGGATGAAACTGCAACTTATGACTTAACTCTGGTTGCAAGATTACCATATACAGACCCGATGTTCTGGTCCGAGTGAGGTTCGAGGTGTCAAATATATCAGATTGGATGAAACTGCAACCTATCACTTAACACTGGTTGCAAGATTACCATATACAAACCCGATGTTCTGGTCCGGGCGAGGTTCGAGGTGTCAAATATATCAGATTTGATGAAACTGCAACCTATAACTTAACTCTGGTTGCAATATTACCATACACATAACCGATGTTCTAGTCTAGGCGAGGTTCTAGGTGTCAAATATATCAGATTGGATGAAACTGCAACCTATCACTTAACTCTGGTTGCAAGATTACCATATACAGACCCGGTGATCTCGTCCGAGCGAGGTTCGAGGTGAAAAATATATCATATTGAATGATACTGCAACCTGTCACTTAACTCAGGTTGCAAGATTACCATATACAGACCCGATGTTCTGGTCCGGGCAAGGTTCGAGGTGTCAAATATATCATATTAGATGAAACTGCAACCTATCACTTCATTCAGGTTGCAAGATTACCATATACTGACCCGATGTTCTGGTCCGTGCAAGGTTCTAGGTGTCAAATATATCAGATTGGATGAAACTGGAACCTATCACTTAACTCAGGTTGCAAGATTACCATATACAGACCCAAGGTTCTCGTCCGAGCGAGGTTCTAGGTGTCAAATATATCAGATTGGATGATACTGCAACCTATCACTTAACTCAGGTTACAAGATTACCATATACAGACCCGATGTTCTGGTCCGGGAGAGGTTCGAGGTGTCAAATATATCAGGTTGGATGAAACTGCAACCTATCACTTAACTCAGGTTGCAATTACCATATACAGACCCGATGTTCTGGTCCGGGCGAGGTTCTAGGTGTCAAATATATCAGATAGGATGAAACTGAAACCTATCACTTAACTCTGGTTGCAAGATTACCATATACATAACTGATTTTCTGGTCCGGGCGAGGTTCTAGGTGTCAAATATATCATATTGGATGATACATCAACATATCACTTAACTCAGGATACAAGATTACCATATACTGACCCGATGTTCTGGTCCGCGCGAGGTTCGAGGTGTCAAATATATCAGATTGGATGATACTGCAACTTATCACTTAACTCAGGTTGCAAGTTTACCATATACATAACCGATGTTCTTGTCTGGCCGAGGTTCTAGGTGTCAAATATATCAGATTGGATAAAACTGCAACCTATCACTTAACACAGATTGCAAGATTACCATATACAGACCCGATGTTCTGGTCCGGGCGAGGTTCTAGGTGTCAAATATATCAGATTGGATGAAACTGCAACCTATCACTTAACTCAGGTTGCAATATTACCATATACAGACCCGATGTTCTGGTCCGGGCGAGGTTCTAGGTATCAATTATATCAGATTGGATGAAATTTCAACCTATCACTTAACTCTGGTTGCAAGATTACCATATACAGACCCGATGTTCTGGTCCAAGCGAGGTTCGAGGTGTCAAATGTATCAGATTAGATGGAACTGCAATCTATGACTTAACTCAGGTTGCAAGATTACCATATACAGACCCGATGTTCTAGTCCGAGCGAGATTCGAGGTATCAAATATATCATATTGGATGAAACTGCAACCTATCACTTAACTCTGGTTGAAAGATTACCATATACAGACCCGATGTTCTGGTCCGAGCGAGGTTCGAGGTGTCAAATATAACAGATTGGATGAAACTGCAACCTATAACTTAACACAGGTTGCAAGATTACCATATACAGACCCGATGTTCTGGTCCGGGCGAGGTTCGAGGTGTCAAATATATCAGCTTGGATGAAACTGCAACCTATCACTTAACTATGGTTGCAAGATTACCATATATAGACCCTATGTTCTCGTCGAGGCGAGGTTCGAGGTGTCAAATATATCAGATTTGATGAAACTGCAACCTATCACTTAACACAGGTATCAAAATTACCATATACAAACCCGATGTTCTGGTCCGGGCGAGGTTCGAGGTGTCTAATATATCAGATTTGATGAAACTGCAACCTATCACTTAACTCTGGTTGCAAGATTACCATATACAGACCCTATGTTCTCGTCGAGGCGAGGTTCGAGGTGTCAAATATATCATATTGGATGAAACTACAACCTATCACTTAACTCTGTTGCAAGATTACCATATACAGACCCGATGTTCTGATCTGGGCGAGGTTCGAGGTGTCAAATATATCAGATTGGATGAAACTGCAACCTATCATTTAACTCAGGTTGCAAGATTACCATATACATGCTCGATGGTCTAGCCTGGGAGAGGTTCCAGGTGTCAAATATATCAGATTGGATGATACTACAACTTATCACTTAACTCTGGTTGCAAGATTACCATATACAGACCCGATGTTCTGGTCCGGGCGAGGTTCGAGGTGTCAAATACATCAGGTTGGATGAAACTGCAACTTATGACTTAACTCTGGTTGCAAGATTACCATATACAGACCCGATGTTCTGGTCCGAGTGAGGTTCGAGGTGTCAAATATATCAGTTTGGATGAAACTTCAACCTATCACTTAACACAGGTTGCAAGATTACCATATACATAACCGATGTTCTTGTCTGGCCGAGGTTCTAGGTGTCAAATATATCAGATTGGATGAAACTGCAACCTATCACTTAACTCAGATTGCAAGATTACCATATACAGACCCGATGTTCTGGTCCGGGCGAGGTTCTAGGTGTCAAATATATCAGATTGGATGAAACTGCAACCTATCACTTAACTCAGGTTGCAATATTACCATATACAGACCCGATGTTCTGGTCCGGGCGAGGTTCTAGGTATCAAATATATCAGATTGGATGAAATTGCAACCTATCACTTAACTCTGGTTGCAAGATTACCATATACAGACCCGATGTTCTGGTCCAAGCGAGGTTCGAGGTGTCAAATGTATCAGATTAGATGGAACTGCAATCTATGACTTAACTCAGGTTGCAAGATTACCATATACAGACCCGATGTTCTAGTCCGAGCGAGATTCGAGGTATCAAATATATCATATTGGATGAAACTGCAACCTATCACTTAACTCTGGTTGAAAGATTACCATATACAGACCCGATGTTCTGGTCCGAGCGAGGTTCGAGGTGTCAAATATATCAGATTGGATGAAACTGCAACCTATAACTTAACACAGGTTGCAAGATTACCATATACAGACCCGATGTTCTGGTCCGGGCGAGGTTCGAGGTGTCAAATATATCAGCTTGGATGAAACTGCAACCTATCACTTAACTATGGTTGCAAGATTACCATATGTAGACCCTATGTTCTCGTCGAGGCGAGGTTCGAGGTGTCAAATATATCAGATTTGATGAAACTGCAACCTATCACTTAACTCTGGTTGCAAGATTACCATATACAGACCCTATGTTCTCGTCGAGGCGAGGTTCGAGGTGTCAAATGTATCAGATTAGATGGAACTGCAATCTATGACTTAACCCAGGTTGCAAGATTACCATATACAGACCCGATGTTCTAGTCCGAGCGAGATTCGAGGTATCAAATATATCATATTGGATGAAACTGCAACCTATCACTTAACTCTGGTTGAAAGATTACCATATACAGACCCGATGTTCTGGTCCGAGCGAGGTTCGAGGTGGCAAATATATCATCTTGGATGAAACTACAACCTATCACTTAACTATGGTTGCAAGATTACCATATATAGACCCTATGTTCTCGTCGAGGCGAGGTTCGAGGTGTCAAATATATCAGATTTGATGAAACTGCAACCTATCACTTAACACAGGTTGCAAAATTACCATATACAGACCCGATGTTCTGGTCCGGGCGAGGTTCGAGGTGTCAAATATATCAGATTTGATGAAACTGCAACCTATCACTTAACTCTGGTTGCAAGATTACCATATACAGACCCTATGTTCTCGTCGAGGCGAGGTTCGAGGTGTCAAATATATCATATTGGATGAAACTACAACCTATCACTTAACTCTGTTGCAAGATTACCATATACAGACCCGATGTTCTGATCTGGGCGAGGTTCGAGGTGTCAAATATATCAGATTGGATGAAACTGCAACCTATCATTTAACTCAGGTTGCAAGATTACCATATACATGCTCGATGGTCTAGCCTGGGAGAGGTTCCAGGTGTCAAATATATCAGATTGGATGATACTACAACTTATCACTTAACTCTGGTTGCAAGATTACCATATACAGACCCGATGTTCTGGTCCGGGCGAGGTTCGAGGTGTCAAATACATCAGGTTGGATGAAACTGCAACTTATGACTTAACTCTGGTTGCAAGATTACCATATACAGACCCGATGTTCTGGTCCGAGTGAGGTTCGAGGTGTCAAATATATCAGTTTGGATGAAACTTCAACCTATCACTTAACACAGGTTGCAAGATTACCATATACATAACCGATGTTCTTGTCTGGCCGAGGTTCTAGGTGTCAAATATATCAGATTGGATGAAACTGCAACCTATCACTTAACTCAGATTGCAAGATTACCATATACAGACCCGATGTTCTGGTCCGGGCGAGGTTCTAGGTGTCAAATATATCAGATTGGATGAAACTGCAACCTATCACTTAACTCAGGTTGCAATATTACCATATACAGACCCGATGTTCTGGTCCGGGCGAGGTTCTAGGTATCAATTATATCAGATTGGATGAAATTTCAACCTATCACTTAACTCTGGTTGCAAGATTACCATATACAGACCCGATGTTCTGGTCCAAGCGAGGTTCGAGGTGTCAAATGTATCAGATTAGATGGAACTGCAATCTATGACTTAACTCAGGTTGCAAGATTACCATATACAGACCCGATGTTCTAGTCCGAGCGAGATTCGAGGTATCAAATATATCATATTGGATGAAACTGCAACCTATCACTTAACTCTGGTTGAAAGATTACCTTATACAGACCCGATGTTCTGGTCCGAGCGAGGTTCGAGGTGTCAAATATATCAGATTGGATGAAACTGCAACCTATCACTTAACACAGGTTGCAAGATTACCATATACAGACCCGATGTTCTGGTCCAGGCGAGGTTCGAGGTGTCAAATATATCATCTTGGATGAAACTGCAACCTATCACTTAACTCTGGTTGCAAGATTACCATATATAGACCCTTTGTTCTCGTCGAGGCGAGGTTCGAGGTGTCAAATATATCAGATTTGATGAAACTGCAACCTATCACTTAACACAGGTTGGAAAATTACCACATAAAGACCTGATGTTCTGGTCCGGGCGAGGTTCGAGGTGTCAAATATATCATATTTGATGAAACTGCAACCTATCACTTAACTCTGGTTGCAAGATTACCATATACAGACCCTATGTTCTCGTCCAGGCGAGGTTCGAGGTGTCAAATATATCAGATTGGATGAAACTACAACCTATCACTTAACTCTGTTGCAAGATTACCATATACAGACCCGATGTTCTGATCTGGGCGAGGTTCGAGGTGTCAAATATATCAGATTGGATGAAACTGCAACCTATCATTTAACTCAGGTTGCAAGATTACCATATACAGGCCCGATGGTCTAGCCTGGGAGAGGTTCCAGGTGTCAAATATATCAGATTGGATGATACTACAACTTATCACTTAACTCTGGTTGCAAGATTACCATATACAGACCCGATGTTCTGGTCCGGGCGAGGTTCGAGGTGTCAAATACATCAGGTTGGATGAAACTGCAACTTATGACTTAACTCTGGTTGCAAGATTACCATATACAGACCCGATGTTCTGGTCCGAGTGAGGTTCGAGGTGTCAAATATATCAGATTGGATGAAACTGCAACCTATCACTTAACACTGGTTGCAAGCTTACCATATACAGACCCGATGTTCTGGTCCGGGCGAGGTTCGAGGTGTCAAATATATCAGATTTGATGAAACTGCAACCTATCACTTAACTCTGGTTGCAATATTACCATACACATAACCGATGTTCTGGTCTAGGCGAGGTTCTAGGTGTCAAATATATCAGATTAAATGAAACTGCAACCTATCACTTAACTCTGGTTGCAAGATTACCATATACAGACCCGGTGATCTCGTCCGAGAGAGGTTCGAGGTGTAAAATATATCATATTGAATGATACTGCAACCTGTCACTTAACTCAGGTTGCAAGATTACCATATACAGACCCGATGTTCTGGTACGGGCAAGGTTCGAGGTGTCAAATATATCATATTAGATGAAACTGCAACCTATCACTTCACTCAGGTTGCAAGATTACCATATACTGACCCGATGTTCTGGTCCGTGCAAGGTTCTAGGTGTCAAATATATCAGATTGGATGAAACTGGAACCTGTCACTTAACTCAGGTTGCAAGATTACCATATACAGACCCGGTGTTCTCGTCCGAGAGAGGTTCTAGGTGTCAAATATATCAGATTGGATGATACCGCAACCTATCACTTAACTCAGGTTACAAGATTACCATATACAGACCCGATGTTCTGGTCCGGGAGAGGTTCGAGGTGTCAAATATATCAGGTTGGATGAAACTGCAACCTATCACTTAACTCAGGTTGCAATTACCATATACAGACCCGATGTTCTGGTCCGGGCGAGGTTCTAGGTGTCAAATATATCAGATAGGATGAAACTGAAACCTATCACTTAACTCTGGTTGCAAGATTACCATATACATAACTGATTTTCTGGTCCGGGCGAGGTTCTAGGTGTCAAATATATCATATTGGATGATACATCAACATATCACTTAACTCAGGATACAAGATTACCATATACTGACCCGATGTTCTGGTCCGCGCGAGGTTCGAGGTGTCAAATATATCAGATTGGATGATACTGCAACTTATCACTTAACTCAGGTTGCAAGTTTACCATATACATAACCGATGTTCTTGTCTGGCCGAGGTTCTAGGTGTCAAATATATCAGATTGGATGAAACTGCAACCTATCACTTAACTCAGATTGCAAGATTACCATATACAGACCCGATGTTCTGGTCCGGGCGAGGTTCTAGGTGTCAAATATATCAGATTGGATGAAACTGCAACCTATCACTTAACTCAGGTTGCAATATTACCATATACAGACCCGATGTTCTGGTCCGGGCGAGGTTCTAGGTATCAATTATATCAGATTGGATGAAATTTCAACCTATCACTTAACTCTGGTTGCAAGATTACCATATACAGACCCGATGTTCTGGTCCAAGCGAGGTTCGAGGTGTCAAATGTATCAGATTAGATGGAACTGCAATCTATGACTTAACTCAGGTTGCAAGATTACCATATACAGACCCGATGTTCTAGTCCGAGCGAGATTCGAGGTATCAAATATATCATATTGGATGAAACTGCAACCTATCACTTAACTCTGGTTGAAAGATTACCATATACAGACCCGATGTTCTGGTCCGAGCGAGGTTCGAGGTGTCAAATATAACAGATTGGATGAAACTGCAACCTATAACTTAACACAGGTTGCAAGATTACCATATACAGACCCGATGTTCTGGTCCGGGCGAGGTTCGAGGTGTCAAATATATCAGCTTGGATGAAACTGCAACCTATCACTTAACTATGGTTGCAAGATTACCATATATAGACCCTATGTTCTCGTCGAGGCGAGGTTCGAGGTGTCAAATATATCAGATTTGATGAAACTGCAACCTATCACTTAACACAGGTATCAAAATTACCATATACAAACCCGATGTTCTGGTCCGGGCGAGGTTCGAGGTGTCTAATATATCAGATTTGATGAAACTGCAACCTATCACTTAACTCTGGTTGCAAGATTACCATATACAGACCCTATGTTCTCGTCGAGGCGAGGTTCGAGGTGTCAAATATATCATATTGGATGAAACTACAACCTATCACTTAACTCTGTTGCAAGATTACCATATACAGACCCGATGTTCTGATCTGGGCGAGGTTCGAGGTGTCAAATATATCAGATTGGATGAAACTGCAACCTATCATTTAACTCAGGTTGCAAGATTACCATATACATGCTCGATGGTCTAGCCTGGGAGAGGTTCCAGGTGTCAAATATATCAGATTGGATGATACTACAACTTATCACTTAACTCTGGTTGCAAGATTACCATATACAGACCCGATGTTCTGGTCCGGGCGAGGTTCGAGGTGTCAAATACATCAGGTTGGATGAAACTGCAACTTATGACTTAACTCTGGTTGCAAGATTACCATATACAGACCCGATGTTCTGGTCCGAGTGAGGTTCGAGGTGTCAAATATATCAGATAGGATGAAACTACAACCTATCACTTAACACAGGTTGCAAGATTACCATATACAGACCCGATGTTCTGGTCCGGTCGAGGTTCGAGGTGTCAAATATATCATCTTGGATGAAACTGCAACCTATCACTTAACTATGGTTGCAAGATTACTATATATAGACCCTATGTTCTCGTCGAGGCGAGGTTCGAGGTGTCAAATATATCAGATTTGATGAAACTGCAACCTATCACTTAACACAGGTTGCAAAATTACCATATACAGACCCGATGTTCTGGTCCGGGCGAGGTTCGAGGTGTCAAATATATCAGATTTGATGAAACTGCAACCTATCACTTAACTCTGGTTGCAAGATTACCATATACAGACCCTATGTTCTCGTCGAGGCGAGGTTCGAGGTGTCAAATATATCAGATTGGATGAAACTACAACCTATCACTTAACTCTGTTGCAAGATTACCATATACAGACCCGATGTTCTGATCTGGGCGAGGTTCGAGGTGTCAAATATATCAGATTGGATGAAACTGCAACCTATCATTTAACTCAGGTTGCAAGATTACCATATACAGGCCCGATGGTCTAGCCTGGGAGAGGTTCCAGGTGTCAAATATATCAGATTGGATGATACTGCAACTTATCACTTAACTCTGGTTGCAAGATTACCATATACAGACCCGATGTTCTGGTCCGGGCGAGGTTCGAGTTGTCAAATACATCAGGTTGGATGAAACTGCAACCTATGACTTAACTCTGGTTGCAAGATTACCATATACAGACCCGATGTTCTGGTCCGAGTGAGGTTTGAGGTGTCAAATATATCAGTTTGGATGAAACTTCAACCTATCACTTAACACAGGTTGCAAGATTACCATATACAGACCCGATGTTCTGGTCCGGGCGAGGTTTGAGGTGTCAAATATATCAGATTTGATGAAACTGCAACCTATCACTTAACTCTGGTTGCAAGATTACCATACACATAACCGATGTTCTGGTCTAGGCGAGGTTCTCGGTGTCAAATATATCAGATTGGATGAAACTGCAACCTATCACTTAACTCTGGTTGCAAGATTACCATATACAGACCCGGTGATCTCGTCCGAGCGAGGTTCGAGGTGTAAAATATATCATATTGAATGATACTGCAACCTGTCACTTAACTCAGGTTGCAAGATTACCATATACAGACCCGATGTTCTGGTCCGGGCAAGGTTCGAGGTGTCAAATATATCATATTAGATGAAACTGCAACCTATCACTTCATTCAGGTTGCAAGATTACCATATACTGACCCGATGTTCTGGTCCGTGCAAGGTTCTAGGTGTCAAATATATCAGATTGGATGAAACTGGAACCTATCACTTAACTCAGGTTGCAAGATTACCATATACAGACCCAAGGTTCTCGTCCGAGCGAGGTTCTAGGTGTCAAATATATCAGATTGGATGATACTGCAACCTATCACTTAACTCAGGTTACAAGATTACCATATACAGACCCGATGTTCTGGTCCGGGAGAGGTTCGAGGTGTCAAATATATCAGGTTGGATGAAACTGCAACCTATCACTTAACTCAGGTTGCAATTACCATATACAGACCCGATGTTCTGGTCCGGGCGAGGTTCTAGGTGTCAAATATATCAGATAGGATGAAACTGAAACCTATCACTTAACTCTGGTTGCAAGATTACCATATACATAACTGATTTTCTGGTCCAGGCGAGGTTCTAGGTGTCAAATATATCATATTGGATGATACATCAACATATCACTTAACTCAGGCTACAAGATTACCATATACTGACCCGATGTTCTGGTCCGCGCGAGGTTCGAGGTGTCAAATATATCAGATTGGATGATACTGCAACTTATCACTTAACTCAGGTTGCAAGTTTACCATATACATAACCGATGTTCTTGTCTGGCCGAGGTTCTAGGTGTCAAATATATCAGATTGGATGAAACTGCAACCTATCACTTAACTCAGATTGCAAGATTACCATATACAGACCCGATGTTCTGGTCCGGGCGAGGTTCTAGGTGTCAAATATATCAGATTGGATGAAACTGCAACCTATCACTTAACTCAGGTTGCAATATTACCATATACAGACCCGATGTTCTGGTCCGGGCGAGGTGTTAGGTGTCAAATATATCAGATTGGATGAAACTGCAACCTATCACATAACTCTGGTTGCAAGATTACCATATACAGACCCGATTTTTTCGTCGGGGCGAGGTTCGAAGTGTCAAATATATCAGATTGGATGAAACTGCAACCTATCAGTTAACTCAGGTTGCAAGATTACCATTTGCAGACCCGATGTTCTGGTCCTGACGAGGTTCTAGGTGTCAAATATATCATATTAGATGAAACTGCAACCTATCACTTAACTCTGGTTGCAATATTACCATATACAGACTCGATGTTCTGGTCCGGGCGAGGTTCGAGGTGTATAATATATCAGATTAGATGAAACTGCAACCTGTCACTTCACTCAGGTTGAAACTCACCAAATTATGGACCAGATATTGGAGGGAAGTTACAAAAAAAATAAGGTTCATATTTTAAACTTTTTTATGAACTGAAATGCTGTGTGGATTTAATATATATGATATAATAATATGAAAGTACTTGTGGTATACTCTTGGTTAGCATGGTATTTCGTACTTGTGGTATCTAGCTACTCTGTTGATGTATGAGTCGCTCTTGATGGATTGTAATGATCAATAATTGTTTTTGATCGATTGTAATTTAGGAGCAGAAACCTGCCGGAATTTGTGTCGGTGATATTTTTTTACCTAAAAATTACTTTGCAGCGGATATAAACGTGGAAATTTATCCATTGCATAAATCACTTGAAATGAGCAACGCATGTAACTGCAACTAAATAAATAAACGTTGACAGAAGTCACAATGGGGCCCACAAAAGTGTTACCCTATAAATAGTAAGCGTTGTACAAATTAAGTGATACGTTGCACAAATAAGAAAAATATAACGGTTCTGCAACGTTTATAAGGGTTGTACAAATTCAGTTGCACAAATTATGCGCAATGTTTATAAACGGCACAAATTGGCTGTTAAGCACTTCGAATTCTTCTTAATAACTCAAACGGCATTAAAACTAGTTTGATTGAATTGTCCAAGACGCCGCTGGGTCATCATATTTTGTGTGTCTAAATATCTTTAAGGCCTATTCCTATGGGTATGCCAAAAAAAAGCTGTTTGGAATACCAGGTGGCATGCTAAACCAATTGTGCCACTATGGGAAAACCAATAAATGATAGACATTCTAGCGAACGATATTATGAATAACGCTGGCGATATTGTGATTATCGTTGTCGTTATAAACAAAACGAGCGATACTAATAGTATCGCTGGCGATATTAATTATATCGTCCACTGGATATTTTGCAACGATTATTCCCCCCCTTTTGCCTCCTATATATACGCCCTCGTATTTCTCCAAGGTACTCACACCTACTTCAACTTATATTTCACCAATTTTCTCTATCTCTATTCTCATTTTAAATTTCATAATCATCAATGGCGAGATCCAATGAAGAGAGGAATATTATTATGAATCGGTTTAGATTACAACAAGAAACCTATCGAAGGAGGTTGCAATAACTTGACGATGAGGAAGCTGAAGATAGTAAACTTATCGACATTTTGATGCTAGTACATACGGGCCAAATACCTAGAGTTCCAGAGCCACAAGAAGTATTCTCAAGAAGGTATACGTATCGAGGGAGGGAATTTTACCATCAAAAGATGATGAACGATTATTTTCTTCCCAATTGTGTGTACTCTGATCAAAATTTTCAAGGTCGATTCCGTATGCTTCAGCATCTGGTGATAAACATTATTGAAGAGCTTTGTCGAGTAGAACCTCAATTTAATTATCAATTTGATGCACTCAATATTGAGGTCATAGTCCTAAACAACAAGTTACTTCGGAGTTAAGGATTCGAGGTTATGGCACTCCAGCGGATATGAACGATGAGTACCTTCGTATGGGTAAAACAACTTCATTCACTTACCTTTCATTGTTTTGTGAAGTAATGATTAATCATTTTGGTCCAAAATATTTACGAAAACCAACCGAGGATGATGTTAGACAAATATTGAGGGAGAACGAGGATAGGGGATTCCCAGGAATGCTAGGTAGTCTCGATTTTATGCATTGGGTATGGCAAGGATGCCCTGTTTATTGGGTCGGTCAATATAAAGGTCATTATCCAAAACCAACAGTTATCCTTGAAGCTGCCGCTTCTTACGATTGTTGGATTGAAGCATGGAATTAGTCCCCTAGTACGTTTCATGATCAACGGCCACCAATACACTCATGGCTATTATCTTGTGGATGGTATCTACCCAAAATGGTCCACTTTGGTTCAATGCTACCGTCAGCCTCCTGCCGGTCCGTTCATACCGGCATTTTAACGATGCCCAAATGGCAGCGAGGAAGGATGTGGAACGCGCTTTTGGAATATTAAAGAGGAATTTCACTATCATTTGTGGCCCATACCGTGGATTGAGTCCTCGTGAAATGCACAAGACTATGCTCACTTGCATAATTCTTCATAACATGGTAGTTCAGGAAACCCGTCGTAATCCGGAGTGGACTAACTATGAAGATGAATATTTGAGGACGAAGATTCAACCACAAAGAGGCGTCCCTGCAAGGAATTATGCTCCAATGAATAATTGCATTCAGAATCGAAATTTGTATGACAGTTTAAGAGACGATCTGAGATTGAATCTTTGGGCAGAGCATGGAAGACAATGAGTTATGTATTTTAATTAAGTTATGTATTTTATTTTAAGTTAATGAGCAACAACATTTCAAATTAATCAACTTTTCATTTCAAACTAATATTAAGTAGAATGCAACAACATATCAAATTAAAATGCAATACTTTAAATACATCAATCATTTAAAACTTAATTTAGAGGAACTATTACATCAAACTCATCATCAGTTCCATCATCATCATCATCATCATCATCATCATCATCATCATCATCATCATCATCATCATTGTTGTTAGTAAATCAACTTGTTTTTCAATCTGTGCTTGAATTCCGTCAAATTCGATTTGCCACACATGTTTTTGCTGGGCGTTCATAATTGACGTGTTAGCTTGAAGGATGTTATGCTTATCATAGTCAAACCCAAATTTTTCTTGAGAAAGACGACTTTTTTTTACTCTCCATGTTTTGAAATTTCCTATCAAATTCTCTTTGCTTATCGACGGTCTTTTGATGTTCCATAAATTCCTCCATGTTAAATCCATCGGAACTCCCTCCTTCTTGATCTAATTTTCTAGATAGTCTTGCTTTGTTCCTCCCTGGCAATTTTTTCTTACCATCATCATCATAATTATTAAAAACTAAGTTACCTTTTGGGTTTGTTGCAGTAACTGGTGAAGAATTGGAATTTGGTGTTGAGGGAGAAGAATTATATGGTGACCTTTCAGGTACTTGTTGATTAGTTATTAAGAAATCAGGATTATATTTGTTCAACACCTTCAAAATATGATAACAACTTTCGAAAGCGAACTGTTTACCATGTTTTCGCTGCCAATCTAAACGAACCTTTGTTTCAAAATCAACATCGTTCTGACCACTCTCCCTGCCTGCTCTCTTGGCTTGCATTATCAATGCAACATAAGCGGCTACTTCCCTGTTGATTACAATGAAGTGTTCTGCCAATACTTTTGCATCACGAGAATTGATGTTCATGGTTTGTTCTTCATATTTCAAAAATATGTTATCCCACATGGTGTTACCATGTTGTTGTGCACCATCGATACAATCTTGGGTAAAATAAACATAATTACGACAAATACATTCATCCTCTACCAGGGTGTATTTTGCACCACGGACTTTGATTTTTCTAGCTTTTCCTTTGTCTTCACTTTGAGACTGTGAATCCATATTACAATTAAAGAATTATAGAGAAGGTGTGATTGTTTTAGATTTGAAGAAGAAGATTGAGAAATTCTAGAGAGGTTTAGAAATTCTGGAGTGAGTTGAAATGAGATTGAAATTAGGTATTTATAGAGGGGAAAAATAGTAGCCATTGGATGAAGATCTGATAAGCGATGGTTAAAGAGACGAGCGAGAGCTTGACTAGCGCTGGCGATGTAATGACCAGCGAGCGCTGACTTAACCATTGTGTCCATCGCTCGCTGGAAACTCTGTCACTGTATGCCTATATGTTATTCCTGGCATATTGGCATATGAGTTTGGCACTTTGGCATACTCATATTGGGTGCATATATGCCAAATATACGAGTTTGGCATATGCATAGGAATAGGCCTAAGAAAGATGCAGAGAACCCTTTCCAATTAGAGTTGGGTGATATTTTATTCATCCACTTATACCATTGTAACTCCTTCTCATCAAGGTTATTACCCGCCAATTGCACCTATTTTGCTGGAGGTATTTCATAAAATCGAAAGTACAATTTAACACGATATAATCAACCTTTAGGATACGTACCCTCAAATCGCAGAAAAATTACACTCCCATCATTCTTATGCGTGTTACGAACTCTACTATTTGGTGCCATGTCTTTTTCCAGCAACTTCTCCAATTTTTCATCCAAACGATTGCTTGATGTATCCATGGTGGTAGCTTGTGTTTTCAAATGTTGCATGATTCTTCTTTTTTGTTCTCGACTTTTGGTCAGATAAGGAGCGAAACCGCTTTGATACAGAGAGAAATCCAGATATTAACACGTAAACTGGTCTCATGTTGACTGGTCAACAACTCTAAATTCAAGTGTTTAGTAGGAGTACACCCCATTCTGGACAATTAACTGGACTCAGTCAACTCGTCACAGCAAGCTAAATGGACTCAGTTCAACAAAATCGTTACGAAAATTTTATACAACTGTTGCAAAAAGAAAGTCCAAAGAAAGTTAACTAGACTTGTCGTGGAGGTAAAATCGGCATAAAACCGTTATCAAAAGTCGAAAGTACCACTTTCAGAATTTTTGACACCGAAAGTAAGTACACGGAATATCACCTTTTTTTAAGTCCCTTCCCGGTTAAAAACTAAACTATATCTTTATAGGACCTGGTCCTATCATCCTAGCTATAAAAATTGTTTCTACATTTCACCATGTCAATTGTAACTTTTCATCAGGAATACAGTTTTTTTCTTTTTTTTTTTAAAAGAGGGTCGTTTTTACTGTAGTATATTGGTCAAGCCATTGGTTGATGATACCATTAATTCGAGTTCGAAACTGGTCAGCAGCGAATGATGCCGTGACCGATTATAATTGAAACTAATCTTATCGCTTTAATAGTAAGTATTTTGTTAACAACAATGTGATCATTATGTAATTCTTAATTTTTTTTTTATACTCCCTTCATTTTTGGGCCGAACGACCGGAGGGCCCGAAGGGAAGGAGTCCCTTTTATGACCACTTTTTTGTAAAATGAAACCTCACATAAATTTGTAATTTGATAAAAAGATTTTGGTAGTGTGCATTTGACAATACCAAAATATCCCTCTCTTTTAGTCCAATTACTATAACTCCTTAGTATCCTATTTTCTTAAGGGTATAATTGACAACTAAACTTTAATATAATATATCTAAAAATCTTTGTCTTGGAATTTCACAAATTTTATCTCGTTAGAAAGGTTTAAAAAACTCTACGCAACGAGTACAAACAACAATATCAAATTTAGAGCTTTTACGAAAAATTCGGAGGTGTTTATCATTTTAGGCGCAATTTTAGAAACTTAAATGTATATCCATTATGCAAACCACCACAAAGGATACATAATACTTTATGATGCTATGAAACCATAATTTGGTTTATGCATCAACTAATTTTTTGCTGTGATGAGTGCTAAAAAGTGCATATTTCTATATATTTTTCTTGGCATTTAACTCATCTTTTGTGCATTAATTCTACATTTTATCCCATATTCTGTATTTTCATTGTTTTCAAGAATAAATATTTTTCTTACTTAATTTTGCATTTTTAGGTAATAAATAAAGTCTGGATGACTTGCGGAGCGGAAAAGAGCTGAAGAGTGGTGAAAAGCCGGAAGAAATTACGCGAGGAAGCCGCAAAGAATGGAGCACAAGACCAAAAAGTTAGGAATGGGCTCAAGAAGGAAGAATTGTTCTTAAAGAAGATATGGGCTTGGCATACCCAAGGCCCAAAACCCTTACCCAAACCCATTTTCTATATCCATACCCGCCTCCATTCTCAACCGTTAGATTGGATCCAACTCATCATTCTACGGTCGCTCATTCATAGAGCATGAAAATCTGAAGTCTCTGCCAAACACCACAGCGCTTAAATTCCAAGCCTTCAGATTAGATCACATTTAGATCCTACGGTCGCTCCTTTGCCTGCGCATCAAATCTCGATACTTCCGCTTAACACTACAGTACCTAACATCATCTAACACCGTTGACTTCGTTGTGTTTCAAAATCCAACGGTTGCATCGATTCATCTCTTATCGCACCGTTAGATCTACCAACCATCTTCGCATCCCGCAGCTCAGAGTCACAAAACATCAAAATTTGATGAAGCCGCCACACACTGGAGCACCAAACCCTATACCAGCTACCCAAACGCACCCTTCTCCCAAAACATCGATTTCACCTTCTCCTCCACTCCGTCTGCAGAGAGCTGCTCTGCAACCCCATCCCTCTCTGCAACTTCACCACCTTCTTCACCTCCACTGCCACCACCACACCTCCCCCATCATCACCCCTATCTTTCTCCATCATTACCCCCTTGTTCTAACCTTCTATTATATAGTTTTCTTCCCTAATTTCTCTCTAAAAACCTAGGGAAGAAATCAATAAAATAGGACGAGTTGGAAAGATGCAATTGAAGCATGGGATGGAGCAGGTGAACAAGGAAAATAATGGGTCGACGATTGAAGTGTCAAATCACATGTTTGGTGAGTAAAATTCGAAACCCTAATTTCAACTGTCCAAATTAGGTTTTTGGGGATTTTTATAGAAAACCCTAATTTCTGTTAGGGAAAGCCTGGAGACGAATAGAGAGAAACATGGGTTCAAATTGTACTATCAAATTAGGTAGAATCAAATACCTAATTTCTGTATTGTTTGATTTTGGGATATGGGTGAAGAACCCTAATTTTGTATTTTGGGGAAATGGGGTCTGTGGGTATAAATTGGGACTGTGGGTGTGATGTAAAGACTCATGCTGGACTAGCCAGTGTCCAGAACTTTGTTCTGTTAATGTTCACTTTTTTTGCTGTTCATATTATGTTCTGTTCTGTGTATGCTCTCTGTTAATGTGTATGTTCTCTGTTAATGTGTATGTTCTTTTATGTCTTGTAATGTTCTCATGTTGTTCATGTCATTCTTAGATGTGTGAAATGTTCTAGGATAGAATTGAATCAAGGTAAACCACATTTTACTCTCACAGTGCATATCATGTATGCTTTGTAGTTAGGATAAAACTATGTGATATTACCACAACTCATACCTTATTGACATTGTCAAATTCTCTGACTAATTGTGCTTTAGTCAGACATTTAGTGCTTAGGATTGACACTTTAGTTGTGATTCAACTATCCATTGGTGAAACACCTTAGGTAAAAGGCAGACTTGAACCTTTACCTTTACCTGCTGTAAGGAAGAATTGGCATGATCAGTTGAGTTCATCCTCTTGTCTTCACTGTTTTGTTTTGCTCTTTTTCATGTTTAGACTCATTCCATTGTTTACTGTTTTCTTTCTTTCATTTGCTATTTTCTTCACATCACTGCCCTTGGCTTAGGCCTTGGTGTGCAACTGTCTCCTTGGCACTTTTCTTCAGTATCTTAATCCATTTTCCTGTTTTGGTTCACTGGTTTAAGCCCATTGCACACTGTTAGGGTTGAAACCAAAGGCTAAAAGCCCAAGCTCATTACTAAGCCAAGCCCAGATCACAGCTACTGCTAGGGAAAGGCAAAAGCCCAATTCAAAAGCCAAGCTCGGTTCACTGCTACATTTGAAGTTCAGTCCCTCAAAGGCCCAAAGGCCCAGTTCACATCAAAATATTACCAAGCCCATTGTTATCAAAACCCATTAGTACTCAAAGCCCATTGACCATTCAAAGCCCAACAGCAATTTAGAAACCCAAAATAGCTAGAAACTCCAAACACACCCAGTCTCTGTGGATCGACCCGTACTTGCACGGACTACAACCAACGACCGTGCACTTGCGGTATTACTGTAGGCCCGCGTTTCATTTCACTTCAATTTTATACACATTTCCGGGCCCACCAAGTTTTTGGCGCCGCTGCCGGGGACCATTTTGCATTTAAATATAATATCTTTGAGGTCTACCAAGTTTTTGGCGCCGCTGCCGGGGATTGGTGCTGTGTTTTTCTTGTGTTTTATTAGCTATTTTTGCATTTCACTGCATAGCATTTGCATCTGCATCTGCTTCACTTCATTTGCTGTTGGACCTGCTGTTCTGAACCTGTTTTTTTTCTCTGCTGGGACGCCACCAAGGAAAAGAACCAAAACCCAACTGGGTTTTTGCAACAATATCAGAGCAGCTGGGCTGTGCTTAAAAGGTAACCCATTTAAGAGAACCCGAATTGTGGGCTTGTAATATTAAAGCCAATTTTTGGGCTTCTCTTATTTTCTGTTGGGTTTGTAATAATTTATTTGTGGGCTTGCTTGTTTAATTTGTGGGCTTGTATTTAATTTTTGTGAGCTTGTTTAATTTGGACTTGTATTTTGTATTCTGGGTTTTTAAACCCAGCTGAGCTTGTAACCGATCACGCTAGTTGAACTCGTTAGTGGGCCGAGCACCCAAATTCTAGGCCGAGATTTTGGACTCAGTTCCACCAAAAGTTTTCAACCAAGCGGAGCCAAAGCAAACACAAAAGGCTTGCACAGTGGGCTTGCTCCCATTCAAAAACCAAATTTTATTTTGCAAAAAAAAAAAAAAAAAAAAAAAAAAAAAAAAAATTACGTTACTTTCTCCTTGTTTCAAAAAAAAAAAAGAAAAATTCTTTTTTTTAACCAAATTTTATTTTGCTCCCACATTAACAACCAAATTTTTTCTTTTATCCCCATAAAACCAAATGTTTCCCATCAAAAACCAAATGTTTTTCATTCCCTTAAAAACCAAATTTTGAGCTTTGTAAACTCTTTACTTAGCCTTTGAGCCCAATCATGTAGATCTTTTTCTACAGTTGGGGAATACAACGAATCCCTTAGAGAACTTGCGTGTGGACAACCTTCACGTTATGAACCTCCCATAGACCATGATGTCAATAGTTATAGGAATTATTATGGACATTTTCAAAGTCCCGAGCCTCAATACATGAACCCTAATGACTATTCACACATGCATCGTTTGCCACAACGTGAAAATGAACATTTTGCTAATGCCTCACTCACACATCATCTCTTGTGGATCAATTAGAAGCTCGAATCGCAGCTTTAGAAATGCAATCACATGAGGAATCTGTCACATCTAATTTTCTTAGGCAACCTGAAATCTATGCATGTCCCGCATGTGGTAGTTTAGACCACCCTGTTGAGAATTGTCATATTTTGCATAATTTTAGGCAATCTAGAGAAAATCCAAGGTATGAAATGCCCATAAATTGTGAGAATGGTAGTCATTGGGACCATAATCAATCCTTTGAGGGTTGCGATCAATCTTTTATAAACCCTAATGACCATGCACACATGTACCAATCACCACAATTTGAACATGAAGAATTTTGTACTCCCATGAATTTAGACTCCACCACAGAAGCTTTCAGACTCAGTGAGCAAAACTTCGATAGATCTACATCACGAATTCAGGCATATTTAGATCAGATTTTGCTTCACCTACAAAAGGAGGAAATTCATGAGGAAATGTATGTTGTCCCTAATGAAGTGTCTAGTCCCATTCATGTAAATGATGTTGAATATGAACCTAATTAGAGGAACATGAATCGACTAACGACACCACCACTTTTAATGAGGACCAATATGCATGCTACCATGATGATGATTATGATGATTATGATGATGTGTTAGAAGAACATGAAAATATTGTGGAACCTGTTGGTTCAATAACATATGGCTTCTCGCCCTCGACCTTCATGAATGTTGTTTTTTCTAATACTCATTGTAATTCATATGATTTTGATATTGACATGGGATTCGTACAATTATTCTGTGAAGATGAGCATGACATAGGAATAGTTGAATCTTCTGTAGACACTAATGTTATTATGCATGAAAATATAAGTGATGTGTCTGATTCTCTACCTAGGTCACATTGTGATATTTCTCCTGATTTGCCGATGCATGAGAATGAATCTGTTGATGATGTTGATGACTCTGATTGTGATCTTGCCAATTTGTTTGATGATTGTGAGCATGATGTGACATGTGTAGATGATTTAGGAGATTTTGATTTGATTGATAATGACGCACCTATTCTCCTACATGAGTCACAATCTGTTGGCCTTCCACCCAACCTAGATTTGGTTTGTACCAATATTGTAAAACCAATTTTTCTGAAATTCCTAATCTAGGTTTGGAACTGTGTGCTTCCCAAGTCCTCTTGGACTATTTTGCTTCTAAGTATAATACATCTGAGGAACCACAGTTGGAATTAGCATGTTTGCCCGTCCCTAGCAAAGTTCATTTCGAGCTAGACCTTGTGCATGATGAACCCCCAAAACTGCGAGATTTTGTTTCCAAAATTATATCTTCTGTAAAATCCAGGTTTGGGGTAGCTCATTTTGTTTCACAGCTTCACTTGCATGCCTACCATATTATTATTGTGTGAAGCTGTTGAAACCTTTACACTTTTCTTTTGGGTTGATCCTCAACTCTTTAGACTTTTGGTGTATGGTGAATTTTTTGTATATAATCCAGTAGATACAATTTCTTAAAACCCTTTTGTTCCTTTTGTATATATTTTGCTAATCCAATATGATCTCGGCTGAAATATGTTGGATTTTTGCCTTGAATAACGGAGTTTTAATTCTGCTTTCGCCGAAATCGGGTATTCTCTCTCCTTTTACTCTACTCAGCATGTCCCTTTCCATATGTTGCATTTTAATTCTTTCCATATTTTGAAACATTGAGGACAATGTTTAGTTTAGGTTTGGGGGTATAGAGTAGATACCATGATAATTTGCCATAATTGAAAACGAACTCCTTCTTCTTTTTGAAAAATTGAAAAATTCCAAAAAAAAAATTTGAAAAATCAAAATTGAAAAAATTAAAAAATGAAAAAAACATAAAAAATGGAGCTCATTTACCTTGAAATGTTGACTCTTGTGCAAATATGTAATTATTAGGAGTCTTAGTCTAGATATTTAGGCACCCTGATTCTAGCACAATTCACATAGTGATAAGAAATTTGCACGCGCACGATCTACCAATACATGTATGGCCTCGATCTTCAAGGTGTTTGATAGGAAGTTACGATTGCCAATCACTTTAGAATACTGAACGAAACTTGACTAGCTTGTTCTTTGGTTGGTTGGGATAGAAGGTGGAGGTTACATTAAGAAAGACAACCATCGAATTTAACTGGGTGCATCAAAAAGGGCTACCTCTTGCAAAGTGTCATGTAATCTTTTGTTTCTTTTTGTTATGTATCAAAAGTTTTCCTTGTACAAAAAAAAAAAAAAAAAAAAAAAAAAAAAAAAAAACGATGTAATATTCAGAAAAAAAAAAAGAGAAAAAAAAATATCAGAAAAATACAAAAAAAATCAAGTATTTCAATTCCATCATCTCTTGTTCCAAAAATAAAAGAGAATAGTCAAAGTAAATAAGAGTCATGTAAAGAGTCATTTTGTTGTTTCATTGTAATAAGCAAGGAGGGTGTATGCCATTGATGTACAACGCGAGTAATTGTGAAATACCTCCAACTCATTCACAATTCTCGTAAAGTCCGGACAGCTAGCTAGATTTCGACCTCAGTTCTTAGCCTGAGAAACTATCTCTTGGTGATTAGTAGTCATAACTTCAGATCTTTCTTTACACATGTGTAGATACACTTTACACTCTTATCACATGTCTTTTTTTGTTATCAGTGCTAGGATTGTGCCTTCGATAGCTAGATTGACATCTCCATTTTGCTGTGAGCTTAACTGTTTGCACATGTCACATTTGATGGAATCTGAGCTTATATTTTGACCTAGAACTTTGTAGGTACGTTCTAAGCAAACCTTCACGAGACTTCAACTCGTCCACTAGGGACACTTAGTGGTTTAAAAGGCTTAGTGCATACGCTAAATGCATTCGAGAGACCAGCGACAGTGGTATAGGTAGGATTTCCTTAGTTTTGTTTTACTTGAGGACAAGTAAAATTCAGGTTTGGGGGTATTTGATGAGTGCTAAAAAGTGCATATTTCTATATATTTTTCTTGGCATTTAACTCATCTTTTGTGCATTAATTCTACATTTTATCCCATATTCTGTATTTTCATTGTTTTCAAGAATAAATATTTTTCTTACTTAATTTTGCATTTTTAGGTAATAAATAAAGTCTGGATGACTTGCGGAGCGGAAAAGAGCTGAAGAGTGGTGAAAAGCCGGAAGAAATTACGCGAGGAAGCCGCAAAGAATGGAGCACAAGACCAAAAAGTTAGGAATGGGCTCAAGAAGGAAGAATTGTTCTTAAAGAAGATATGGGCTTGGCATACCCAAGGCCCAAAACCCTTACCCAAACCCATTTTCTATATCCATACCCGCCTCCATTCTCAACCGTTAGATTGGATCCAACTCATCATCCTACGGTCGCTCATTCATAGAGCATGAAAATCTGAAGTCTCTGCCAAACACCACAGCGCTTAAATTCCAAGCCTTCAGATTAGATCACATTTAGATCCTACGGTCGCTCCTTTGCCTGCGCATCAAATCTCGATACTTCCGCTTAACACTACAGTACCTAACATCATCTAACACCGTTGACTTCGTTGTGTTTCAAAATCCAACGGTTGCATCGATTCATCTCTTATCGCACCGTTAGATCTACCAACCATCTTCGCATCCCGCAACTCAGAGTCACAAAACATCAAAATTTGATGAAGCCGCCACACACTGGAGCACCAAACCCTATACCAGCTACCCAAACGCACCCTTCTCCCAAAACATCGATTTCACCTTCTCCTCCACTCCGTCTGCAGAGAGCTGCTCTGCAACCCCATCCCTCTCTGCAACTTCACCACCTTCTTCACCTCCACTGCCACCACCACACCTCCCCCATCATCACCCCTATCTTTCTCCATCATTACCCCCTTGTTCTAACCTTCTATTATATAGTTTTCTTCCCTAATTTCTCTCTAAAAACCTAGGGAAGAAATCAATAAAATAGGACGAGTTGGAAAGATGCAATTGAAGCATGGGATGGAGCAGGTGAACAAGGAAAATAATGGGTCGACGATTGAAGTGTCAAATCACATGTTTGGTGAGTAAAATTCGAAACCCTAATTTCAACTGTCCAAATTAGGTTTTTGGGGATTTTTATAGAAAACCCTAATTTCTGTTAGGGAAAGCCTGGAGACGAATAGAGAGAAACATGGGTTCAAATTGTACTATCAAATTAGGTAGAATCAAATACCTAATTTCTGTGTTGTTTGATTTTGGGATTTGGGTGAAGAACCCTAATTTTGTATTTTGGGGAAATGGGGTCTGTGGGTATAAATTGGGACTGTGGGTGTGATGTAAAGACTCATGCTGGACTAGCCAGTGTCCAGAACTTTGTTCTGTTAATGTTCACTTTTTTTGCTGTTCATATTATGTTCTGTTCTGTGTATGCTCTCTGTTAATGTGTATGTTCTCTGTTAATGTGTATGTTCTTTTATGTCTTGTAATGTTCTCATGTTGTTCATGTCATTCTTAGATGTGTGAAATGTTCTAGGATAGAATTGAATCAAGGTAAACCACATTTTACTCTCACAGTGCATATCATGTATGCTTTGTAGTTAGGATAAAACTATGTGATATTACCACAACTCATACCTTATTGACATTGTCAAATTCTCTGACTAATTGTGCTTTAGTCAGACATTTAGTGCTTAGGATTGACACTTTAGTTGTGATTCAACTATCCATTGGTGAAACACCTTAGGTAAAAGGCAGGCTTGAACCTTTACCTTTACCTGCTGTAAGGAAGAATTGGCATGATCAGTTGAGTTCATCCTCTTGTCTTCACTGTTTTGTTTTGCTCTTTTTCATGTTTAGACTCATTCCATTGTTTACTGTTTTCTTTCTTTCATTTGCTATTTTCTTCACATCACTGCCCTTGGCTTAGGCCTTGGTGTGCAACTGTCTCCTTGGCACTTTTCTTCAGTATCTTAATCCATTTTCCTGTTTTGGTTCACTGGTTTAAGCCCATTGCACACTGTTAGGGTTGAAACCAAAGGCTAAAAGCCCAAGCTCATTACTAAGCCAAGCCCAGATCACAGCTACTGCTAGGGAAAGGCAAAAGCCCACTTCAAAAGCCAAGCTCGGTTCACTGCTACATTTGAAGTTCAGTCCCTCAAAGGCCCAAAGGCCCAGTTCACATCAAAATATTACCAAGCCCATTGTTATCAAAACCCATTAGTACTCAAAGCCCATTGACCATTCAAAGCCCAACAGCAATTTAGAAACCCAAAATAGCTAGAAACTCCAAACACACCCAGTCTCTGTGGATCGACCCGTACTTGCACGGACTACAACCAACGACCGTGCACTTGCGGTATTACTGTAGGCCCGCGTTTCATTTCACTTCAATTTTATACACATTTCCGGGCCCACCACGCTGCAACTGATAAAACGATGCATTCACTCTGTTTCAAAAAAAATGATACTTTCATTTTAGGCACTTTCGAAAATTGAATGCATAGTCATCATGCAAACCACCACAAAGAATGCACATCATATTTTCCAGCCATATTTTGGTTTATGCGTCGGCTAATTTTCTATTTAAAGAAAAATGATACTTTTACATTCCGTTTTTTTAGAAAAAGTGATACTTTCATTCTGTTTTAGAAAAAGAGATACTTTCACAATTTTATTTTTGAAAGTATCATTTTTTCTGAAACAGAAGTGGTATATGCTTAAATCTATCATTCAAAAATAAATAAATGCATGACGAATTATGGAGCCACCACAAAGGATGCATAACAGTTGATATAGTCGTATTTTGGTTCATGCATCCACCAATTTGGTTATACAACCACTAAAACGATGTATATGTCTCGAAAATGACATTCCGACAAAAAAAAGATATATAACGCGTCGTGCAATCAGAAGTGTTTCGTTTTTCTTCGATTGGCCCTCCCCACAGTGACAGTGTTAGTAATAAGATAGGCTGGAGTGATGTATAATCGTTTTAATAGTAAGCCCATACAGTGAGCTACATCTTTTATAACATCGAGAATAACTAACGTGCAGTTAAGTTAAAATATGAACTTTCGCGGATGGCCCTTGTATATACGACTATTAGTTTGGACTTTTAATAGTACGTATTCTTAATACCTTTTTTTTTATAATCAAACTATTGACCTAATTCTCCTTGATATCGAAAAACGAGATGCATACAATACAACGTGCCATTAAGTTGAAAATTAGATGCCAGCTAGCTCATATACGACTATTAGTTATCGACGGGTGAAGTATTGTTTACGGCAATGCTATTTGGCTCCTTAATCTCCACCTCCTTATTCGCCTCCCTACAATTTAAATCTCATATTAAGGGAATGATGAACCCCACCTGAACCTAAATACGGATCTTGATATGAATGTGGAGCTTAGATTATAGGGAGGTGAACAGGAAGGTGGAGAATAGAGAGCCAACTAACATTTTCGTATTGTTTACTAAAGAATATTGTAATAGCTCGTATTCGTCAGTTTCACGAGGGTTATTTTTGCATAGAGTTGTGCCATTATTGGCTTTGTAAACAAAAAGCAAAAGATATAGGCACCTTTTCAGTTTAGGTCATCCGCTCGAAAAGTTGATGCAAAGCCAAGGATGAATGGCCACTTGCATATGCCGTCAAATGATATGAATCTACTGCAAATGTTACCCTTTTTGGTGCGGATATGTACTTGAACTGTTTGACTGCAATTTAAAATGACGAAATCAAAAACTTTACAACCTCTTAACTTTAGTCCAACTGGGCACTAGCTATGTACTTGTGTATGTACTCATTATCTCATGTGAATTTTGTACCAACAAAAAAGTGCAATCATATCAAGAGTACTCGCTTTCTAAGAGTAAGCATCTATATTAACAGTCAACCGAACTCGTAATCATTGTGTTTATCCTTAGTACCTTTGTATAACCAAATTATGGACCTAAATAATCTTTTTCTAGCATTGGAAATTAGATGTTAACAACATGCGAGTAAGTTGAAATAAAGCAAGCCTATTTGTTTGGACTTTGGACATTCATTATTGAGATTAATTCCCAAAGTATGAAAAGTTAATTATATTCATCTTATTCTGATCGGTGGAGAAGTTAAAGGATGGTCCCAATGCCATGCGTGGTTAAAATTTGTATATTGTGATGTTCTCTTTTTCCTTAAAGAAAAGAAATATTATGATGCTTTTCATTTTGATGTACGAGTTATTTACCTGAATTTTGTTATGTTGTGCATCCATGCATAAGATAAAGACCAATCATAACATTGGAATTTGTAAAATACAATTAAAAATCAAGAGAAAAGATACATTTTTATATTGGAGAATGCATAATCTCACATTCCACAAATGCAAATTTGAAAAACCAATTTTTCATTCTCCAATATAAGCTCTCTTGATTTTATAAGTTCCAATATAATGATTGGTCCTTATTTTATGCATGGATGCACAAGATAACAAAATCCTACTTACCATCTAATGAGACGAATCCTGAAAGAAATTTTCAACCCATTAGCAATGTCAAGTGGAATAAGTTTGGAAGAACTAATAATTCTCCTAGGATCTTAAACTTATTATGGAAATGCGTAAGTGATTGTCTGCCTATGGTCTTTAAATAATGAACAGGTTAACCCTTATACTGTGGCAAGACTATCCAAATCCTTTGTTGCTGACTGGAATATCTCAGCTCAAAATGTTAGGAATACAAACATTATTGCTGAAAATCCAATTATTCAAACTTTGATGCATCCTTTATAGATGCAACTAAAAATGTGGGTTTGGAACTAATTGTAAGAAATGTTGCCGGTCAATGCGATGGAGCTAGATGCAAACGGATAAAAAGAATAAATGCAGAAAAAACAGAAGCCGTAGCTCTTTCGGTGGCAATTCAATGGGCAACGAGGAGTGGCATACAAAAGTGGAGCTGGAAGGAGATTGTAGGAATTTCATTTATGCACTTAATTGAAGATTGCGTGAGTCGTGGTCCTGTGTTTGTGTGCATAGAGACGTAAATCATATACTTTGATGGCTAGGTATACTGTGCATGGAGACGTAAATCATACACTTCGATGGCTAGTTTACTGTGCATTGAGACGTAAATCATACACTTCGATGGCTAAGTTTAGTAATCTTGAACTGCCCTGATGAGCGGGAATAAAATCTGCCCCGGTGAATGCTTGATGGTGTCCAAGCACATAAAAACTCTACGTGATTCTCATTTTTCATTAACGAGTTCTTTCGTATTAAGAAAGCTTGTTCTAATGATAGAAAGCGTGTTGATAATGTATTCTAAACTAAATTAAGTGATAAAATATTGCACAAAATAGACAAAGAAATGAAAGAGATTTCCTACAATAGAGAGTAGATGTGAAGTTAATCATAGAAAAACAACCTTAATTTATTAAGTAGCTGTTTGTCTTACATGATTTTTTTTTGGGTGATTAACGGCATTTAATACAAGATAATGCACTACGGGAAAAATATACATCTACAACTGGGGATTTACAACACTTCGCTATACATCGTAGAAAGTCCTATGTTTTACAACTGGTTTCAAAGGAAGAGTTGTCGTATATCATCACTACCAACTCTTAGGAACAAGGGGTTGCACTAAGAAAACAAACGACAACTCCTTTAGCAAAACTGTTGTGACGACATTTAGGTATAACAACTTTGTTTCATAAGTGTAGTGACTTAGCCTATCACAATTCTCACAAGTGTTGTTGAAGAACACAAAAATATGATAATGAAAAATACGTTAGAGGGGAGATTCGAACATGAACCTAATGCATGGATGTCTAGCTCATCAACCATCCTTACATTTCACAAGTTTAGGTTTTTTTTTTTTTTTAATAGAAACGTATAACAACACTTATAAGTGTTGTTGAAGTTAAAATATAGAATGTGGGAAAAAATGAGGTTTGGGAGATTCTCATTTCTGCTAAATTTTTCTCACTTCTGCTAAAAATTATTTTGGTCTCCGGTTCTACTAAATTTTTCTCACTTATGCTAAAAACTATTTTCTCTAACACCCCCCACTAAATTCTAGAAATTTAGGCTTTTTGAGATTGGGTAGAAATATCCAAAAGAGGGTTTGTTTAAGGTTTCAGAGAATATTCTGATGGAATCTTACATGTAAAGGGTTCATCTTTACAAATTTTTTTAAGGTTTCGTAGAATATTCTGAATGAATCTTATCTGTAAATGGATGGATTCGTCGTTCTTACCAAATTTTTGACTTATAGTAGTCCACTCATGGCCAGGATCGATCTGGGAGCCTGTTATGCATACAATATGCAGAAATAGGGTTTGTTTAAGGTTTCGTAGAATATTTTGAAGGAATATTACCTGTAAATGGATGGGTTCGTCGTTCTTACCAAGTTTTTGACTTATACTAGTCCATTCACGGCCATGTTTCGATATCGGAGCCTGGTATACATACAATATGCAGAAATAGGGTTTGTTTAAGGTTTCGTAGAATATTACAAAGGAATCTTACCTGTAAATGGATGGATTCATCGTTCTTACCAAGTTTCTGATTTAGAGTAGTCAACTCGCGGCCAGGTTTCGATCTCGGAGCCTGGTATGCATACAATATGCAGATGTAGGGTTTGTTTAAGGTTTCTTAGAATATTCCGAAGGAATTTTACCTGTAAATGGATGGATTCATCGTTCTTACCAAATTTTTGACTTGTAGTAGTCAACTCCCGGCCAGGTTTCGATCTCGGAACCTGGTATGTATACAATATGCAGAAATAGGGTTTGTTTAAGGTTTCGTAGAATATTCTGAAGGAATCTTACCTGTAAATGGATGTATTCGTCGTTCTTACCAAGTTTTTGACTTAGAGTAGTCAACTCGCGGCCAGGTTTCGATCTCGGAGCCTGGTATGCATACAATATGCAGAAATAGGATTTGTTTAATGTTTCGTAGAATATTCCGAAGGAATCTTACCTGTAAATGGATGGATTCGTCGTTCTTACCAAGTTTCTGACTTATAGTAGTCCACTCCCGGCCAGGTTTCGATCTCAGAGCCTGGTATGCATACAATATGCAAAAATATATTTTGTTTAAGGTTTCATAGAATATTCCGAAGGAATCTTACCTGTAAATGGATGGATTCATCGTTCTTACCAAGTTTTGTGTGTGTTTAAGGTTTCGTAGAATATTTCCATGGAATCTTACCAGTAAATGGTTGGATTCATCGTTTTTGTGCACTTTGAAACTTCTTGGTTCATAGTTTGTAAGTCGTTATACCGAACTTGAAGTTTGAATCGACACTGAGCTTCATTTTCATCAATTTCGATGATGTATCATGCTAATTTTGAAGTCAGAACCCTCTCAGAGCTTCGTGGTTCATAGATTATATGCCATTATACAAAGTTTGAAGTTCGAATCGACATTGAGCTTCATATTTATCGATTTTGATGATGTATCATGCTAAGTTTAAAGTCAGAACCCTCTCAGAGCTTCTTGGTTCATAGTTTGTATGTCGTTATACCACATTTGAAGTTTGAATCGACACTGAGCTTCATATATATCTATTTCAATGATGTATCATGCTACTAATGTGAACTAAAGCTACTTCATGACCTGTATGACTAGTCGAAATTACTTCATGACCTATGTAACTAGTCGAAATTCTAACCGGAAGCACAAAGAGAAAGAACAAAAGCACAAAGAAACACACCAATTATCGAATTCATTTCTTATTTTTCAGCTTCATTCTTATACATTTTTTGGATTTTTTTATATCAGAATGTCGATAACAATATGCTAAATTTATTCATATTTTTTTTGGATTTTTTTCGTGTCGAAGGTTGATAATAAAACCGAATACATGAGTGCGTATTAGCACAAAGAAAAACACACATGCTTCTTAATCCGTATGAGCATCCCAAAATACAATCTCAACCGTGAAATTATTTTCCCAATCCGTATGAGTGGATCAAACAAAATCTGGTCCGTCCAACATTTTCATTCACCCACCAAACCCTCCCTCAGCCACTCGAACTCTATCTCTTTCTCTCTTTCTTCCTCTCCTCTTCCTCTCCCCCGAAGAACACCTCTCTTCTTCTCTCAATACCTCTTCTTCATCTTCATTTCTTGATTGAATCGACCCATATTAGTTCTCATCTGCAATTTCCGGTGAAAAACATCACAACCTCAGTCACAGAAACTCATCAATCGAATACCTCAGATCCACCTTCTACAAACCCTAAATCAAACGAAACCCAACTTTAATCGTAATATGCTACCGATTTCTTCTTTCACTGATTCAATCTCAGAACCCCTTTCAATTCGTAATATGCGATTTAGGGATCAAATCTGGATGAATTTGCATATTTGTTGTTGTTGATATTCATGGGAAGTTAGGGTTTTTTTAAGATGATACTGTGGATTTGATGGAGATTGCTTAAGGGTCTGTTAATGACTAAATTTCGAAGTTTATAAGGAAACTGAAGATTGGGTTCAAGTTAGTTCTGAAATCAGTAAAAAGGTGAGCTCAAGATTAATGATGGTGAAGAATCAGAGGAGAATAATTTAAGATTCTCATGAGTGAGGGTTTGAGAGTAAAGTTGGGGGTTTCTCTCGATTTGATTGTTGTTGTAGCCGAGAACAAAAAATCCAGGGTTTGATTGAGATATGGGTTATGGCTTGAATGAATTTGAGCTGATGAATTGAACCGAGATAGAAGATATGGTAGTGGATTTGATTGCAAAAGGTGGTGCTGTGTTTTATACCAATTGTTTTTATGGGAAAGAGGACTAGCTTGGAGTTGAGATCGATGAGGGTTTCATATTTGTTTAGTCAAGAACAAAAGATGAAGAAGATACATCTACTGAGAAGGTAGATTTGTCATGAGCTCAAGAACAAGAGTAGGATTAAGTTTATGAAACCGAAATAGAGTGAATTTGATGTATGGTTAGGACAGGTGAAGCTCCAGAATGTGATGCTGTGTGAGTTGTAAGCAATATTGCAGAGCTGAAGAACAATGTGTTGGTGGTGTTAATTCACAACAAAGATGAAGTCCAGATGGTAGTGGTGACTTATTATGATTAGCTTCTGGTGGTGCTGTGTTGTTGTATGCAGTGAAAGAAGGATGGGTTTGGTTTGTTTCTGCTGTTACCTGTGATGGCAAGCTGGTGTTGCAGGTGATGTTGCAATGGAATTGGAATGGGTATTTGCAGTGAGGTTGTATCTGCAGTTGAAGATGTGTATGTTTCTTATGAACACAAGTTGCAATGTTGGTTAATGGTTGTATCTGCAGTTGAAGAGATGGGAATGTTTGATTTGAAAAATTAGAGGTCGTGGTGGTGGTAGAGGCAGAGGAGGCAGCAAAGGAGGAGGTCGTGGTAGTGGTGGAATGAAAGGTGGTAGTAAAGTGATTGGGTACAAAGTCTGGAATCCTTTTAGATCAAAGCTTGTTGCTGTACTTGGTGGTGTTGACAATATTTGGATTGTAAGTATTATTTGTGTATAATGTTTGGGATTTTTCACTTTGTGTTTTTACTTTTTTTTTCTTTGTCATTGTTTTAACATAATGGTGTTTGATTTGCAATTTCAGGTACCGCCTGTGTTAGAGCTAGAGGTGGTGCTAGTGGAGGAGGAGGAGGTAGATGGAGTGCTAGTGGTGGTGGTAGTAGTGGTGGTGGTGGGAGAAGGACTTATGAGCCAAACCCATTTGATGTTGCTGACAAATTTGCTGAATTAAGTGCTACTGAAATTGAAAGAGGAGAGGAGGGTATCTAGAGAGTTGTCTTGCCAGGTGAAAATTGCTAAGTTCTTTGTTTGAGTTTCTGTTTAATGATTGTTATTAGTGATATAGATACACTTTTCTAATTTCTAATTACTCATTTTTGATTTTGTTGTCCTGTAGATACATGATGAAGCGAAAAAGTTCTCTTATCAGACTGGTGTTAAAGTCGCTGTTGCATATGGTGGAGCACCGATGCACAAGCAGGTTTGTTGCTCGCCCGCATACTTATTTTGTTTGTATTCACTGGCTATGTTAGTTGGTATAATTCTTTGAGTAGATTTTGGCAGTGCAGTTGATTTTTTTCAGCATTTTAAAATGTCGTATATCACATCATTTGTAGTTGTACTATGTTCTTCGTTCACACACATACAGGAGTTCCATGTTTTATTTTTTTGTAGGTGCATTTGATCTTAAGTAGTGAATGTGGCTTTTTATTGATTGTCCATGGATTGAGTCTAACAATCCATAATTATAGCCTATGGTACTGACATCTGCTAACTATTGAGAGAGGCACTGCCTGTTTTTTAATTGAGGCGCAGTTGCTCTTTTCTACCCTGTCGTTTGTTAAATACTATGAACATCTGTGTGTCATCTATAAAGCAAATAAATTTGTTTGTTTCAGAAGAAGATTTAAGTCTGAATATTTTAGAGTAGCTAAAGATTATAAACATTAACCTTGCAGTACTTGCACAGAACTGTTACATTTTCAGTTCTAGTGAGCTTATTAGCTTAAGCTCGAGTTTGTTTCAACTTCAGCTCTCGCTTATGGCTTGTGTGAGACAATGACATTACAAAGTTTTGGTGGAATATTTTTTCTTTCCTTCACTTTTTTATTATTGCATGCCTTAACCCTGTTGCAGTTTCTTTGTTAATGGTTGGTCAAGTGCAAATATGGGTTTTAAAACTGTGATATGTTTGTTTGAGCGTGACCTTTTCTGGTTGTGCAGGGATGCCATTCATGCTAGAGATTTAGAACACCAGCAAGCATGGTCTCGAGTTCAAAGTCCATAATCTTAACTGGATGAACATGGCTTGGAGATCTGGTTTACAATCTCCTATGCGTTCAAGAGATGCAGCTCCAATATGACACCGCCTGTCGTTGAGCCTTGGTGCCGAGATATTCTTAGTTTGTCTACGGAATGTCAACTGATAGTGCATGACTTTTCACAAAATCTCAAGGATGTGGTGCAGCAGCAACAAGTAACAACTTCTGTAACAGAAAGATTATTGGTGCACAACATTTTGCAGCAGCTGCTGTTGCTTAAATGGTTTTTTCCGTAAACTAAGCATCTCCTCTTGATGGTGATGGGAATGAAAGGTTTGTGTTTGCCTGGGATTCTCATCACTGATACCAGCAAGTCAATGGTGAGCAGTTACACGATTCCAAATTCGAATCATCACAGTTGCATACTAGGGTGAATGTTCTCATATACATCTTAATCTTTTTAGAGTGTGTTTTGGAAACTCCACTTTTGTAACAAACATCTATATCACTGCCATTTTTTGGATGTGTGTTTAAGACTCGCAGGTTAACTTGAATGAATGTAAATGTGTTACACTGGTACGTTAATGTGAATGTGAATTATTTTCGGCAATTCGGTTTCGGCCCTAATTCTTTTTTTCAAAATAGTATTATGCACACAACTCCAAACAAAAGTTGTATTTTCGTATTCATCTACTGAAAACAGAAGTTGTTACTTTAAATATTACAATCCTTAAGGGTGTTGTGTTAGACATTATGACTATACTGGTAATTGTTGTTGCATATGTTTCTACGATATGCTACTTATGTTGTCCATGATTGTTCTACAATACAAGCAAGAGTTGTGTTAGGTTATCAAAAAAAATCGAAAGAGAATCACAACATTGACAAACTATTGTCGAACCATGAATCACATCACCCTTTACAACACTTGTCAACCATTGTAGAAAAACCTGGACTTTCTACAATACCCCCGTTCCACAATGCATGAAATGGAGTTGTCGTAGGGGTACTGCAACTCTTATCTTGTATCGTCAATGATGATTTTTCCCGAAGTGATGACATATTAAACATGTCATTACTATAGCTATTAATTAAAAATATCCGTAGGAAAAAAAATACACTGAAGGAAGTGACATGGCATTAGTGCAAACCAAGTCATTTACTAACAATAAGTACTTAATAATACTAGAGAAATTCAGTTATTGATTTTTAGATGACATTTGTAGTTTCTGAATTTCAGTAGGGACCTTGACGTCTGTTGCTAACCCAATGCTCTCAAGTAGCTTTATCACGTACCAAGGAAAGTCGAGCTGCCACCATTCGAGACCTAACCGAGCTGAGAATTCAAAGGCGTGATGATTGTTGTGCCATCCTTCTCCACTTAAATTAAGTATGTTCATCAACCAATTGTTTCTGGATAAATCTTTGGTGTTATATGGCCTTTTACCCCACATATGGCATACTGAATTGATGATGAACGTGCCATGGTGTGAATATGCCATTCTAACACCCTATATATACCAGAACAAAATTATCAGTCTGATCAAATATGCTGATGAAAATTTGGCTATGATCCAGAGGATCAGCAACGAAATATAGATTACCGGATTTTCGCTAGGTTATGCGAGTGAACTTACCATTCCCCAAATAAAGTGGGGCAGGCCTCCTGTCACGTACAACAGCAGTGCAAGTCCAACATAGTGAAACGATATTGTTTTCCGAAGAAACCTGTAGTAAGCTTGCTTTTTTAAATCCATAACATTATTCGTCTTCCGCACTGCAAAAACATGATCCGAATGCTATTATAATGGGGATAATGTTTGTGCTCAGAAAGATAAAGCCACCGTAGGATATAATTTCCCTTCCTAAATAATTGTACTACCTTCAACTTTTGCTCAATTATGTGCCAATGAAGGCTATGAATCAGGTAATTAGTAAATAATAAATGATGGTGAACAGGCCGAGAATGAAACCTTTTCCCTTAGATAGGTGTGTTGAAAAATCCAATTTATATAGCTGAACCAAAATCCTTCGATTGGGCTATGTGGGTCTTTGAGGGTATCTACGAACTGATGGTGAAACCGATGAACGCTTACCCAATATATTGGGTCTCCCTGAGTAAGTGCCAACAACAGAAACACATTAAGCAAATACACATACACGTAACACATAGAAAGAGGTAGGTGTATATGCATGTAGCTACCTACCTGTGCAGCGTGGAGTCCGAAATAAGCAAACAGATATTCAACTGATTTATTGAGCTTCAAACTTCTGTGACAAAGGCTTCTATGGTAACAAAGACCAATCCCGATAGGTCCACATAAGACACTCAAAACCACACAAACCCAAAATGCATGCCAAGTAAAATGGGATGGAGCAGCTAGTACACATATATGTTCCAGAATTACTATCGCCAAGTTTGCCGCATCCCAGAAATAATCCATTCTTCTCACTGAAGGAGGCGTCAGCTCATCTTTTGTACCTAGCCATTGCGATTGTACCATACCATGTAGATTATCATGAACGGTTTCCTGCAGAGCCATATTAGGATCTAAGTTCTATCTTTAAGGAACTTTGTTGTAGTTCACTCTGGCAACACCTATTTATATATGTTGTTGCACTTGGATTCTTTTGAGACATATATTTGACTAACCTTCTCTCATTGTCAGCTAATCTTCTCTCAGCGTTGTCTATGTTATCAGTGTATCTCATGAATTTTTTCCCTAATTTTTTGCATCTTGTTACCTAACCTTCTTCCATTGGTGTCTGTGTGAAAAACTGATAGAAGAACAGTATGAAAAACCGTCAAATGCATAATCAATTATTATCTGCCAGACCGCAACCTCTTGATAAAACTTAAAGCTTGTAATTAAGTCACGAGCCAACTGTTTTTACCTAATGGCGTGAGACATGGTTAATACCGCTCCTTGCTCACTTGAATAAATAAGTGAGAGGCTCCGAGGGAATAAGGCTAAATGAACGCTAACCGCAAATGAGCAAAGAAAATTAGTTGGCATCATTTCGTCACCATTGTTTAGGATTACTAGGTCTTAGTAAAGTCACCCGGTGGTCGTAGTTTAACAATATGATTTAACATATCAGAAAGTCGTTTTCCAAAAATATTGTCTCAGTGATCAACGGATAATATCTCGAAATAAACTCCATCAGAATATTTTCATGAGGAAGACAAGTAAAGATATTATGCGCAATAATTAAACAGAGGCGCATGAGGAAATGATTACAAAATTCAAATGATGTGGAATGACTGTTAGCAGACTGGAAAAAAAAAAACCCAAAGAAGATAGCATATGTGGATTGAGTTATCTTATCCTACTGATACCAAAAAAAAAAGAGGTAATTGTTTGGTGAAGTCCCACTTTTGGTGAAGCTTTTTTGTAATTAACATTATAACACTCTAATTATTAACTTCCAAAACCAAACAGGCTGGTAGGGAAGGTCACAATAAAAGGGTACTAAGGCTGAATTTGTAAAGTGCATCTTCAGAGCATCTCCAAGAGAAGGTGCAAAAAATCATATGTGGATTTTTAATTTAGTTTTTTTATTTATGGGGTCTACACATAGAGTAAATATAAGACCTCATATTTAAAATACTATCTTCAGTGAGAATTTCAACACAAAAAAATTAGTTAAAAGCATGATGTGGATGTGCAACCGGAGGTGTAGATAACACTTTCTTGAACACCTTCATACTTAATAATTGGTTCCTCGGTAACTTGTAGGACCCTACTGTTGGAGATGAACTTATGTTAAACGGGGGTCTAAAATCCTACGTGTCACTAAAAATAATTAAATCTACCATCTTACGGAAATGCTCTGATGGTCCCCGTTTCGAATCCCGCTGAGCACCGTTTACAGTTATTATATTTTTCATGTTCTAAATTTTTTTTCGCTCCCTTCGACATAATACTTCCGGATTCCGGTTCGACACCTTTCATCAATCAAATTTCATACAATCAGAAAATGCAAATTTGTCAGGCTTTCGAAGAACTCATTTGACAAATCTTTATTTCTTAGTTTTTCTATTACAGATATGTTAAAATCCCAATCTGGGGTTAGGCTTTCCCAAGATTTTCTCTCCACTTCAAAGGGATTCACAATGCTAATTGAGTCCTGCTAGAGATTACACAGTTGGTTTGTAAATTGGTTGCAATTTTTCTTCATCAATATATTTTCAGTTCAATATTTGATTCCGTAATCAAATTAAGTTTGAAGCTTACATTAGAGATTTTGATACGATTGTGTTACTTCTTCACAAGCACTTTGTGAGCTAGAACTGCATGTGAAAATGTCCAGAACCTTTTTATTTGGTTTCAATAGATTCAAAAGGAATTTGGGTATCTTTGTTAACATTCAAACATAATTAAGGAATGAGGACTCGGAAGTATGTAGCAGAAATGGAAAAACGTATCAAAGATCATAGATACTATTCATGTTGATATGCTTATACTATTCCCTTTTTTTGCTTCACTCTCTAAAATAGAAGGAAAATGCAGAAATCCGCAGAAGGAATGAGAAGTGCTCTCCAAAATTCAGCTGTAACGGTTGTCCTTAGCGGGGGTGGGGTGGTGGTGGATTATATATCTCAGAGAACATTAAACAATCTATTGAGGGATATACAAATTGCTTAATCTATTCGAGGTGATCAATATTGATTGTTTAGTATGCCTTTTGGACTGAATATGAACGATAAAATTTGCAGGTCTTGAAACGGAACGATACTTCATTCTTATTGTGTGGTTCAGTTATTTTACTAAAAAGCATGTGTACAGGTATCTTAATTAAAGTGTGTTTGTTATTTCTAGCACTACATATTTGGTTGAGCTTAAAGAACTTAAAATGAGTTTCTGAGTCAAGTTCTTTGTATTCACCTGATAGATTTCAACCTCACCTTTTAAGTAGTTCCAATATGAAGATCACTGTTGATATCTCTTAAAACCGATATAAAACAAAAACACTACCGGGAAATTTTGTTGTATTAAGAAACCGTCTGTTAGTACTACCACTGTGGATATTTTTCACTTTATGTAAATGCGACAAACATTCGTACTCATTTTGACTGCTACTGCAGCTGCTGCGATGTTTGATTATAATTTTTCTTTTTAATCAAAAGAGCGTCCAGTTGAGGTTCTAATACGCATCCATGTAATCTGTAGATACATACATGAGGTACACTTGACTGATTGCAAATATAATGTTGCAGATTAAGGTACATTTGGAATGCGAAATGGAGGTTAGTTGGTAGTACTTTAGTGCATAGGTATATCCTAAGCTGCTTTGGGAGACATACATTTCCAAAAAAGAATTTTAGTTTGTTACTCCTATATGTTAAAGCTTTTACAACGTAACAATAAATTGGCAGGTGCATCGCACATATTTACTCATATCGGGATGAACGTACCGGCAGGCGCATAGTGTATGCGTGCTATACTAGTTCTATGATTACAAATTCGGGTAAGAATCTCTTTTGCAATATTGCTAATGAGCTAAAGCAAGAAGTACGCGTGGGGATCTACTTAGACGAATGGCTTTTTCTGCTCAGCTTTTATACACTTGGATTTCGAACAACAAAAGGCGAAAAATATTGAAGGTGATCATCATCATGAAGAGAGAACACCATAAGCCATTTTGAGCTGGTAGCAAACTGCAAGAACCAATTGAATGTGGTTCTGTCTGTATTGTTTCAGAGATTTTCCTTTTTTATTTCAAAAAAAAAAAAAGAAAAAAAAAAAGAGAACACCATAATTCATGAATGCTACATAAAATTCAGCGTAAACGAAGAGAGATTTGAGAACATACCGTTAATAACCCTTGAATATTTGTTGGTCATCCCCACTTGACCCTAATAACCCTTGAATACTTGTTGATCGTGCTAGTTCTTCATTTATCCTGTTTAAATAATCTTGCATGTAAGAAAATGCAATCTCTAATAATTTTTGTGAACTACATTTCGTACTCACATCAACAATTAATTCCCATTCTCTTGCATAAAGTTTGCCATATAACAGACTAATAATTCTACATAGTTGAAAACAACATGACATTGGGTGACAATGGAAATGCTGTTATTTTCAAGATGGAGGAGAAGAGTAAGAGATTACCAGATTTCTTACAGAGCGTGAATTTGAAATATGTCAAGCTGGGTTATCATTACTTGATTACTCATTTCTTCACTCTATTTCTTATACCTATTTTCATACTTCTCTTTGCTGAAGCTATGCAAATCAACCCAAAGGATGTGTATGAGCTTTGGCATCACTACCTGATCAGGCACAATCTCGTCTGCGTTGTCATTTCCGGGGTTTGCGTTATTATGGGTTTAACCACTTACATAATGTCTTGGCCTCGCTCGGTCTACCTTGTTGATTACGCTTGTTATCGCCCACCATCACGCTTTCAAGTTTCAACTCATCAGTACCTTGAGCGTTGTCGAGGTTATGGTGACCTCGATGATTCTTTAATGGAATTCCAACATAAGATTGTCAAGCAGTCTGGACTGGGTGACGAGACTTCTTTTCCAGAAACATTTCACAACCCACCTTCAAAACCTACAAATACAATGGCCTTGGCGAGGGAAGAGACAGAGCAAGTGATGTTTGGTGCATTGGATATTCTATTCTCTACTACATCTGTGAAGCCAAAGGACGTTGGAATTCTTGTTGTGAATTCCAGTTTATTTAATCCTACTCCGTCCCTCTCTGCCATGATCGTCAATAAATACAAACTTAGAGGTAATATCAAGAGCTTCAATTTAGGGGGGATGGGTTGCAGCGCTGGAGTGATTTCGGTCGATATTGCCAAAGATTTACTTCAGGTTCATCGCAACACATATGCGATTGTTGTGAGCACAGAGAACATTACCCATGGTTCCTACTATGGACGGAACAAATCCATGATGTTACCTAATTGTCTATTCCGTGTAGGTGGTGCTGCGATGCTTCTCTCGAACAAATCCAAGGACAAACGACTAGCAAAGTACAAGCTGGCTCATGTGGTGAGAACCCACCATGGTTCAGACGATAAGGCTTTTAAATGTGTTTATCAGGATCAAGATGAAGCTGGTAAAATAGGCGTTTCGTTGTCCAAAGATGTCATGGCAACTGCTGGAAGTGCCCTTAAGATCAATGTCACTACTTTGGGTCCTCTAGTTCTTCCGATAAGCGAACAACTTTTGTTTTTAACTACTCTAGTTATCAAGAAGTTGTTCAACCTTAAAGTGAAGCCTTATATACCAGATTTCAAACTTGCATTTGAACATTTCTGTATACATGCTGGAGGAAGAGGAGTAATCGATGAAATGGAAAAGAACTTAGATTTATTACCTATTCATGTGGAGGCTTCTCGTTCGACACTTCATCGGTTTGGGAACACGTCATCAAGTTCAATTTGGTATGAGTTGGCCTACATTGAAGCCAAAGGAAGGATGAACAAGAACGACCGTGTCTGGCAGATTGCGTTAGGAAGTGGTTTCAAGTGTAACAGTGCAGTCTGGGTTGCTCTAAAGAATGTGAAACCTTCTACTAATAAGTGTTGTCCATGGGGAGATTGTATTGACAAGTACCCTGTTCAAACATCTGGTAAACAGGCATAATCCTCATATCATCCATTTTTAGGAATTTGTTCAGTTATTTGATTCATGTTGTCTTGTCAAATTAGTGGTGTTAGTTGCCTAACTTGTAGGAGTTTAGTAGTCGTTGTGACTGGTTAGTGCTTGGCGTTTATTGGTTATAGTGATTTCAATTGCGGTTTATGTACTGAGATTTATCGATCAGAAGTATGTGTTTAGCGACTCAAATTTATCAATCAAAATCATTCATCAAGCCTAAAGGACCTGATGCATTTTAATTTTAGCAATCTCTGCCATTTCCGCAACGCCACTCACAAAATGGACCTCTCTAATATCTCGAGATGTAAGATAATTTTTTATAGGATAATTATCTTTATTGGGTTCACGTGAAAATCTGGTTATATTTAGGATATTGCTAAATATCTAATCCATGATTTATATAAGAAATTAGTATTCTATTTATATTTTTCCTTGATGGACGGTCGAGATCTAATGTCTAATACTAAAACCTAGGAACTTGGTCCTCTCTCTACCTATGAAAGAGAAACAATAACCATTACCATTGTATCTAAAGAATTACTTATTATGCTTAAAATCAAGAGAAAGAAACCATGATCTCCACAAGGTATTATCGCTGCCCCAAAGATGATCAACGTAAGTTGGATTAACACTACCAGATATTCCGTGTAAACTAATCTTTGTGTATTTAATTGTGTGATTATTATGAAGTTCAAGATATTAAATTACCTATCTATAAAATTAAATCTTATAGTTGGCATTTAGAACTTGTGTTTAGAACTTATGATCATCCGTTAATTTATATATGTATTAAGGATCCATTGATTTTTGGTTTATGTAAACTATGTTGTTTTTCACATCTCAAGAATCATTATCGTCATGTTTCTTAGACATCATGTCATCGTGTATACCATGAAAAATCTAAATCTGAAGTTAAAGTCTCGGCTGCAAAAATTAGGGCTAAGTTTTGTTTCTGTCACTGCAATAAACGTCTGATGCAAGTGGAGGAGAAAACATAATGGGCTTTGTTAATGGGCATTGCTAATGGAGTCTTAGTTTTGGGCTCAAAGATAATGAACTCTCCTTAATAAGTTGATTTTCTATTTTCCTTTAAACCGATCAATGCAAAGATGGTGTCGGGATGCGAGTGCAACATGAAAGATGTTCCTGGATCTGTATGTCTTTATTGCCATGAGATAATTAATAGCCATAATGGATTAAGGTTTCTTCCTTTTTTTTCTTAAATCACAAATGTTAAGCAGTTAACCGGTCTAAGGGAATTTTTGTCTTTTTCTTAATGGGCCGGGAGCCAGCTAACTGCTTAATAGTTGGTCAAACTTTTGTTAACTAATTGTAAAATGAAACGTGTTTTTTATTTTTTTCTGTACGATTTAATGCTTAATGCTTGGGTGTATCCAGTTACAGTACCATGTCAAATTCAGTCTGATGTAGTTTGGGCGTCTAATTTACTTTTACCGATATTTCCCACATCAAACTTAGTTTAGATCTTGTTCATTATAGAACTAGATAATAGTCTATTATCAAAATCAATTTCTATAATAGTGTTAAGAAATTATGAAGTGATTTTGTTTATAGAAATATAAACCAACCAATATGCTTCCGTTTTATTGAAAATTAATGTATGATCTGAAATGATTTCTTACTGAGTTCATTATAAGATTTTAATTCGAACCATGTTTGACACTATAAAGTTTGTGTGTACATTATGATATGGTTTGTGTGCTTGTGCGTTATTGTATAGTTTCTCTCACTTTTTTTTTTGGAATTTTATGAGATTATACTTGAAATTATTATGGGACTCTTTAATTATCACCACAGTGATGCTAGAGTATTATATCTCAATATAATCATAATGTTATTATAAGCATGAATTTGCAAACCGTAAAGTGTAGGTTTTGCAGTTATCGACATCATGTGATAATGACATTATTTTAGTTGATTGGCTATCACCACAGTGTCAAATCACTTTTGGTCATGATCACAATTTTCGCAAATGCTTGTAATCCTGTTTTTCTTACATATATCAGAACAAAATTTACCCCAGGAAATTGGAGTTCACATATTTAAGAAAACACTAACTGATATGATTGTTAATCATACATTATGGATATGAATTGATTTAAATCTTGAGGGTGTCTAGTGTCATTATGTTTAATTTTTCTTTTGACCATTTTTTATAGACACATTCAAATAAAATCATGATTAAGTAAACACCACATGATTTTTGGTACATACTTTCTTTAAAATGCTTATTTAAAGTTTTTAAATGCTTATATAGAATTGAGTAACCCATAATGGATTTTCATATTTTAAATGCACAATCAAATATGTTACTTTATTTCTAAAGCTCGATGCATTTTTTAAAGAAGAAATAAAGAATTATTATTTTTTGGGTTATTTCTTATATTTGTGAAAATCATTATCTACACTATAACCTTTATTTATTTTGATCATTAAAACTAGTATCGAATTTAACTAGCGATGCATCAAAAAAAAAAAACTTTCTTCAACGAAATTTTATGATTGAATTATACTTATAGACTTGCTTAATGCTCGATTTTGGTTTAGGAAAGGTTCATCACGTTTGGATTTTTTTTAATTAAAGGGTGTTGGACATTTTCACAAATTATATATGACATGCTTTTGAATATATTCTTATGATTAATGTTTCAGGGTTACTCATAATTGTTTATAATCGACTAATTTTATGATCAGATCAAGGATGTCCATATCATTGATTAAGACCATGCACTGTCACAAGAAAAGCTAGTGTGACATTTGCAATTGTACATATTTGCTGGATTGTTTAGTTATCACCACAGTGATACTGAACTCTTATCTTGTAAGTATTGTATATTTTGAGTCCTTTTAGTTTGACTTAACGATTAGAACAATGCTGCTCACAAGTAGTTTTGGTTCACACGTTTAAACAAGCATTAAGTTTATCTAAATGTTTCATATACATGTAAAATATTAGATACCCACATGTGACTATTATTCCGATGTATTAGGTTGAACATTAGAATTATTTGAGTTTGTTAATACAAGATAGGACGAGATTCTCCCACAGGTGATTCTAGTTGTGGTATTAAACAAACATAATGTTGTGTGTATGAGAAGGTAAAATATGTAGTAATGTTTTTCATGACTCACATTGTTCCTTGATAAGGTTTTACCCACATGAGAATCTTATTGAAGGTATGAACCTATTGTAAGCTTAATTTCCATTTATCTCTATTATAAATTTCAGCTTTTGTTCTTATTAATTGTTGATGATGATTATTTTGTAGACTTTTAATGGCCCATATTTTGGAAGATAAAATTGTTTATCACTTGATGATTTTTCGCGTTACTGTGTACATCTATCAATTGCATTATGAATCTCAATCCGTGGATGTTTTCTCGAACATTCATTATTGAAATTGAGAGGCAATTATAGAAAAGTGAAAATCATAAAGTCTGATAAAGGTGGTGAATATGGTGAAAGGTATGATAAAACAGGATAATATCCTAAATCTTTTACGTAGTATCTCCAAAAGTTTGGATTTGTTGCTCAATACACAAGGCCAACTTATTCTTGGCATAATGTTGTATAACAAAAGGCAAAATCATACTTTTATGAAAATGGTTAGAAGCATGATGAGTTATGCATGATGACCACATATCAGTGAATGTATGTTCTTTCAACAACTGTGTAATTTAAATAGATTTTTGAGTAAAGCAGTGTCAAAGATACACTTTGGACTAGAATGGATGGAAACATAGTGTAAATCACCTTTAAGTTATGGTTGTTCAGTCGGAGGTGAGGGCTTACATTCCAAAAGAATAAAAATTGGATTTGGAAACTATCATTGGTCCATTGGTTTTCCTAAATAACCCAAATGTATTCTTTAACGTTTTAACCGTAGTGTGAGACTTATTGAAATCGAAAATATAAATTCGTTAATGATGGAATAATCAGTGGGAGTACGTGGATATATCTGTTCAAGAAATCATGAAAATGATCCCTTTATTTATGATTTGTACAGATATTGTGAATCTTCTCATTATCATAATGTTAGATAATGAAAGACCTCAAATTACCGATCCAATACTCCATAATATAACTACTTCCAGTAAAGAATTTTTTTGATAACAACATGAACCAGCATTAAGAAGGTCTCAACAGAGATTGAAAGAAAGTTATTCATGTTGTTTCAGTGATTTTCTTATAAGAATTTATTACATTTTATATGGAATGGCAAAGACTCGGTTGTAGGTTCACAAATATTATGTATAATAATTTTGATTAATGGATTGATGCTATGTGAGTTAAAATCATTTGTTGAAAATCAAGTCTCGGATATTTTTTAATTGCTCGAAAGACACAAGTATGAAAGTGGGTCTTTCTGACCTAATACGACTGTAATAGCAATTTTAAACGGTATAAAGCAAGACTTATTTCCAAAGATTTTACTCTGAAACGATGCATTGATTATAATTAAATTTTTCTCTCGTGTCAAATAAAGACTTATTCAGAATTATCATAGTATTATTAGTAGCTCAGTATGACCTAAGAGTTGCATTAATTAAATGTGAAAATAGCTTTTATTGATGACAAATTTTAGTCTACAAATTTTAGAAATCAATGTATGAAATTTAAGCAGCCTCCATAATGGTATGAAATTCAAGAAAACTATAAATGTATCAAGTTTTTGATGAAATTATTACAGATTTATGCATATAACTCAAGATCAGTGTGAAAAATTCATACTCTTGGTCTTGTATGTTAAGACATACTACCTACGAGTAGTGATCTTGACTTCATGCATATCTCTATATTTTTTGAAATAAAGGATATCAATGAAGCTTACCATCTGATAGTAATATCATATGGATTACTAAAGATCTTATATAAGGCATGTATCGAATATTCAAGGAATTTTGAGATAATAACATTTTAACAGATTTTATTTCATGCTGGATAGAAGATATAAATTTAATTTTCATTACGCCTTAATTCTGATATGAAACTTATAACAAGTTGTTGATATGTTAACTAAATGCCTAAACAATCGAAGAACAAATTACAGGAAAGCTATCAAGAATTTTGAGATACTATTTTAACTTATGTCTTATAATTAGTTAGCAAACCCAACAAGAGTTGATTGGGTTTTCAGACTTCAATTTTTGTGGATGTATGGATTCTATAAAGGAAGAATCCATTAATACTAGTCCCACAATTGATTTTGAATATTTATGACTGCGATACTTAAAGACTTTAGGTTTCTCTCTACATTGTTGAAATTTATCGTCTTAGCTTCGCAGCATTAGAGCACGATATGTATACGAAGGGAACGAAACACATGAACCTTGAGTATATATGCGTGAATTAGGAAATTCAGAAACAATAGTTGTTCATTTATCTCTTAAGCAAAATTGCATTTGGAGATGCACTTAATGAATAATTATCTTTTAAGACCTCTTAATAAAAGATTAAAATCTCAGGTCTGTGGGAGTAATTGATTATTGAACTCAGCTAATTTATGTGCTTACATTTGGACACTTATGAGATCTTATTAATGTTATTCTGAATTATTTATGTATCCATGTTTAGTATACATTTATGTGAATGGATGAATGTTAACAGAAATCGTCTTTCTCAAAGACATCACTGGACCATTATGATACTCCTATTTAAGGCCTAGTTGAGCAAGGTACTCATGTTGTGGTACATGGAAGGGAACATGTTGATAACAGGACAATATGCCACCGCTGTGACTCGCATGAGTAGTTTGATTGATCAAGGTATTACGTTAAACACTAATGTATTATGTTTAGCAATTACGCGCGCCTTATGTTTCCTGAAATTAACCATTAATAGATTATCACATGGACCAGTGAGAGAATGTAATATAATTTTTTATAGGATAATAATCTTTATTTGGCCCATGTGAGAATCTGTTTATATTTAGGATATTGCTAAATATATAATCCATAATTTATATAAGGAGTTAGTATCCTATTTATGATCTTCCTTGATGGACGGTCGAGATCTAATGTCTAATACTAAAACTTTAGGAACTTGGTCCTCTCTCTACCTATGAAAGGGAAACAATAACCATTACTATTGTATCTAAGGAATTACTCATTATGATTAAGGTCAAGAGAGAGAAACCATGATCTCCACAAGGTATTATCGCTGCCCCAATCATCAACGTACGTTGGATTAACACTACCAGGTATTCCGTGTAAACTAATCTTTGTGTATTTAATTGTGTGATTATCATGAAGTTCAAGATCCTAAATTACGTATCTATAAAATTAAATCTTATACCAGAATCTCCGACCGTCACTGAAGTGGTCTCGTGTAAGACTAAACAAAGTTTATCAGGTTTTTTAAGAAAAAAGTTGTGAAGGACCGGAAAATTACGCCCTTAGCGCGTTGCCCCGCAGGCCGTAATCTTCCCGGTGCGCCACGATGAAGCTAAGGGCCGGGCGTTAAGTCTAGGCAAATGCACGTCCATTTGCCCTTGCAAGCATGCTCGTGAAGCATGATTACGGATGATTTACCTTCCACACCGTTCCAGACTTACCCTTGTCCACTAAAGGGTCTAGGGTCATAGGCCAATGCATTTTGCATGTATTGCTGGCTCTGCCTCTACGTAGGAAGTTCATCACTGAATTCCCTATCTAGCTGACCAACCATCATACCGCCAAGTCTTGTCCAGGCGTAAGCCTTGGACTTTGGCATAGGCTATCCCATTCCCTTGCCATTCCCTACCGTATCTTTCTTACCAACTCTTCATAGCTTGATAGGAAGTATGAGCATCCCAATTGCTGGCATGCAACTAAGCCTCATCAAGCATGGACGCAATTATCTCTTGCATCGAACTACCGAGATTAGATGATATGAGGGTCCAACGTGCTGGACCGGCAATGCTGCAGCTCATTGCGGCTGCCTACGTACCCTTACCTACTCTAAAGGGATCAAGCACAGACCGTAATTCATCCACAAAGGGACATAAACTTAACCAACTCATTTGCAAGGCCGTACCCTAGCAAAATATGGTAATGTCCTGGTCCGTAGGCCATTTCGTCAAATATGCATAATGATTATGCATCATCGGGTCCACGACATGGTATAGTGAAGCCTAAGCATCAAATGCCCTCTTCACAAGGCTACGCAACTATAAATGAGCTTTATGCATCATTTATACTCTTCCGGATAAGCTATGAAGCTTACTTGGTACATAGTCCGCATATGCACCTTCAACCAAGTACCCCTCCCTATATATGTCTTAATGGAATTTTTAAAAATATGTTTAGGGTAGGTGATTGACATGCCTGCTTCACTGTTCATCACAATGATTGCGTGCAATGATTGTGCATAATGATTTCACAACATTCGTCCGGCCACCCCTTTCTGGCACACTCTGCCGTATTGCACAATGATTACGCTGCAAACTCAAGGCCACCTACCCAACTGGCCTAATGCATCATGATGATGCGAGATTTTGTTCTTGGACAAATGCCACACATAATGCGCCATTTTGGCGCGGTATTGGCCTTAAGACAATCTACATCTTGCCAAAAAACAGAAACTTTGAATGAAGCTTCATCTCAAGCCATGACGCATGTTTTAGCATGCGCCATGCTAAAAACACGGGGTGTTACACTCTTCACCCCTTAGATGAATTTCTTCCCCGAAATCCAAAACCAAAACTATTGTGGAAAATTTCTTCGGTTTGGATTTCCTGAGCAAAAGTCCCATACCAGATGCTCAGAAATCACATATTTCTTCAAGTTGTCATGAACAACAATTTTGACCTTCTTAGCACATGTCCCATACCACCTGCCCAGGAATCCAAAAGTGCTCACAACAATACCAAGAATCGCAATTGGCCAGTGCCAAGAGGATATCTCGACCAGGTATTCTAAATTGTGTCTCATACCACCACCCAAGAATCCCTAAAGTTCACAAGGTTGAAGATGTCATCAAAATGACAAGGTTTTATCACAGTACTGTGTGGAATAGTTTTCCAGTTGCCCACCGTCCCTGACGGTCATCCAGGTTGCCATTCGTAAGTGGGATGCTACCCGGGCCTGACATTGCACACCATTGGCCAGTTTCCAATGTGTGGGGATGATCAGTCCCACTGTCTACCCACCGTCCCAGACTGTCTTCCGGATATCCACTTGTAAGTGGTGGGACACTTAGGCCAGGCAAACTCACAGTATTTAAACAAGCTCAACTCGATTCGCAAAGTAACTGGCGTAGTAGTTACAAATTCCTTTCCGCGCAAAAGTTGGCATACTATCCAACTTAAAGTTTCCCTTAAGGAAAATACTCACCGATGAGTCCACTCCGCACAAGTCCCTATTGTTTTCTCAGAACTTGCTCTGATACCAACTACGACGGACCGGAAAATTACGCCCCTAGCGCGTTGCCACGCAGGCCGTAATCTCCCCGGTGCGCCACGATGAAGCTACGGGCCGGTCCTTAAGTCTAGGAAAATGCCCGTCCATTTTCCCTTGCAAGCATGCTCGTGAAGCATGATTGCGGATGATTTAGCTTCCACTCCGTTCCAGACTTACCCTTGTCCGCTAAAGGGTCTAGGGACATAGGCCAATGCATTTTGCATGTATTGCTGGCTCTGCCTCTACGTAGGAAGTTCATCACTGAATTCCCTATCTAGCTGACCAAACATCATACCGCCAAGTCTTGTCCAGGCTTAAGCCTTGGACTTTGGCATAGGCTACCCCATTCCCTTTCCATTCCCTACCGTATCTTGCTTACCAACTCTTCGTATCTTGATAGGAAGTATGAGCATCCCACTTGCTGGCATGCAACTAAGCTTCATCAAGCATGGCCGCAATCATCTCTTGCATCGAACTACCGAGCTTAGATGATATGAGGGGCCAACGTGCTGGATCGGCAATGCTGCAGCTCATTGTGGCTGCCTACGTACCCTTCCCTACTCTAAAGGGATCAAGCACAGACCGTAGTTCATCCAAGAAGGGACAGAAACTTAACCAACTCGTTTGCAAGGCCGTAGCCTAGAAAAATATGGTAATGTCCTGGTCCGTAGGCCATTTCGTCAAATATGCATGATGATTATGCATCATCGGGTCCACGACATGGCATAGTGAAGCCTAAGCATCAAATGCCCTTTTCACAAGGCTACGCAACTATAAATGAGCTTTAGGCATCATTTATACTCTTCCGGATAAGCTATGAAGCTTACTTGGTACATAGTATGCATATGCACCTTCAACCAAGTACCCCTCCCTATATATGTCTTATTGGAATTTCTACAAATATGTTTAGGGGAGGAGATTGACATGCCTGCTTCACTGTTCATCGCAATGATTGCGTGCAATGATTGTGCATAATGATTTCGCAACATTCGTCCGGCCACCCCTTTCTGGCACACTCTGTCGTATTGCACAATGATTACGCTGCAAACTAAAGGACACCCACCCAACTGGCCTAATGCATCATGATGATGCGAGATTTCGTTCTTGGACAAATGCCACACATAATGCGCCATTTTGGCGCGGTACTGGCCTTAAGCCAATCTACCTCTTGCCAAACAACGGAAGCTTTGAATGAAGCTTCGTCTCAAGCCATGACGCATCTTTTAGCATGCTCCATGCTAAAAACACGGGGTGTTACAAAAGTGCGAAGGTGGGTTGTAGTTCCTAACACTGTTCAAATAGCGATCGCCTAAAAATACGTACAATGTAACTACTGGAAATCAAGTAGCACACCCAAATAAGAAAAGAAACAGATCTAAGACATGATAAAGGTTTCAAATAAGAAATTATTTATTGCTTAACCACTCCAAGTATTTAAAATACAAGTTCTTTTCTACAAGGAAAACTTAATCGCTCACTCTAAGCAAAGCTCTCCCCTCCAAAAAGTCCGACCTCCCATACATTGTTTAAGGACCCCTATTTATAGACCAATCGACCCTAATGGTGTACAACTCATTTTACTTCGTCTGCATCTCGTGGAGATGCTTTATACTTCGCCCAGATCATTTCCATAAAGTTTTCCCTTTTTTTCGCTGACAACTTTGGATGTTTGTCGGGACAGCTGTCTTTTTTATTGCTCCATACTTTACTGACTTCGCAAATTATCTTTCCGGCCAAGTAACCTTACTTCGTCCATCTTTATTTCGTGGCTGGCATCTTGTCGGGTACTCCAACTGATTCTTCGCAGTTTAGATTCCTTGTTCGAGGTACTTCGTTTTTAGGATGCTTCATCTTCGTGCTTTGTGTTATTAGTTAGTGGAGAGGTAATTCTGACATTTGATTTGACAAGTCACTGACAGAGATATTTAAGTGAGGTTCTTCAGTCCTATCTCGTGCCTTCCTGTGCAGTCACGTGGCGAACCTGTTTTGTGTACTTACATTTTGCCTTTTCTTATTTCATTCGAATCTTCCTGTGCGGTCACGTGGCGAATCTGTTTTGTGTACCTACATTTTGGCTTTTCTTATTTCATTCGAATCTTATGAGAATGGAATAAGAACCGGTTAAGATCCCTTTGCCGCCACGTTCTCCACCTTCTTGCTTCCACGTGACCACGTTCTCCTGGTAACTGGTTACTATTAGTCATGTTTCCTCGAACGCTCCGTCAACCGATTATGCCGGTAACTTCCCCTTTGCTATAAATGTTTTGTTTCAGACCTAGTTTAGGTCTCTTTTTATTTCGCTTCTCCGTGAACTCAATTTTATTACTTCCCTTGCTCTTGCTTCCTTTCTCTCGACTTTCTCACCCTCACTTTTCTGTCATGGCTCCAAAGAATTCTTCAACACCTTCTCCACTTAAAACCTTCGAGGAATTCCAAACAGATTTCCAGAAGATGGATTTATCTTTAACCCCTGCCGTCAATTCTTCTGTAAGTCCTCCTGTGTCTGCTACTCAAGACATGGAACTGAACTACCGGTGGTTTCATTCCGATGTTTGGTCGGCCAATAAGATGATCATTGCTGTTGGTCAGTTAAGAGTTGGGTTGTCCTTTCCTCTTTACAGTCCTTCTAACCCCATTTTTATCGAGATTTTGAACAAGCTTTAGTGCGGGGTCTTTCATCTTTCTGGTAACGTAATTCGTATTTCCAACGAGTTTGTAATTCGCTTAGGAAATGGTACTTCGCTGGTTTCGCCAACTGCTGAGGAATTCAACCCTCGCGACTACAATGTACTCCTTCGCGTATAACTATTCCGCAAGGTTTACAAGCACTAAGAAGTATCAGGAGTGGGGTATTGATCTCATCCAGAAGATTATCTCGGCCTCGTCCAAACCTCTTCTTTTAAACGTGGATCTTCTCAAATTGGAACAGGACAAAGACTGGGTGAGGTTCCCTATGGTGGTAGGGGTCCCTTAGTCTAAGGTGTCGACGATAAGGGGATTCCTAAAACGGGTCCTCTTTCCAAACATCGTTATCTCTTTGGCTGCGATCCCTGGAAGCTTCGCTGGTCCGTGCCAGCCGAGGTATCATTTCTTCTCTTAAACCTCCGTCTTTCTTTTGGCTTTATCGGCTCTCACATCCTTGTTATTTTTTACTTAGTACGAGATGCCTCCCGTTGGTCTACTCAAAGATCACAAGGAAAGGGATGCCGCTATTGGGTCCCCTGCTCTTAAACAGGTAACCACTTCGCCCATTACTTTTTTTTTTGGCATGATAACCATAAATTCTAACCCGCTATTCTTCCCAGGATAATATTCCCCTTGTCAAGCAACCCTCTTCTGATTTTAGCTAAGGGACGGAAAATATGTCATCATCCTATTCCACCTCCTTCCCCTGCTCGGGTATCTTCACTTCGTCCAAGTTATCATCTCGTGTACTCCGGCCCTTCCACATATTAACTTTACTGAACTTATTTATTTCGCAGTCTGATGCTCCACGTGCTCCTTCTTCTGGAGAGCCTAAAAGGCGACGCAGAGTCTTGGAATTGGTTGCTTTGACCGCAGTTAGGAGCTCTATTGCGGCTCCAAGTCAACCTTCAGCTCCTAAGCATCAATCTTCCCAGTCTCGTACAACTGCTTCTCCCAAGGTTGTTAATTCTCCTATTCCTCCTCCTCTAGGAGAGCATTCTGAGAAACCCACGGCGAAACCCCCTTCTTGTGAAAAGGGGAAGCAAGCGGCTTCGTCTGTGATGTCTAACCCCATCTATGATCCCGATATGAAGTTCCTTTAAGGCTCGCGAAGATCCCGCTACGAGGTCTCTTGCACTTGAATCTTTGGTGACTTTCAGTGTTGACGACTTTCTTTCTCAATATTCCTCCGTGTTATTGAATTCTTCTATGAATTTGACTCTCCAACAACATTCCGATTTAATGAATTTGGTGAGCCCTGCATACTTTTTCAACGACATATTTATAGTACTTCGTGGTTTATTACTAAGTTATGCTTCGATGGTTCACAAGAAGTCAATCTTCATATGGCCAGCTCAGTGGAGGCTAGGCTGGTTCGAGAGAAGATGAAGAAGGACGATGCCCATATCAAGGATTTGATGAAGGAGATTAAAGAGGATAAAGATCTCTCCAGTAAGTAGGAAAAGAAAGTGGAGAAGCTTTCAAGTAAGTTCCTCCCCTTGTAGATCCATTTCCTTCCTTTCTCTTATTGTCTGTTATTTTCTTATTTTGTATTTCGTCAAGTGCGATGCATGAAACGTCACATGGATGCTTCCGAAGCGTCCCTCTCGCTTGAAGACATTCATGCCGAGAACTTTAACCTTTCGACTCAGAATGGTAGCTATGTGTCTGAAAACTTGATCTTGAACGAGAAAGTAGAGACTCTCTTTTCGCAAGTGGATCGCCTGTTGTTTGAGGGTGAAAACGATTTCTGCTGATTTTGGTAATTTCGGGTGTGTGGGTGAGAAACGAGTTTAAACCCTAAACAATGTACTGCAAGGGAGTACTTTATATTCGAGAGATCAATCTGTACAAATCCGGCCTAAACCAATAAATGGCTGTTCTAGACTTGCTTCAGTCACAAAGTGAATGAGAAAGGTTGGCTTTGGGGAGGGAAGCGAAGAGAGTGTTTAGACCAGAATAGTTGATTCTGGAAGAGTAGTTGTTTCACGACTTGTATCAGAAAGTGGGAAGCTAACAGATGGAAAGCTAGCAAATATTTTCTGAGTGTTGTATCCTCATGACCTGAACTTGTTGTTCGGTGGTAATAGGTAAGACCTATTTATACAAGTCGAAGTGAAACGTACTTTGGTCTCGTAAGAATTGAAAAAAAGATGAGTAAATGGGAGGAGGTGGTAACCGGTAACGCCTGGAATTGATGTTCCATAAAAGAAAGCGTTTCGCCATTACTGCCTGTATTTACTACAGGCCTCATCCTTATGACGTTGTCTTATAACGAGCGTAGTGTACGCCGCACGCTGTAAACCTCCAAACCAATACCCAATGAGCATCCCCCAATTTAAGACATGTGTTGATGTCTCGAGTTTTTTCGTGGGAAACATGTAGCATGTTGTTGTTCGGAAAGTTGAGCCAGGGAGACTTGCCGGCTCGGTCGTGACCTTCGACAGTCGAGATTTTGCATCTTGAGAGGAAGGGTAGCCGTTGATTACTACAACCCTTCGTTTGGTATCCAGTGGTATGAAAGCATGGCCGATACGGCTTTAATATGGCCTAGTTTAGGTGCGGCCAAAAGTTAGGGTTTTGGCTTTGTTTGGGCACGACCAAACTAGGGCTTGGCGTCGGGCCAAAGGTTGCCATGCGTTAGCTGATAACCTTGGACGGCTAAGATCTGCATCTTAGATGGAAAAGTGGCCGTTGATCTTTGCAAGCCTTTGTTTTGGTAGCCGCATAGGGAAGGCCGGCATGGTATGGCCCGACAAGGTGGTTGGCATGCCATTGGCACATGTGGAATGGCTGGCATGCCTTGGCGCGGTTTGGGCATGGCCAAAACAAAGGTTTTGGTGTTGGGCCAAAGGTTACCATGCGTTGGTTGGAGACCTTGGACGGCTAAGATTTTCATCTTAGATGGAAGGATGGCCGTTGATCGTCGCCAGCCTTTGTTTTGGTAACCGCATAGGGAAGGACGGCATGGTATGGCGCGAAAAGGTGGCTGGGATGCCATTGGCACATGTGGCATGGCCGGAATGCCTTGGAGAGGTTTGGGCGTGACCAAAACAAGGGTTTTGGGCCAAAGGTTACCATGTGTTTGGTTGGAAACCTTGAACGGATAAGATTTGCATCTTAGATGGAAGGATGGCCGTTGATTGTGGCACGCCTTCGTTTTGGCAGACGTGAATGGAATGTCGGTATGGCATGGCTTAGGCTCGACAAGGTGGATGGCGCGGCATGCCATTGGCACATGTGACATGGTCGGCATGCCTTGGCGTGGTTTAGGCGCGGCCTGTTTTGGCGTTGGGCCAAAGGTTACCATGCATTGTTTGGCGACCTTGGACGGCTAAGTTTTGCATCTAAGATGGAAGGGTGGTCGTTGATTATTGCACGCCTTCGTTTTGGTAGCCGTGAAGGGAAGGCCCGCATGGCATGGCTTAGGCGCGGCAAGGTGGATGGCGCGACATGCCTTGGCGTGGTTTAGGCGCGACCAAACTAGGGTTTTGACGTTGGGCCAAAGTTTACCATGCGTTGTTTTGCGACCTTGGACGGCTAAAATTTGCATCTAAGATGGAAGGGTGGCCATTGATCATCGCACGCCTTCGTTTTGGCAGCCGCATAGGGAAGGCCGGCATGGTATGGCACGACAAGGTGGTTGGCATGCCATTGGCACATGTGGCATGGCATGCCTTGGCGCGGTTTGGCGTGGCCAAAACTAGGTTTGGGCCAAAGGTTACCATGCATAGTTTGGCGACCTTGGACGGCTAAGATTTCCATCTAAGATGGAAGGGTGGTCGTTAATCATCGCACGCCTTCGTTTTGGTAGCCGCATAGGGAAGGCCGACATGGTATGGCGCAACAAGGTGGTTGGCATGCCATTTGCACATGTGGTGCGGCTGGCATGGTTGGCATGCCTTGGCGTGGAGGTGCGGCTGGCACGGCATGTCATTGGCGCAGTGGTGCGACTAGCATGGTTGGCATGCCTTGGCGCGGAGGTGCGGCTGGCATGGCATGCCATTAGCGCAGTGGTGCGGATGGCATGGTTAGCATGCCTTGGCGTGGAGGTGTGCATGGCATGGCATGCCATTGGCGTAGTGGTGCGGATGGCATGGTTGGCATGCATTGGCGCGGAGGTGCGGCTGGCATGGCATGCCATTGGTGCAGTGGTGCGGCTGGCATGGCATGCCATTGGCGCAGTGGTGCGACTGGCATGGTTGGCATACCTTGGCGCGGAGGTGCGGCTGGCATGGCATGCCATTGGCCCAGTGGTGCGGATGGCATGGTTGGCATGCCTTGGCGCGGAGATGTGGCTGGCATGATATGTCATTGGAACAGTGGTGTGGATGACATGGTTGGCATGCCTTGGCACGGTGATGTGGCTGGCATGGTCTTCCATTGGCACAGTGGTGCGTCTGGCATGGTTGGCATGCCTTGGCGCGATAACGTGGCTGGCATGGTTGGCATGCCTTGGCGTGGTAGCATGAGAATTAGGGTTTGACATAGATGATGTCAGTCAGTGTTAAGGGTTCTGCCGTGGAACATGACCCATGTAAAAAAAAGGGTACACACCGGTAATTCTTATGTAAGCATGCTAATTGATTCAATAAATGTGCTAATGGTCATAGTGACGTCATGTTAGATGTACAGTTTTACGATTTTGACCCTAAGCTAAAAACCACCATCAACATTAAGTCCACTGCTTAGCTCAGAACAAGAGCATTTTTGCGAGGTAAGCATAAGATGGTTACAGGAGAGGAAAAAAATCGAAATGATAGGTCGTGAAAAGATGGTCAGGAAAGTCCGACTAACCTTTTTCGGGAGGTAAGGAGAGTTCATGATCCTCATGTTTGGCGGCCTTGCGTAGATTCTATTTGTGGTGTAGACAGTGAAGTGGTGAGATGAAGATCGCCGGCTTAGTCTGGCCATGTGTCATCTTGGCTGGGTTAGGGAACATCATGATGCTGACTTGGCGAGTTGTTGGTGTTGGCGCGGACGGCTTGGCATGGTGGGGCCAAGGCAAGGCGCGGTTTGGTGAGGCAAAGCATGTGGACGACTTGGCGTGGTGGGTCCAAGGAACGGTGCGGACGGCTTAGCATGGTGGGGCCAAGGCAATAGCGCGGTTTGGTGAGGCAAAGCATGCGCTGACGGCTTGGCATGGTGATTTGTCTTCGCGGGCCCGGTTGCCTCTTTTCCTTACTTGACTCAAATAGGAAGTCCTTTCCTTATTCAAACTCCCAAGTACCACGCCTATAAAAGAGGGTCGGCCTCTCCTTTTATTTCACACCTTTATATTTTTTTTTATTTTGGCCGTGTGGTAAAGTAAAGCGGACGAGCGAATCACAGGTATGTCTTCCAGCACTTCCTCTTTAACTTGTTTTTCTTTTTTTCTTGTGTTAGTGCAAACCATAGATGTGGGCATACCTTTTCATGAACTTGTAAAAATATTGTTCTTTTGTGTTGGTATGAATCCTAGCCGTATATATATGCTTTGCGTGAACTTGTAGTAACATTTAGGCGTGAATACCGTAGTAATGTTGGCCGCTCAATTACTGTGCAAAGTAGGCATGCATCATCTAGTAACTGTCATTCCATTCCCGTGAAAACCTATCTCCTAGGGTTTCCTCCCTTTTCCCGGTGTGGCTGTGTGTATTGTTCCCATGGTGGGGCGCGCCTCCTCGTCCGGGCTCAAATTTCCTGCTGCAGGGTACGGCATTGGCATGAGGTGGTGATGAAGGGTGTGTCAGTCCCCATTTCTTTAATCATGTGCATTATGACTTTGAAACAAATTGGTTTGCGTCCAGGATGGATCTCATGTGTATGATAAAATAATTTACATTCACTTTCCGTAATAATTTCTCTTCGTATTGTTCCATTGTAGTTATTTCGAAGGTGAAAGTAGCGTGAGAGAATTTCGTTAGGATGTCATTTGAGAAAAGTTCTACCGTACCGAAAGATGTTGAGAATTCCAAGCCAAACATAGACGATGAGTTCTTTACAACATCCGCCACAATTAGGAAAAATCATCCCAAGTATGTGTCGATTCTTCTGACTGGTCCGGAAAGTGAAGGAGAGGCCCGGTTAGTTGGGCCTTGAGTTGTAATAAGGTTTTGTCTCAGAGGAAAGAGTATTATGCTTCTACCATTAACTTTAAAATCTGTGTGAGTCCGTTGTGTCCCTTTGAGAAATGGATGCGATTCATGATGATCCAGGAATGTGTAAAAGCAAGTTTGACTAAGGCGCAGATTATTGATGCTGTCGCGGTTTCCGCAGTGCTTCAAATTAGGAAAGATATTCCAGGCTTGGTTAGTTTTATTTCCAGATGGTGTCCGGAAACTCACACGGCCATATGCAGGTGGGGTGAAATGACTATCTCTTTATAGAGCGTGGCCGTCTTGCTGAACCTTCCCGTAATAGGAAACCTCGATGTCAAGTTGTCTGCAGATGAAGAAGAAATGCGCGTCACTCTGGTTGCGAAATCAAAAGGATTCATTCGGAAAGAAAACGAGACGAGGTGCTTCTATGGCTGGTGGGTGTCTCAATGTTTCCCTGATGAGTTGGAGCCAAATCAGAAAAATAGTACACTTCATGTCGCATCGTTCTTGGCTCTTTGGTTATCCAGAGATATTTTCGATGACGGCTCTGGTAAGAAGGAGATAAGACAGGAACGTATCAAGTTTGCCATAAAATTGGCAAAAGGTGTCCTTATCCCTATTGGTGGCTTGTTTGTTGGTTCTCTGTACACACACTTGGATCATCTGGACGCGGACATGTGCGCTTCGAATGGCTACATGAAAGTGGATTCATATATTCATGCCGCCTTTCTCCAAACGTGGATGTGGGAGCACTTCGAAAGGTATTCTCCAAAACCGTTGGCCGTACTTCTTGAGTCTTGGGGTGGTTCTAGGATACTACGCTGGTCGAATAGGCGCCCAAAGATTGGTTCGAACCTGGTTGGATTCCTTGACAACTCGCACACGGTCAATTTTCATCCATGGGCTCTGGTGCATGCGTCCATAACTCAGATCAATACCTTTGCTCCTGCTCCGATCATGTCTTTGTCTTCTGATAAAGAGGATATGAGTGTTGGAGAGATGGTGGTCATGCGAAGTTGCACGCCCGGTGATGTGCTGTCTTTCTTAAAGGATCTTGCAAAGTAGTTTCTTGCAATATCAATATTGCAGATCGGATATGGGTTTTGACCAAGGGGTCCCACGTGTTCGTCAGCCGGTTGTTCCAGAAGACTCGTTGTCAACTGTTCTCGATGCTAGTCTTCTTGTGTCGGGTAAAAGTCTCCCTTTTCCGTTCGGGGAACGAAATCCATCAACAACCTCCAAATATAACATATTTTGGCAGGATGAGTTTCTCGCTATCCATTGATTCGTGAATGATGTGGTAGAAAACCATCGCAGTAAGCCTTCTCCTGCGGTTTTAGCGGAGCACCCACTGCTGAGGGATCCTTCTTCGACCAAGCGAAAATCGGTTAGCCCGAATGCAGATAGTCCCCAAGTGAAGGAGCGAAGGTCTAAAATCCGTGCAGACGGTTCCCAATCAGATTTGACAGCCTACCGACTTTCAGTTAGTACAATATGCGGGTACATATGCTTTTACTCTTGATTTTAGTTGGATCGCGTATATCCTTGTTTCTTTTCTGAGTATCCGTCTTTGTATCTTGCTCAGGGTCTCAGCAGTGTGAACACCTTTACCAAACTTGCAAGTAGTTAGAAAACATTGTTTCTCGAGACGGAGGGTGGCGGTGCTTAGCCTATCCATGGTGATGGGGAACCCGAGAAGGATGAAAGTTCAGAGTCCAGTGATGGCGAGAGTAGTTCTTCCGAAAGCAGTGCTGAATCTTCCTCTAGTCGGTCTGAAAGAGAATCAATGAGTCTCCCGCATGTTTTTTCTTCTTTCCTCTCTTCCTTTATCTTTGGAAAATATCTAATCCGTGATATCATAGGGGGAAGCCGTTTCTGAAGATGGCCCTGAGACGGAGACTGGCGGAGATACAGCTTTGTCTCCAACTTTGACAGCCGCGCCGGCCGACCGACCTTGAAATGGATGTTGATCGAGATGAAAACGTCGTTATGACTCAGTCAATGGACATTACTCCAGTGGCCGCAGGTGCAATCGTCGTTAGGAATCCCTTGTCGGTTACTGATGCAGTCGCGGGTGCCACTTTCAACCCTCCATATCTGGTTCCTCATCCAGATCATGTGTTGATCGGGGGATTTAGCATGCCATTCAAACACGCGACGCTATACACCAGGATATGGGAAAGCTACGGAAATATCGCCACGACCAAGAAAATTACTAGTCGATTTGCGTTGGTTAAGCGTGTGGAGGAAGCTTTGTCTTTGATTGACGACATGTGCAATGCGACTGGTAATACTGTTTCTGAGGATGTAGTCTCGAGGTGGAGGTTCCATCGTGACACTGTGTAAATTTAGAGTTCAATGTTCCTTGGTTCGTTGAAGGTTTCTCTGAGGTTGAAAAGTTGCTGGACGAAACAGTCGAAGGTCCTTCTGCGGATATGGTGAAGAAGCAGGAAGCGGAAGTCGAAAAGGCAAATGAAACGCCTAGTTTACGGTTTTGATTTCCTGGATTTTTGGTTTGACAGACAAATGTTACCTTGAGGTGTTGGATTATTATTTGGAACGAATTGTTTTTAGAATAACGATGATTTTTGGTTACGATTGTGAATGGTGCAAACATCCCAGGAAAGACACTGAATCGTGAGCATTGCTTGTCGACAGAGAGCATGAGATGAAACATAACATGGCTATTGGTTTCATCATTCCCGTGAAAACCTGAAGTAGTAAACCATGTATTTTGTCTAGGCAAGAGTTACTCGGTTTTTGGATCTTCTGGTGAAAAAGGAATCTCCCAGATGTAAAACCGAGTTTTGTGGGAAACATCACCGTGACTGTGGAAAGTCCCAGTCATTCCTTGTCGTGTTGTCGACTGGTAATCGATCCGCCTAGTAGCTGAGTCATCGATTCCTGAACGGATCATTTGATTTTACTGTCCTGACATCTAGGTCGAGGTATGAGATCGATGATTGAAAATCGACATCGTGACCGAAAGATCAACCTCCCACTGTGGTCGCCAATTGTTCGAGGGTGAAAACAATTTCTGCTGATTTTGGTAATTTCTGGTGTGTAGGTGAGAAACGAGTTTAAACCCTAAAAAATGTACTTCAAGGGAGTACTTTATATTCGAGAGATCAATCTGTACAAATCCGGCCTAAACCGAGAAATGGCCGTTCCATACTTGCTTCGGTCACAAAGTGAAGGAGAAGGGTTGGTTTTGGGGAGGGAAGCGAAGAGAGTGTTGAGACCAAAATAGTTGATTCTGGAAGAGTAGTTGTTTCACAACTTGTATCAGAAAGTGGGAAGATAACAGATGGAAAGCTAGCAAATATTTTATGAGTGTTGTATCCTCCTGACCTGAACTTGTTGTTCGGTGGAAATAGGTAAGACCTATTTATACAAGTCGAAGTGAAACGTACTCTGGTCTCGTAAGAAATGGAAAACGGATGAGTAAATAGGAGGAGGTGGTAACCGATAACGCCTGGGATTGATGTTCCATAAAAGAAATCGTTTCACCATTACTGCCTGTATATACTAACCGCCTCATCCTTATGACGATGTCTTATAACGGGCGTAGTGTACGCCGCACGCTGTAAACCGCCAAATCAATACCCAATGAGCATCCCCCAGTTTGTGACATGTGTTGATGTCTTGAGTGTTTTCGTGGAAAACATGTAGCATGTTGTTGTTCGGCAAGTTGAGCTTGAGAGACTTGCCGGCTCGATGGTAACCTTAGACGGTCGAGATTTTGCATCTTGAGAGGAAGGGTAGCCGTTGATTATTGCAACCCTTCGTTTGGTAGCCAGTGGCATGAAAGCATGGCCGGTACGGATTTAATATGGCCTAGTTTAGGCGCGGCCAAAAGTTAGGGTTTTGGCTTTGTTTGGGTGCGAACAAACTAGGGCTTGGCGTCGGGCCAAAGGTTGCCATGCGTTAGCTGGTAACCTTGGACGACTAAGATCTGCATCTTAGACGGAAAAGTGGTAGTTGATCTTCGCAAGCCTTTGTTTTGGTATCCGCATAGGGAAGGCCGGCATAGTATGGCGTGACAAGGTAGTTGGCATGCCATTGGCACATGTGGCATAGCTGGCATGCATTGGCGCGGTTTCGGCTTGCCAAAACAAAGGTTTTGGCATTGGGACAAAGGTTTCCATGCGTTGGTTGGCGACCTTGGACGGCTAAGATTTGTATCTTAGATGGAAGGATGGCCGTTGATCGTCGCCAACCTTTGTTTTGGTAACCACATAGGGAAGGCCAGCATGGTATGGCGCGGCAAGGTGGCTGGCATGCCATTGGCACATGTGGCATGGCCGACATGCCTTGGCGCGGTTTGGGCGTGACCAAAACTAGTTTTTTGGGCCAAAGGTTACCATGCGTTGGTTGGCGACCTTGGACGGCCAATATTTGCATCTTAGATGGAAGGATGGCCGTTGATTGTTGCACGCCTTCGTTTTGGCAGCCGTAAAGGGAAGGCCGGCATGGCATGGCTTAGGCGCGACAAGGTGGATGGCGCAGCATGCCATTGGAACATGTGGCATGGTCGGCATGCCTTGGCGTGGTTTAGGCGCGGCCAAACTGGGGTTTTGGCGTTGGGCTAAGGTTACCATGAGTTGTTTGGAGACCTTGGACGGCTAAGATTTTCATCTAAGATGGAAGGGTGTCCGTTGATCATCGCACGCCTTCGTTTTGGTAGCCGCGAAGGGAAGGCCGACATGGAATGGCTTAGGCGTGGCAAGGTGGATGGCGCGACATTCCTTGGCGTGGTTTAAGCGCGGACAAACTAGGGTTTTGGTGTTGGGCCAAAGGTTACTATGCGTTGTTTGGAGACATTGGACGTCTAAGATTTGCATCTAAGATGGAAGGGTGGTCGTTGACCATCGCACGCCTTATTTTGGTAGCCGCATAGGGAAGGCCGACAAGGTATGGCACGGCAAGGTGGTTGGCATGCCATTGGCACATGTGGCATGGCATGCCTTGGCGCGGTTTGGCTTGGCCAAAACAAGGGTTTGGACCAAAGGTTACCATGCGTTGTTTGGCGACCTTGGACGACTAACATTTACATCTAAGATGGAAGGGTGGTCATTGATCATTGCACGCCTTCGTTTTGGTAGCCGCACAGGGAAGGCCGACATGGTATGGCGCAGCAAGGTGATTGGATTGCAATTGTCACATGTGGTGCGGCTGGCATGGTTGGCATGCCTTGGCGCGGAGGTGCGGATGGCATGGCATGACATTGGCGCAGTGGTGCGGCTGGCATGGTTGGAATGCTTTGGCGCGGAGGTGCGGCTGCCATGGCATGCCATTGGCGCTGTGGTGCGGCTGGCATGCCTTGGCGTGGAGGTGCGGCTGGCATGGCATGCCATTGGCGCAGTGGTCCGACTGGAATGGTTTTCATGCCTTGGCACAGAGGTGCGGCTGGAAATGCATGTCATTGGCGCAGTGGTGCGGATGGCATGGTTGGCATGCCTTGGCGCGGAGCTGTGGCTGGCATGCCTTGGCGCAGTGCTGTGGCTGGCATGGTATGACATTGGCACAGTGGTGTGGCTGGCATGGTTGGCATGCCTTGGCACGGTGACGTGGATGGCTTGGTATGCCATTGATACAGTGGTGTGGCTGGCATGGTTGGCATGCCTTGGCACGATGACGTGGCTAGCATGGTCTGCCATTGGCACAGTGGTGCGGCTGGCATGGTTGGCATGCCTTGGCGCGGTAACGTGGATGGCATGGTCTTCCATTGGCACAGTGATGCGGCTGGCATGCCTTGGCGCGGTAGCATGAGAATTAGGGTTTGGCATAGATGATGTCAGTCAGTGTTAAGGGTTCTGCCGTGGAACATGACCCATGCAAAAAAAAAGAAGGGTACCCCGGTAATTCTTACGTAGGCATGCTGACTGATTCAATAAATGTTCTAATGGTCATAGTGACGTCATGTCAGATATACAGTTTTACGATTTTGACCCTAAGCTAAAAACCACCATCAACACCTACCTATCGATTCTGCTCGTAACGAGGAGCTGAATCTTCATCTTCATGATGTGGATGAGCGCCTTAAGTTAGAAATTCAGTGGGTTAACAATTCCCTTACTACCTCGAGGGATCTTCATGCTTCGTCATTATCTGCCTATAAGAGACTGGAGGAAAACAAGGAGCGTGTGATCAGTAGAAAAAATCAGGTTGTGGTTGATCTTCGCAAATCTCGCAACAAAGTAGCTGGTTTAACGAGGAAATTGATTGTCTTAAGAAGAAGGTGGAATTTCTTCAGGCTCAGCTGGATAACCCTTCACGCTCGAAGTCTGTCAAATCTTCCTCCCAAGTCAAGTCTGCAGATCTTCGCAAGAACAAGGGTGCTCTCGTCATTCAACCCATCAAAGATACTTCAAAGTATGGTCATGGTAAGGGTTGGGATAATGCATATCACGAGATATGCGTTCAACTCCAAGAATCGGATCTAGAAATCTCCAGGATGGACCATTTGAATTCCGATATCCAAGAGACCTTAAACACCACTATCTTATAGATGAAAGGTATCTTTAGGTGTAATGCGAGATACTATTGGTTATGTCAAATTTCCGGTTTCTGATAAAGTTTTTTTTTATGTATTTGCAGAGTCCGAAGAGCGTTACAAGAATCAAGTGCTTCACCTTTCCCAAGAAAGAGACGAGTCCCGCAAAGAGGTTTCTTGTCTCAAAGATGAGATCAAAGATTTGAACGTTGATATCGACGAGATGATAGAAGATTCTGGGAAAGTAGCGAAGTTATCTCGCAAGAATACCCAGGACCACCTGGTTGCTCTCTTCAACAGCTTTTGTGATGAGAAAGGCATTCCTCGTCCTACTTTTCCTCTGGAAGTCTTTTCTGACGACGAGCAACCAGTCAACCGCGAGATTATCTCTGGTGGAAAAGAGAGACTCCTTGAAGGTGAGGAGGAACAAAAAACCGGTGAGATGATAGTCGAGGAGGAAGAGTCCAAGGATGCTTTTACTTCCACGAGTTCTTTGAGACAACCTTCAAATCTTGATGTAGACACTGGTGCTAGTCTTAGCGAGGCTGGTGGTGAAGTCCCTATGGAAACAGTCACTGATGGCGCTCCTCTTCAAAAACAATCTTAGTTTCTCTCCTCACATGTTTTCAACTTTAACTATTATAACAATTCATATATCTGGGCGCTCCCAATCTTGGGGGGGGGGGGCATAATACCTTGACTTCTTTTATATATTTCTGGTTGTCTTTAAGTAATACTTTTTTTGATCATATCGGTATTATGGTTTTCCATTTCGTCAAGTATATACTCGTCGCGGGAATACTCAAAAGAATAAGAAAATTTAAAGTATATACTTGCTTCTTATTCTTTTGTGTGTTTCCGAGGTATGAAACGAGAGGTTAGGATTTCACTACTTTGACTTCGTGCACGATGCATGAGCCTTGTTACTTGCCTCATTGCGTGATCTTACTTTGTTCTCGCATATTCTCTTTGTGTTGTCCTTACCTTTTGTTGTTTAACCCTTCCCCATTGTCTTATTTTTCCTGCCTTTACCTCTTTTGGTTATTTCATGATAATTTTGTTTTATGTATCTTCCAGTGTTACTCATTCATGTGTTTCTTTCTGAGGTCTTAGCATGCCTCCTAATTAAGGTCTTATTGTGCCTCGTCCTTTTTTGAAGGATCTTAATTCGATGAGGTGTCAGGCGCTTATTATTCTTACAAATAATAATCCATCGACCTCGTCTTAACATTTGTTATGAACCCCATTTCGCGACAATGCGACAGGCCTAGCCATTCCCATTAATGTTAGACCCATGACATTGCCGTCTTTTTTAGTCACGCAGCTCTTTAATCTGTAGGGTGCCATCCATTTATATTCCCCATGATTTCCCCTTCATGGAGGTTAACCCTAACATGCATGTTGGTCTCCTCCCATCCAGTTATTACGACATTCAGTAGTTTTCGTGACTTCTTATCCCTTCGCCGATATGGCTTGGGGTTATGAAGTCACACCCTAAGTGAGGTTTCTTTGGGATCGAGTGCATTGTAGCCAAGACTTTCCATATGGTCATGGCCGGTAACGCTCCAGACGTCCCAGGCACCCGCAGCTCAACCGAATACGTCGACGCCTTGGTCATACTCTGCACTCCTTACCGAAGGCCATCATAAAAGGGACCCTCAGCGGATAGGTCTTATCATTTCCTCTAGCTTCCTTTCTGAGAGTTGTTCACGACATGTATTAGGTATTGCCTCTTGCACTTTCATGCAAACTAGGGTGCATGCCGTGGATTCTCAGCCTTCCTAGGCGAAGGGTTTAAGTTTCCCTGGAAACCATTTATTTCGTGGGTCTTATTCTCCTCTTAATATGAGATCTTACTTGCTTGTGTTGTGGTTCATTTCGTTTTAAATTCCTTATAAAAATCCGTATTTTTAAATCGGTTCATCAAATTTCAAAATATCATAGCTATTATTTTGTAAATCTGGTACATTGCCAAATGATAAGTTCACAAGTACATTTTCTCGTTTCTATGATTCTTTCTGGATATCAGAGTTCTTCTTCTAGGTGGATGTGCTCTGATTGGTACCTTTTCAACTCCTTCATCTTCACCTCGTTTCTGATCTTGAACAATGTTGAAAATAGGGGTTTCTGGCTGACAGTGCATAAATGAACGGTCGTACTAAATCTTCTTCTGATAGCCTTCCCTTTAGTTCTTTGCAAATCGTACCCCACCTTGTCACAATACTTCGCAAGCTTTCATTTTCCCTTTGTTTCAACGAAAACAGTGCTGCTATTTCTGGTTTGCATGTCTCACTTCTCGCACATTTGTTCATCATTTCTGGTTCTTCCCGTGTTACATATTTTCTCCCCGTCACTGGGTTATTGCTCGATTCTCCTTTTCTCCTTGTCTTCATCAATGTAAGCATATGATATTCCTTTTCCCTGAACTCCCTCCTGTTGCTTTCTATGGCTCTTTTCAAATCTTCTTGTTCATTTTGTTCCCCTCGCCAATACTCATGATGTCCTTCAGTTGCCAATTTCTTTCCCGAAGTATTTTCTCCCCTTTGGGTGCTATGTTCCGTTTGTTTTATTTTTAGGTGATTTTTCTTAATCAAGGGCTTCTCATTTTGCCTTTCTATCCTTATTCGTTCTCTTACCAAGTCTTCCTTCCTTCGTCTTTCTTGGTAGATCTCCTCTTTTAATTGTTCCATCTCATTGTCTTCGTCACATACCTCATTTTCCTTATCAAAATGACTAGTCAATTCAACACTTTTCTCAACCTCTTGCCTTGATACCTCCTTGCACTCGGAGTTGTTTGCCTTTGCTCCGCCTTGCGGGGTTCGTTTTTCCTTGGCGATGGGGGTTTCTTTCTCGCTTCTCACTACTTCGCTTCCTTCAGCTATTTTCCCTTCTTATTTTTTCAATATTTTTTTATCTCAACTTGGCTTTCCTTCTCCAGAGTTTTCTCGTGATCCTTCTCATTAGCAATCGTCATTTTTTCTGCTTCTTCCATGCTTTTCTGTGCAATCTGCTCCTCGCTTATCCCAATGGTGAACACCATCAGTTGCTCCGCTTTTTTTGCTTCGCATACCTTCCTTTTTTTTTCTATATTCCTTCTCAGTTTTTCATCATAGTAGTGGACATCCTTTTCGGTACAATCTCGCGCATCCTTTAGATCTCCCTTGATCTCGCCTATTCCGCTTGGCATGGGAAAGTGCATGGTCTGATGATATGTAGATGCAACCACTTTTATCCCATGTATCCATGTCCGGCCTATAAGAGCGTTATAAGGTGAGTCTATATCTATCACACAAACAGTAACCTTTGTTTCCAACTTTACCGCGAAAATCTTAACGACTAATTCTCCCTTCGGCTTTGACGCAACCCCGTTGAACCCATATATATTGTATGTCGATGGTACAAGGTACGAATCTTTGTACCCAATGGTTCTAAATGCATGATAAAAGAGTATGTCAACCGAGATCCCCGTATCCACCAGGATTCTGTCTATTGCCCAAATTTTCTCTTTCTTGACTTCGTCATCCTCTCACTTTGAGTATTTCCCAAAATTTAAGGTTACGACCAACGGCTCTGTGTGTGAAGCTCCTCCCTCTGGTGCCTCCTTTGCTGAGAATGTTATCTCCCTCTTTTGCCACTCCTCTAACGGCTCCTTTTTCGCCACACTGAATATCTCATTTCCTTAGAAGTCCCTCTTATGCACTCTTTTGAGTATATTATCATGGAAATTTTGAATGCCCTTGGCTGAATGTATTATCGAATTACAATTCAGTTTGTGGGTTCCCCGATCTATTTCGATTCGATATACTTGTTGATTGTCGCGAGATGGGGGAGGTGGTACATATCCCTCCAGAAAATGAGCGAGCTTCCTCTGTTCCACTAGACGAAGTATAATCCTTCGGATAATTCGGCAGTCGTTCGCATGATTCCAATGAAACGGATGATACCTTAAAAATTCATGACTCCTAGTACTCAAGGTGGTTTTCTACCCAGATTTGGTGGGGGTGGAATCTCTTCTGTCAGCACTATCGCTTCTCATACCTTTTCCACAGTTGTATTGAGTATAGGAAGCTTTACATCTTCAAAGGCCGGTGCATTTGGTCATCGCTCTCCAAACCTAGGTCCTTGATTGCTTTTGTGATGATATATTATGTTATGGATTCGGGGCTCATAATTCCTTCGTCTTGACTCCTCGTACCTCTGTTGATCGATCCACTCATGGTCTCCGCTTGACACAACCACAAGTTTCGCCGGAACTGGGGTTGAAGGTTCCCCTTTCTCATATTTCGTATCATCCTCCGCGACATGTATTGCTCTTGGTAATAACCTTGAATTTCCTTCCTTTGCTAAAAGTGGTGTTACTTCGCTGACTTTCCTCTGCTTCTCTTCCAACACTATGTATTCCTCTTGATACTCCCTTAATTCATTCATTGTCAAGGAATTCCGGATTATGAATATTTGGATGTAGAACAGGTCGGTCGGTAATAAGGCGTTCACGAAGGATATGATAAAAAATTCTCATCAACTCGTCCCGCAAGTTCGCTACACACTGTCCTCCATCTCGTTATTAGTCCTCGCAAGCTTTTCGTTGGTCTTCGCCTTAGGTTAAACAAGGTCTTGATTCCCGGCCTCAGCAGGTTGTTACTTATGTACGTTGTTAGGAATATTCTCTGCATGTCTTTAAATGACGAAATCGACCTTTCTGGTAGATCTCGGGGAAATATTTACAGAGTACCGTTTCTTTTCGTCCCCACTGCATCAATGACAGAGTATACTTCTTCAAGTGTTGCACAACACTTTCCGATCCGATGAATATGCTAGAAAATGTTGGTAGAACGCACTTCTCAGGAATGTCCGCATACATTATCTCAAAGGTGAATGGATATTTATCCGCCTCCTCTATTGCCTCTGCCAGTTGCACCCTTCCACCTCTTCGCGAATTGTTTATCAGCGTCCTCATATCTCGTAGATCATTCAAGACCTCATGGTTCAGGTTTCCTCCATTTCTTTCATGATGGTCGCCTCTCATCATGCTAAGCCTTCCTTACCCACGTCCGATTGCTTCCTTGTGTCTCCGGTTTACGTCGTGTTGCCTTTCCTCTTCTCGCCTCATTTCGTTTTCGTTTCTCCTTTCTTCTTCATATCTCCGTCTTTGATCTTCCCATCTCGTTGCCTCCAACGCTCTCCTCAAATCTCTTTCTTCACTTCCTTACCTTTGACGTCTTTTTCGTCGCTCTCCTCCATCGTCCTCATGGGAAAATCTCCTCCGTCGTGGATCTTCTTCCCATGACGATATCGTGTTTCCTTCTGAGTCCATGGCGTCAGCTCTTGTTTCCTCGTTAAGTTGGCGATTTTGTAGCTCCAACCTAGCATTTTGTCTCATCATTCGGGCGTGTTTCTCTGCTAGATCCCTGTCTCGTTCCCGTTCAAGGCGAACTGTCTCCCTTAGCTGCTCCAACGTCATGTGTTCTTCATCAATGTTTTCTTCCAACTCTTCGTAGGTCATTTCTTCCTCGGCATCGGTGTTCTTGTCAAAAGTGTGTATCAAGCCTTCCCTAACATCATCTTCACCAGTCTGATTATTCCATCGTCCGTTCACGCCTTGCCTTTCCCCTGCAACCGATGTTTCTCCCTTTTCCATTCTTCCTCCCATCTTCGCTTCCAAACGCCTGCTTCTTCTTGTCGCTATCAAGTGCCTCGCTCGATCTGGTATTCTGGCCATCGACCGATCCTCGGTTCGGTATCTCCAAATATACTTCTGCTCTACGATGCAACACCCAAAGATTACTCCCTCTCCTAGATTTCTAGTCTTAACTACAAATGAATCGTTTAAAATCTACGAAACCCTAATCTTAAAACAACTCGCCGAGATCTCTAACTTCTACAATTTTAAAACAGTTTAAACCTTTCTCAAACTCTTAGATGAGGATGAATCCATGATCTAAATCCCTGTTTCTGGACGCCAAAATGTAACTACTGGAGATCCAGTAGCACATCCAAATAAGAAAATTGACAGATCTAAGACATGATAAAGGTTTCGGATTAGAAATTCTTATTGCTTAACCACTACAAGTAGTTAAAATACAAGTTCTTGTCTACAAGGAAACCCTAATCTCTCACTCTAAGCAAAGATCTCCCATCCAAAGAATCCGACCTCCCATACATTGTCCATGGACCCCTATTTATAGACCAGTCGACCCTAATGGTGTACAACTCATTTTACTTCGTCTGCATCTCGTGGAGATGCTTTATACTTCGCCCAGATCATTTTCCATAAAGTTTTTCCCTTTCTTTCGCTAACAACTTTGGATGTTTGTCGGGACAGTTGTCTCTTTTCTTGCTCCATACTTTACTGACTTCGCCAATTATCTTTCCGGCCAAGTAACCTTACTTCGTCCATCTTTATTTTGTGGCTGGCATCTTTTCGGGTACTTCAACTGATTCATCGCAGTTTAGATTCCTTATTCTAGGTACTTTGTTTTTAGGATGCTTCCTCTTTGTGCTTTGTGTTATTAGTTAGTGGCGAGGTAATTCTGACATTTGATTTGACAAGTCACTGACCGAGATATTTAAGTGAGGTTCTTCAATCCTATATCTCGTGCCTTCTTGTGCGGTGACGTGGCGAACCTGTTTTGTGTACCTACATACAACCCTAATCGTGCACGAAACATGGCAATAATCAATCTTCTCCAATCACAAATATGGCCAACAAAACGAGTATGGACAAGAGACAGCAAGATGAATTCATTCTGCAGACCTTAAAATTGTCAACCTTGGGTCCTTGGTAACCTGACAAAATGATCAATATGTTCCTGGCAGTTACGCAAACGAACAAGCAAAGACCAGAAAAACAGAAATGACAAGAAAAGTAAGAATTCAAGTATAGTTACGCAAACAAACCTTGTTAGGAGGACCAATGAAGGGATGCGAGCACGTCTAGAGACAACATCGCCGTTGTAGACTTGTAGGTTGTCAATATGGAAATCTGTTAAGGATCGAGCAAGAGAGAGGAGAGCATAAACGCGCGCGGAAGCAATAGAAGTCTATATTGATAATGATTTGGTATATTAATTTTCATGGCTTAATAGCCTATTTATATTGTTCACAAACTTGACGACCACACAAGATACTTTCCTAACTAAGATCAAACTCTAAACATAGAACACTTTCCTAATATAACTCTCACAACTTAATGTGCATATCTCCTAAATATAGACTCTCATATATTATTTCCTAATACCCTCCCTCAAGATGGAGCATGTAGATCACGAATGCCCATCTTGGACAAAAGAAATTTAACTTCAGTTTTTTTTTTTTTTTCTTTTAACACTTTTGTGAAAAAAAAAAATCTTCAGATCATAGTTTAAGGACGTTTCGGTCCCCTTCGTAGTTTAAGGACATTTTGGTCCCAATAGTAGTTTTAGAACATATAGGTTCCATTGTTGTAGTTTAGGGACATTTCGGTCCTCTTCGTAGTTTAAGGACATTACGGTCCCATCTTCTTTGTAGTTTAAGGACATTTCGGTCCTCTTCGTAGTCTTCGTAGTTTAGAGACATTTCGGTCCTATTTGGAAGTTTAAGGACATTACGGTCCCATCTTCGTAGTTTAAGGACGTTTCGGTCCCATTTGGAAGTTTAAGGACATTCCGATCCCATCTTTGTAGTTTAAGGACATTGCGGTCCCCTTCGTAGTTTAAGGACGTTTCGGTCCCCTTTGTAGAATACTTCTTGTACTCTTGGTTTCTTGGTTTCTTCGATAGAATACTTTTTGTACTCTCTCGACAACTCATAGGATTTTAACCTACTATTGTTGTTCTTTTTCTCATCACCTCTTGGTGATTGTTTTCTTCTCTTTTTTTTTTCTTTCTTCACAACATGAATGTTGTTTCTTCTTCTCTTGTTCCAGTCACGCTATTTTTGTGAAACCTTCAAACTTCTTTGTTCTTCAAGATTCTCTCACAATCTTGTCGTCTTTACAAAGTCTGCCACACTTTGTAGGATCTCTAAGTTTCTGCCACAAACTCTTCAACCACACTTCACTTCTTCCAACATGTTGAACATCTTTCTGCAACACCTCTGGCAAAAACTATCACACGTTTTTGTTGTCATCTTATGTCATTCCAATTGTCACAAACTGTGACATTCTACTGTCACTCTTATGTCAATCTGTAACAACCTTTAGTTATGTGTCTATAACTGATCTTCTGTAACAACACTTCTGCAACAACTTTCCTTTAACAACTCTTCTATAACAACTCTTTCGTAACAACTGTTCTTTAACAACTTTTCTGTAACCTTTTTTCTTAGTTTTTAACACGAACCTTGTGACCAAACAACAGCAAAAAATCAGTTTTCAACTGATTTTCTCCTGTGTAAAAACAAGTCCTTCCAACCTTTGTTCATGCCATCGAACATATACTCACATCAACGATCATGACTAAGCACCCATGATTTCTTTCCAACCTCCTCTAACACCGGAAGTCTTACCACCATCATTGATCTTCAACAGCAACTTGTCCATCAATCATCGTCGACACCGGAATCTTTTCGAACACTTAGTGCTTGATTCTAATCGCAACCCTCCACAGCAACAATAACTCTTGTCTTCTCGCAGCTATATCTTGGTCACAAAACCTAACCCTAATTTATTTTTTTATTTTTTTTTAATAAAACTTACTCTTGTCTCGATCCTTGATCACACAGACACAGCTTGCATCAGATTTTGAAGTAGCAACTACAATAGCAACAGCTCCATCTTTACCTTGCTCACTAGTCAACAACAGCAGCTCAACTCCATACTTCCTGTCATGACAATGTAAACCAACCTTCTTCGAACCCATGACCAGAATCTAGGGCAAATCAGATTCTCCAGCAAACTAACGACAACAGCAACACAGCAACCAGCATCGCCTCTTCACAAACTTGTTGTGTCTGCTTTATCGTTAATCCTCATCTTCTAACAGCGACCAAACCTTGCCTCCAATCCAACAAGTCACGAATAGTAACCTTCCAACAATTTTCATTCTCTTTAAAACAACAACGATTCTTTTGACAGGCCTTCGAACAATTCTTCTTTTTTTTTTTTTTTTTTTTTTTTTAACTTCTCTCAAACCCTAACGCATCTTAACAAACTCCAAAATTTTTTTTTTTTAAACCATGAGAACTCACACAACTTCTCTACGAAAAACAATTCTCTAACTCTTTCTCTAACCAAACCCAGCTTCAAGAATTTCTCTCATTCTCCTCTCCCTTCCTCTCACCTTGCTCTGATACCATGTTAAGGATCGAGCAAGAGAGAGGAGAGCATAAACGCGCGCGGAAGCAATAGAAGTTTATATTGATAATGATTTGGTATATTAATTTTCATGGCTTAATAGCCTATTTATATTGTTCACAAACTTGACGACCACACAAGATACTTTCCTAACTAAGATCAAACTCTAAACATAGAACACTTTCCTAATATAACTCTCACAACTTAATGTGCATATCTCCTAAATATAGACTCTCATATATTATTTCCTAATAAAATCTTACCGGAAGGTTAACCTAGAAAGCGCACGTAGATGTACACACTTACTATATACTCTGCCTCTCCTTCATTTTGGTAAAACCACGGAGATGGAGCACTTTCACCTCTCCCGTTATAATCAGGAACATCTACCAGCTGTTAGTCATAAGCAAATCCCGCATTTGCTGTGTGGAAAACTGCTTGCTCTCGCACAATTGGCAGGTCTCCAAGATCCCTGTATCTCCAGTTGTACAGCATGGCTACATTTGGCTGGCTCTAGCTTCGGCGTTAAGCTCAATATATGATATTACCTTGCCGAACAAATCTCGCGAACAAGCTCTGGTCCACGTGGCTGTATTCTGGAAAGCCATGTTCTTCACAACTGGTGGTAATCACAAATCAATATGCAGCGCTTGAGACGTGCATAACCATCCTCCTACATCTGAAGTAGCATCGAAATGGAAGTCTCAAAATCTAAAATCTGTGCGCTTTCTTCCATAAGCGCTATTACACTACAAACCCAGCTGAAGGAAATCCTTCCTCATGAGAGCCGCATGATTCCAGGTCATGGCCACAATCTTTGCTTGTTTGATCATCAGATAATTTTCCCGGTCAGCCGTAGACTTGAGCAATTCAAAACCCCAACGCTCTTCAAGTTCTTGAAATATTGTTTGAAGATGACGGAAACATCCTTCTGCAGTTCTGCTGCATGCATGTCTTTTTCAAAAGACTGGCCTGAGAAGACTGGTGAACTGTGTTGGAGATGAACTCATCAAATGGGAACCGCTCTTTAACAAACAAGGGATGTTAGAATACGGGCATCCAACTCAAAACCAATTGGCAATACCGTAGGATTTTAATTGCCCATACAATGTGGGACTAATAATCTCAACACGCCCCCTCACGTGTAGCCTCGTTGGGTCTAACACGTGGACAATAAATCGGGTGACGCGGAGTAAAGGTTCGGTCAACTGACTCGACACAAATAGCCTGCTCTGATACCATGTTAGAATACGGGCATCCAACTCAAAACCAATTGGCAATGAGTGGAGAGGTCCTAAGAAATTATAAACCGTAGGATTTTAATTGCCCATACAATGTGGGACTAATAATCTCAACGAGGGATTATCTTGAATTTGTGCACAAGCTGCTAAGAACTGTTCCCACCGTCAGTAGACATGACGCAGCCAAAAGTATCCGGCAGTTTCGCAAGTGTATTACACATCTTCTCGGAGTTGAAGTGATCTTGCCAGCCTTTCTACTTCGGAAAGCAGATCCAATCCTCTAACAAGCATTTCATTTACTCTGCCTTGCCGACTAAAATTAAGATCAGTAGCTAATTATTGCGCTCCTTCACCCAAACGAAGAAGGTACCTCTCAGGGACATTCTTCTGCCATAGTGAAACGAACAATGTTACAAATGTTATAAATGTGAAGATCCACATTTAACAGAGGCCATTCCTCTATATTTGATATATATAGCATGTACACTTTGGTGAGGCCTAATCTGCTATACTGTTGGAATCCAACTGGACACGTAACATTGTGTCGACTTAAACTATGCCTGGATTCGCAATACTGAGTTCAGCACTTAAAAACGAATTAAAAATAAAAAATCTAAGATCTTCGAAATGGTTGATCTGGCGAATTATAACACACAAGCATTGAAACAATGGTTTCTTTAAACTTTAAAATCTTAACAAAGAGCCAAGCCTATGCCTCCGAAGTGGACAGTAATAGAAGATTATATTCACAGAAAGATTTTCTACAAAATGTCATTCAGTAGTCTCATACCTGATTCGAGTGAGTAAAAATCAATGTTCTTTGAGATGGATAATTATGATAAAGAACATTCAAGATTTGTACAGCTGTATCAGTGTTTCCAGTACCAGGAGAACCAACAACCACGGTTGACCCTGGCTGTATACCAGAGATGATGGCTCCAACCTGCAACACAGTAAAGTCAAATGAATGATTCTTTTGTTAGCATGCAATAGAAAGCATTCTGAAAAGAAAGGGTAAGCTATTCAAGGACTAGTTACAGTATACCTATCGCTTCTTTCTAGGGGTCAAACCAACAATGCAGTTCATCCAACAACTAACTTAATCCAAATTGAGTTAACAGAACTATGATACAATCACACCTAAACAAACAAAATGTTGTACTGATACATACCAGAGTCTTTTCTGGTGGTTATTACTCATTTTCTGTGCAAATGTTTATTTTTCCAATTATTTCCAAAAAATATAGATTCGCTCATGGTCATGGTTTCTGCTAAGCCTAGAAACTACCAAGAGCAGGGTACCAACATATCTGTTTCAAAGCTCTTATTTATATGAGAACAAAGGTGACCGCTGGGAAACGGACTAGGATTGTCAAACCGTGGTACAACTTGAACATGCATTGTCCAATGGAAGATCATATGATGCCAGGGTTTTTCACATTACTTGAATAATGTAATGACTTTAGGAATCTAAAACGAACAATGTAAGCATAAATTTGAATACACTACATAAAACCCAATCTTACTATCGCACAAAGACATTAACATTCAAGCAACATATGCAATTCGGCATCTCAGAAAATAATAAGAGAAACGGCCAAAATTGCACAAATTCATAGTAAAATGAATTTTGTATATATAATTTGAGACCAATTTAGAGAGTTGTGGTCGAAAGCTGAACAAAGCTTAAATTATAGAGCTTCGAACCCCACTTGAAAGAATATAGACCAATAGGATCCATGAGTTTTGAGATTTTTTCGGTGTTTTTTGTAGCACACAAAATGAGGTAGGTGATGAGTACTTTCCGTCTAATATACGTACCCTAATTTGTTTCTCAAAACCATAATCATCTTTTCCTTCCTTTTTCTCTTTCACTCTTCTCTCTAACGATTGTTTCTTTTCTGATATTTTGGGTTTTTTCATTAAAAAAAATTCTAAATGCTTTTGATCGTTTTGCTATTTTGCAGGTACTTTTTCTTAATGATTTGAGCTTATTCTCTCAAGTTATCAGGTATATTAGGGTTCTTTTGGTTAAATCTGGCTCGAGTTTTTTGGCCAATAATTAGTCTGGTGAGACTGGGGTATAACCAGATTAATTGGGGAATACCCAAATTTGAATGGACCTAGTGCTCTTGCTAAGGGGTGGTCAAAATTGGTGATCTTACTTTAATACCCTTGAACTAATTAACTTAAAATTAAAGACTAAAAATCTTTTAATCTTCCCTAATCTCTCTGCTCTTCCCCTTCATCTTCTTTCCATTTCTTCCATCAACCGAAAATATTCAACTTTGATTTTCCAAAAAAATGGTTGATTCTATCGGCGAAAAGAAGACTCTAAGTGATGTCTAAACTCAAACCATCATTGTGTTGTGTGATTTTTTTCTTATATGATTGTTATATTAGGTTATAAATCGAAAATTATGATTTTTGTGTCTTTAGTCGGCAAGGTCGTAACATGCATATCTTGCCGAATTTTCATAATAGCCATGGCGACTGTAAATTTTTTCAACAGCCGACAGGGTATTTTTTGAATATCTTGCCGACTTTTCATAATAGCCATGGCGACAAATTTTTTCAACAGCCGGAAGGGTATTTTTTGAATATCTTGCCGACTTTTCTTAATAGCCATGGCGACTGTAAAAATTTTCAACAGTTGGCAGGGTATTTTTTGAAAATCTTGACGGCTGTATTAGACGGCAGGGTATTTTTCAACAGCCGGCTGGGTTTTTTTCGTAGACCTTGCCGACTAATATTAGTCGTCTCATGTGTGTCAAAAAAATAAAGTCGGCATTATGTTCATTTGAATACCCTTCCAAAGTTAGTCGGCATCGTCTTCATTCATCTACCTTGCCGGACAAATATAGTCGGCATGGTCTTCATTCATCGACCTTGAAGGTTTTTCATACTTTCAGAACTGAAAGTGTTCATTTCTTCTTTAATTATGAGTATGATTTCATACAACAACTTTGCAATCCCCTTTTCAGAAATGTTTGGGTTGTGTGCTTTCATTTCCGTTGCAAAAAATATTCTCAAAACAAATGTTTTTCATCAAAAATCTCCCCACATAAGTTCAATCAAAAACAAAATTTCATAACTTAAACTCATAAGTTTTAATCTACTCAATTAACTAATCTAAATGGAATTAATTAACCTAATCAGATTGTTTTAGTGTTAATTAAACAAGAGTATATTAGCCATTTAGAAAATACATAGTTAAAGGGTATCTTCTTTTACTTCAAAATGTCCCAGGTTTCGTCTCATTAGGTATACCCTAATTAATCTGGGTATACCCCAACCAAGCCAGGATAATTGGGGTTCTTTTTTTTTCCTCTCTTATTCTTTTTTTGATCTATTGTTTGAGTTTAAATTATGATATAAATTTATTTCTTATTAGTGTTCGTTACTCATGTTCATCATTACCACATCCAGAGGTAAAAGTCTAAAACCAGAAGTCATAGCTTATTTTTTGTTTTAATCCAGTGAGTCATAACTATGAAATTTCGAAAACGAAATATTGGGTAAAAGTCTAAACGAACGATCAGGTACTATTCGTACGATTTATCGTGTTTAACAAAGAACCCGAACAACAAGATCTGCAAGGAAGAAAATATAGGCTTTGAATAGTCTTCATACCGTTTGCAAATTCTAAATAAAACCCGAAATAGTTAATGTGGCATTCTTTACTGTAAACATGCAACAAAATCAGGTTATGGATATTCGAAAAGGAATTCATGCGGAGACAGCAAACCGATATTTTCCTCATGATATGTACATTGTACAAAAATTACCCGTGCCTCAGAATCGTTTGTATGTACCAGATATTGTAGATGGAGGTGCTATGATGTTGTTTGTACCATGAGTAAAATTGCCACATATTGGGCCAGAATGTTGTCTGAGACACTGTTCAACTGTCATCCAAGCCCGCTAACCAGTCAACCGAGGCTGCCCACCAGCCTTCCCAGTATTACATAAATTCAATGACCGGTCAATGGTCAAAGTCAACGCCCGGTCAATGGTCAAAGTCAACCGTCGGTCAACTATCAAAGTCAGGTTGCAAGTCGCACCTCTAGCAAATTTCCAACTAAGTACTCCGCTGCGATGCCATCCGGTTTCTAGCCATGTTGCCAGTTATGCCACCAACCTGTTTCCAGCCATGTTGCCAGATGCGCTGTCAGCCAGTTCCCATCCATACTGCCAGCCCATTCTGCCTGTCAACCAGTCAATCCAGTCTGCCAGCAGAGCAGATTAATTCAGGGTGACATGCAAGGCAGTTTCATGCAAAATCAATACAAGGAGGAATGCAGGGCAGTTTCATGCAGGAGGGCAGTTTCATGCAAAGTTAGTGCAGGAAGGCAGGTTCATGCAGAATTACAGGGAAGTTTATGGTCAGGAGGCATGGAGGGCATGGCCAGGAGGCATGAAGGAAAACTTAATACATTTTATTTCTACCTGACAATTAGGGGGAGACCCTTATTCGCAATTGTATAAATAGAGGGAAATGTAATTCTGAAAAGGAGGGGAGGAGAGAGAGCAAAGAGAGAAAAAATCCACTGTAATTCTAATATCACTAAAATATCACTCCCCAAGGGGATTCGTCCGTGGATGTAGGCAAATCATGCTGAACCACGTAAAATTCGTGTCTCTCATCTTTATGCTTGTTTCATGTTTTAACCCTGTTTTCCTCATCATCACCAAAATCATCGTGTTTAGTGCTTGGAAATATTTCTGGGTACAAACACATGTATTCAGTAAGTTGTTACCCTTTTTCTTCTTCATTGATTGGTTGTATGTTTAGTTAATGTCGTTCAGCTAATGAACTTGACAGTTTATTGTATTTGGACATTGTTTTTACAAGATGTTTCTGTATCAATGCTTTCTGCAAAGCAAGAAGAAATCGTCAAAAGCTAAAAATTTGGCCCTCCGAATTTTGGATCTCATGAAGGGAAAGCCAAGGAGTTGCAGACAGCAGTTTCCTAATATCTTCATGTTAGGGGTAGCACTAAGGTATGTGTATTTTACATCGGTTAGGTTGATGGTATCCTCTTACTTATGCAAACTGTGAATCACCGATTAATTTCGAGGACGAAACAAGGAAATATTATTGAAATCTCCCTGCTATAGAGGGAGAAACTACTGCTCGTAGCTAAACTTGGTTAGCATTTGGACATCTAATTTTCTTTGCACAATCTTTATATCCTCTTAGATGTATTAATGCTAACCCAATTCGAGCCAGCAAAACTAATACCATTTCGCTGCTTCTCGGCTAGCTTCCAGCTTCAGCTTCAAGTAAAGGTAATTCATGCTGCAGTTATTCATTTCGGTGTCCATATACGTTGTGTAAACTGGAAATTTGCAGGTACATACACTTTTTTAGGATGCCAGTCCACAGCAGTAACAGGCGATACAAAGGAACGGCGATATCTATAATAAAACTCTCAAGCACTACAAAGCAACAACAATGGGCACAATGAATGAGAAACTATTCATAAATCAGCACCAACATCTGAAAAAGTAAGAGGATACCATTCTATAAGTATACAAAACAATGCAATTCATCTGAAGGGGTTTTCTTTTATACTACTTTATAGTTATTTCCCAGTGGCGATTAGTAACTGTTGTGTGAGCATAACATGGACATAGTTTTTCTGTTGAATATGATACAAATGCTAACTTTATCTAAAGTAAGTAAAGCATGGTTAATAGTATGATGATGTCCAAATTTTCGTAGGAAGTTCAAAATTTCTTTCAAGTACTTTAAAATCTATTATCCAAATAAATGCTATCAGAGGTTGCATAGTTAGGTTGACATAGAAAGTGGGTTAATAATTTCTATCTCTTTAGCAACAACCAAAAACCTATAAGAGTTTAGTCGGTTGTAAGTTTCTCAGTATGCCATTGAGTATACTGCATGGTTTTCCTACATTCAATTAAATTGATAATGGTGTTTTTCAGATTGGTTCGTGATTGTTTTGGCTACTTTTAGATAATACCTGCAACATATATTTTTTTGATCCTTATTTATCTAAATACTTTTATTTCGAGATAGCACAAATGGGGGTGACCAAAATGATATATGTACTACTATGTCATCGGCCAGTACCATATGGAAATTTCTATCATTGGGCACATGTTTGCAATAGTATGTTCCACGTATATTTGGCTGGTTTGTTTATTATCTATCTATACATTATGGTTAACATTTAATTGACGACTCAGATACAACCATATAACTTTCTTTATGATACATGTTTAGGGAAGTCTTGCTACAACACTTAGAAATGAGTTTTCCCCAGCATATACTGTGAATATGGGTGCTCAGGTGACCTCAATCATGTACGTTGAGGTAAGGAAACCCTCTTTATGTTTAAGTTCCAGGTTTTGTCGTGGAAAAAGAATGATTAAAAGTATATACATAAACAAAATTTTCATAGGGAGACGATGTTGTTCTGACAAGTACGACTTCAAGTAAGCTTACAGTCTTTAGTTCAGTGTTGGTTTAAAGTGATCTAAATTATATTATTTTTAGTACTAAGTGGAAGGCATGGCTATCAACTGAATTGATTTAGCATTTGTAGAACTGATCTTTAAAATATGGTTTTAGAAGCCTGAGTGATTAGATAGTTAACAGAATTGAATTCTACAAGAGTGAAAATCACTGGCAGTGATGATGGGGGTTGTAACGGTCATTAACAAAAAGAAGAAGAAAATGAAATTGGTGCTAGCCTTCTTGGTGTAGCTCATGTAATGTAACACATGTTCATGAGCCAATGCTGCATAAACCCTACAGAACATTATTGTTGAAAGAGAGACTCACACAAGCCCGATATTATTAAACTCAAATATTACATTGCTTTTAGTTGCCCACCGCACATTGGGTACAGTTTTACTTTCACAAACCTTAATGTAGCTTATAACAAAAGCCGGTGCAGAGCACGCTCTTTCATGAATAGATCTACGACCAAACTTTTAAGCCTAAAAGTATAAGCCCCCTTCCATGCATAGATCTACGACCAAACTTTTAAGCCTAAAAGCATAAGCCCCAGATATACAAACTTAAGCCCGTGCAACGCACGGGAGACACACTAGTGAATAGTAATATATACAATACTAGTTATCACCGAGGCCTCCGGCCTCGGCTCAACCTCTTAAGTCTCATCAAAAGAAAATCTCACAGGTTTTTCATATTTATTGGTGATTTAATGAGAGCATAATTGGAATCACCTATAGATATATATGGGGAATACTTGATTGGTGTATGCATTCCTTTTATTCGAAGTTCCCCGTATATTGAAGAGCACCTTTGAACGTTGTATGTAACATCTCTTTTATTCAATATATTTATCCAAGATTCGGAAATCCGCCGATGTCGCCTATGTTTTGAGAATAATTTTAGATGATCATCATTAGTGGTATATAAACGATTACATTGATAATCAAATTTGGTGTACATAAACTCATTGCTTAATAGCCTACTTATAGTCTCACAAACTTGACGATCACTCAAAGTACTTTCCTAATAAAATCAAATTCTAAATAAAGCACACTTTCCTAACATAAAACAAACTCTAAATAGAACTCTTCTAGAACTCTCTAGAACCAAAACACCTTACTTCACAAGTTTACCATATCTTGGTTTAACTTCCAACATCCTCCCCTAAACCAAGATATCATTCAACGAGAATTACGTAACCTCTTCTTCCATTGATCAACACTCAAACACTCACTTCATATTGCTATCATACCATAGCAATAATCACAAACTTCTGTCTCGTTATTCTTCATTGAAGCGAAACACCATCTTTAACAAGCTAGAAACACCTCATTGTGCTCTATAAAACTTGCTAATCAAACACAAAACCAAATTCTTCACAACTCCAAATCCCCACACTGGGATTTCTTCACTTCTCACGATCACACCCTTGTGACGTCTCTTCTCTTCAATCTCTCATCACCACCTGGTGATTACTTCTCTTTCTTCATAACATTGTTGTTGTTTATTCTTTTCTTTTTTGTTTCTTTGTTCCAGTCACGCTATTGTTACGAAACCTTCACACTTCTTTTCAAGATTCTCTCACAATATTTCTTTTTTCATGCTTCTGCCACAAGCAATAACTAACACAAAGTCTGCCACACTTTGCAGATTTCCAAGTTTCTGCCACAAACTCTTCAATCTCCATGTTTGAGCTTAATACGATACCATCCTCCCTTAAGCTCAAACTTAACCATCCAATCATTCCTTGTCATTCTAAGCTTCTGAATTCGATCACCTTAACCAAACTTTACTAGTCCTGACTGCAATACCAGCTTTGATCCTCTATCAAACTGTACCAATCCTCTGACTACAATACCAACTTTGATCCTTTCATCTTTTTCGAATCCATGAGTTAACCCTTCGAATCAACCTCTTACCCAAAAACTTCTTATCTCAACAAACATCAAATCTGTTATCTGCAACGTGTCTGACAGAAAACATCACACGTTTTTATTGTCATCTGCTGTCACAAAATGTGACCATTTTTTGTCACTACTGTAACACTTTCTTCTATAACTGTTCAACTGCAACAGTTCCCCTCCAATTGCAACACTAACATTTGTAACACCAAAACTGTTGCAAACTTTCAGTAACACTTTTTTTTTTTTTTCTAAAGCAAATCCTAACCATTGTTGAACTTCACCATTAAACACCACGGCATCAACTCATCTTCAGTCCGTTCCCATCGCACCATTGTTAAGAAAATACAGTTCTGATTTACTCGTTGTTTTACCTTCACACGACTCTCTTAAACCAATCGCAACTTCATTATTTCTCTGCAATCGACTTCAAAGAACCTCACTACAATTTTCATCTCAATCTCGGTCCAATCTTCTAATCCCATCTTGAAATCACCTCCAACTCCTTGTTCTTCTCGATCTGCATGTCTCCATCTAACTACTTCACAACAGCAACCAGTCACGGCTTTTACCCTCTTAATGAGTAAACCATACACGACAGCATCTTCCTTCCTCACTCCGTGAAGAACATCTGATTCGGCTTCATCTTCTCTGACAGTATCACACAGCAGTGATCGATCACCATTATTCATCTTTGAACAACCACTTCAATCCATCTTAATTCTCTCAGCACACAAATAATCTTTGTATATTGGCATTGGAAGCAAACACCGTCATGCAACTCCAAAAATCTCGGTGAAATAATTATCTCCAACTCGTGACTCGGAGTCAGCTTATCTTCTCGACTTTGAATTCACTTTGTAATCCTTCGACAGATGTCTTGGATATAGGATTAGGGCTATGGCAGCAACACCCTACGCGGCTAAGTCTTCTTCTCAGCTAACTAGCTTCAAGTCCTTTTTTTTTGTTCAATAAAAATTTCACCAACAAACCCTAAAACAGCTGGACAAACTCCTCAGCAGCAGCAGCAGCACAAGACTACTACATCTTCTTCTTGTCATCAAACTTCATACAATCGATTTTTTTTTTACTGAGACCTTCTCATACACCCTAAAACGAAAACAGTGAAAAATCTTCTCTAACTCTATCTTCCTCTCCTCCCTCTTCCTCTCACCTCACTCTGATGCCAAATGTAGGATCGAGCAGGAGAGAGGAGAGCATAAACGGAAGCAAATAAACGATTACATTGATAATCAAATTCAGTGTACATAAATTCATTGCTTAATAGCCTACTTATAGTCTCACAAACTTGACGATCACTCAAAGTACTTTCCTAATAAAATCAAACTCTAAATAAGGCACACTTTCCTAACATAAAACAAACTCAAAATAGAATTCTTATAGAACTCTCTAGAACCAAAACACCTTGCTTCACAAGTTTAACATATCTTGGTTTAACTTCCAACAGAGGTCGTGCCAAAAAAGAGTAATTTATTTTCCCACGGTCTTGGATTGAATACAAAAACCATCTGCAGTTCGTTGAATGTAGCAATTTGATTTAGAGGAAGGATCCCCTCGCACTTTTATTATCACACTATCTCACATGTTGGACGTCATTTTTGCGAATAAAAATCAAACCGTAACGGATTTGAAGCTAATATTTTGGTTATATGTTCCTTTTATCAAGTTATACATACTTACCAAAAATGAGCACATTCTGAAATATAAAACCTCACAATCTACCGATCTTAATTTCGACGGCCAGAAATCCGTTGATTTTCAACTGTTCATTTTCAAAGTAGTAGATGGTGGTGTTATATGTCTCGGAATACGCTCATTTTTGATAGGTATGTATAACTTGGTAAGAGGAACATATTCCCAAAATATTAGTTTCAAATCGGTTACGGTTTGGTTTTTATTCGCAAAAATAACGTCCAACGAGTGAGATAATGTGATAATAAAAATGTGAGAGGATCCCTCCTCTTTGATTTAAAACACCGTCTGCAATATGTTAATCTTCATTGTTATCATCATACGATGCAATACAAACCCCATCTAATTGTATGATCAATGTATTCAAAAGATTACATACAATTATCTTTAGCACACGTGGATACAATGTCAAAACCTATGAATATTTAATTGAATGTTTCATCAGCCCAATGTAATGTTTCACAAATCAAAATGCATCAAATTGCTTTACAATGCAAGCCATCTTATACTTCATACGAACTTGAATGTATTTGTTGTTGATCCCCTCGACACACTCCCATGGTCATAATTAACTCTTCTCGATCCTTATTACTTTATTTTAGAAATGCGGATTGAGATCAATGTTCTAAAGAAAGGTTGTGTATATGTATCCTGGTCAAACAGCGGTGAAGATCGTTCGTGATATTTATAGAAATTCACATTTTGGCCATTGTTGGCCTGCCAATCCTTAAATGTTACTCCATGGGATGAATGTATTTATTCTCAGCATATCCATTTCTAAAACAATTTGCCGATGATGTTTATAATTTTTATTGATCGTAATCCTTTGGAGAGTCAGTTCCGCTTTTTGCACCGAGGGCGAGTACTAACCATGCTAATGTAAAAAATTTCTTTAGCCCTAATAATTTCGGAAAATGGGTCATTTGTCCAAATATTTTTAAAACATGGTTCAAATGGACGAGTAAAAATTAATATAAGTGAAATGAACACCAAAAAAATAGCAAGGATGAAACTGGATTCATCCTGACTTAAACTTAAAAAATAGCAAGGATGAAACTGGATGCATCCTGATGTAAATTAAAAATAAGAAAAAATATTTGAAAATGGGTAGGATAAAACTGTTTATATCTTGGCTATTTTTTATATTTTTGTCCATTTAAATAGTATCAAAACCTAAATATCTTTTTCACCCCAAAAATTGTTGATTTTGGTCTTTTTAACCAATTTTTTTGTGATAATTTTTCTTTCCTGTCACGGAAGGCATGAATGGTCATTATCCCCTACCAATCATGTACGATGAAACCCTTCTTTGGTAAAATGTGACATTTTCTCGAAGTATTGTAATTGCTGAATAAATTATAAAATATTGGACAACTCATATTGTACTGTAGTCGCTCGGGGCTCTCCTCAGTATCTAGTTTAAAGAAAAATCTAGCTGTGGTACGTACAGAAGCTCCACCTAGCAGTATACTTGTGTCGATATTGGCCGTCTTCCCACATATATATGGTACACCCCGCTTGTCCTATCTCTTGGTCTTAGTCTTATCCCAAGTTGTCAACGCGTTCAAGAAAACCTTCTGATTAGTTATAGCTTGACGTGGTTACTATTGTCAGCGAGTTTTAATGTTTTAAATACGTAAAAGCTTGCAAGTTTAGTTGTTACTTGATGCGACTTTGCACTCTATAGTTTAAACATGGAAGTTATATCACATCTAAATCAGCAAACAAAATTTTCTTTAATTTAGATTCACGTTGATTGGTTACTAAATGGCTCTCTCTGGCCCCGTGATTTCAACCACATCGTGATTAGGTTATGCTAAGAAATTTAGGGTTAGTCAGGCCGGTTAAGCAATTTTCTTAAGGTTAAATACATTTTCTTAAGGAAGCCTTAATCATTGGTGGTTGCAACTCTTACAGTGGTGAAAAGTGTGAAGTCAAACCTCTTGTGGCCTGAGAGAAATTCCTATGGCAATGGCCACAGCCAAAAAAAATTTCAGCCAGGTGGATGGCCAAACTAGGTTTTCCACTATGGTAAAGCACTGAGCGTTATACCAAAAGGCGTGCGATCTACGTAAAAATGCTGGCGCTCACAGTTCGAACGATGGCGTTCGCATGAATAAATCTGGCGTCCGAAATACTAACTCGGCGTCACAAGCTATATCGTCGGCGTTTTTGCTTCTGACGCCAACGGGTAGTTTTTAAAATTTCGAATTTCACTTTTTCCCTCTATGTTCCTCTTCTAAAAATAGCTGAAAAGGCGATCACACTTTTTTGCGATGCAAAACTTGAAACTGTTGTTTCTAAGATATGTGAGATTTTTAAAAAGATTGAAAATTGTAAAAGGGAAGTGCAAGTTTTAGAAGTTTCTCCAAGAAAATGTTCCGCTAAAAGGCAAAGAAGAGCTCCAGTTTTGAAAGTTAACAACAAAAAATTCAAAAACAAAGGTGAAACTGTTAAAGAGCGCGTGGAGTGGAAAATACGTCAAATGAAGATAAACAGGAGGCCAAAACGTGTACTTGATTTTTATTGAAGTATTTATTATTATCTAAGTTTATATCTTGTAAAAGAATTGGCAGTAATATCAATGAATGAAAGTGTTTATATTTTAAAATAGATTTCCACTTCAGATTAAGTGAAATTTATTACAATTTATTAATCCTGCAAATAACATCAAACCACATTTTAATAACCAACAATAAAAACATCAAACTACATCAAATCCAACGACATTATCTCTGTAGAGTTGATAGCATTCAAAATGCCTAAACTCTCTACCGCTTTCTTCGGTAAAATTGGTCTGAGCGATGGTTTCCAGTTCTTCGTTGGATAATCCAGAATAGCTACGATGAACCATCCACAATACTTCCGTATAATATTTGACTTCATTAGTGATGAATGCAATTCTTAGTTCTAGGATCTTACTGTTTCTTATTGCTTCCTCCCGCGATGCTACAAAATGTCTCAATACTCTTTCCCATAAATTTTCATGGTTCATTGGTCTCACCATACGATGTAACCAACATCGAACAAGAGCAACATCTTCTTCCATTGTAAATTCCGGCAGCGGCATTCGAGTGCAGAAACGATGTGCTTGAGATGGACCATCTTTTAGAATTCTGAAACACGGTTCGTAACGAAAAGTCTTACCTTGAGCTTCCTCCCAATTATCAAGAGTTGTTTGGATCACTTCATCTTCAGTTACACCGCTGAACTTTTCTCTATCAATTTCTATTACCAAAGCAAGAAATGTTTGGACTACAAGCCTAATAGAATGAAAATGAGTACGCAATCGACGAGCATCTCGGTTTGCTGGGTTTCATGTCAATGAGAAGAACATTGAGTCTCCCAAAAAGAACTGTCATGAGAAATAAGAACACCAGTGATTACCCTATGAAAGAAATATGATTTGCATAGAGTTATATCCTCTTCTTCGGTAAACTTGGGACTACGATTTCTAACAGACATTTCTGCAAAGGAGGAGAGAAGAAGAAGAAGATGTGATTTTGGAGATAGAATGAATGAAATTTATAGGACGAGAACGAAAAATTTGTTGTTGGAAATGGAAATTTAGCCGTTGGCGTTTGTAATAAAGTCGCGGGCGACTTTCCTTTAAGCGCCCGTTTGAATTACCAACGCCTATTTTCTATTATAAATACATTACTAGATTTTATTCTAAACCAAACCAACTGATTTCTCTCTCATCATCCACCATGTTTTCTAAAGTCAAAGCGAAGCAAATATTATGTGTCGAAGCAAAAGAGTTTTTCCCATTATGTTTCGTGGATAACCACAGTCTTATGCAATGTCCTTGGATGTATTCAAAGTGTCCGCGGGAAGGTTGTTCACGTATCAGAATGTTGATTGAATCACAAACGGAAAATCTCAGGTATTTGCAATGTCAAGATCTTTATTGTCCAAAGGAACCACATATGCTAGATGATGCTATGAAGAAAAAAAAACAAGAAGAAGAAAAGATTGCAACATTCTGCAAAAACTTCAAACATAAAGCCAAATTGAAGGAGTTATTACACTGCAAGCATTATGGATATGGAGATCACGAATACAAACATTGTCCACAGAGAATCAGTTCATGCTCAAGGCCCGGTTGCAGGACTTTTATGCATTTACGGACTTCTTATGAAGAAGACACATATGGAAGGCATTTCTGGGAATGTCCCATGTGTTTTTTGGTGGAGTAGGCTGATTGAAGTTGTAGGACAAATCGTTCACTATGGTATTATATTATTTAATTTGTTGTTTATTCTGTGTTATTATGATTATCTAAACCATCAATATCAAGTAATTTTAAATTCTCTTCGATCAAACATTGCACCATCAATTGCATAAATAAAAACATACTGCATTGAACATCCACGTCATGCATGAGAATAAAAGAAATACATTAAATTAAAACAACTATTACATATGGGTCAATTTTCAGCGGGTGGTGGAATTCCTAGGGCGATGTAGGGATTGTATCTGTTGAGCACCCTAAGAATGTTGAAACAAGCATGGAAGTCGAAAGGACGACCGCGGTGAGATGCTGGCCACATCGCTAGAGTTCTGGGCATCACTTCATGTTCGGCTTCACCGTTGAGCTTATTTTGGTGATTCTCCATTAGTTGGGCGACGAACTCCAATAGATTTGTACTAATTACACTAAAATGATGCTGCAATCCGTGAGAATCACGCCAATGGATGTTCCCAGTTTCAGCGGTGAACGTTCTGTAACATTTCTCCCAGAAATTCAACGTCGAATTGGCTACATTTCGCATGAAAAAATAAAGGCTTTACAAATAGCTAAATGCTCTTGTTGAGTGAACCTAACAACACGAACTCTGGGAGGCATTTTTGTAGATGATTTGAGAGAGTGTAGAATGTGTGACTTTAGAGTTGAAATGAGGAGTATTTATAGAATTCAAAAAATGTAGCCACTGGATCACCAGAATTTTCAGCCGTTCAGATGGAGTCGTTGGTGCTATTCAGTCAGACGCTGGCGTTTTTTGGTCATGACACTGGCGCTGAAAGTTACAACGTGTGTTTTTAGTGAAAATGCGGGCATCAACCTGAAAAGCGCCAGCGTTGGTTGTAATGTCACCCGTTATTAACACAGACGCGTGCTGCATGTTACGACTCGATGTTCAAATGGAAAGGTTTGTTCATTTGAACATTCATTTTCTGTGTTTTTTCATGCCATAGTGGGAGCAAAATGAAAAAATTCTGAGTTTGTTCATCACATAGGAATTGCCCTAAGACCGGCATGTAACTTCCCTTGTATAAGCCATACAGAAGTTCTTAATTAGATAATATTTTGATCTCTTGGCATCTCTTTGTGCATGGAGGTATTCAGCCCTGACCACGACATGAATTTTGATGTTCCTGTTTTTTTATGAGTTAGAACCATCATGATTGTAAAATATAAATTGTTCACTTAATAATGTGTGTAAGCTACTATGCTTCTTACCCGCTCATCCGTAATAATTAAGTGACAGCTGAACATTATCTGCAAGTTGGTGCCCATAGATATCTGTAAGTTGGTGCCCATAGCATTCTATTAGCCAGCCACAAACATATACTGCAGTTAGGGCTGTTCATGGTCGGTTTTGGTTCGGTTTCTAGCCAAACCAAAACCGAAACCAATATTATTGGTTTCTAAAAATCTAAACCAAACCAATCCATTAACCATTGGTTCAGTTTCCAAATGGTTCCAGTTGGTTTCGGTTTGTCCCAGTGGTTTTTGGTTAACCAATAATTATGTAAAAAACCAAAAAAAAAACACAAATTTACAGATATAAAAATCATAGTTGCCGATAGTACTGATTCACAAAAATTTACAGACAAAAAAAAATAAAAAAAATATCAAGAATAGTTAAAGCTTACTCTAATTCTAGAGATCAAAAGAAGATATATAATATATCTTAATTTAGTTATTGACAAATAAAAAAAAAGGAAGACGGGAAGAAAAAAGTCGAGTAGCAGCGGCTGTAGTTGGCGGTGGAGAAGGGAGGCGACTTAGAGAAGGAGAAAGAGAAAGAGGGAGAGTATCATAATGAAATATTAGATTTAGGATTTCTATTTATCCTCTAAATCAATGGGTAGAATCTAATACTTGTAAATCAACGGTAGAAATTAAGTTTAAAAATTAATCGGTTTTCTAATACTTGTAAACCAAACCAAAACCAACACTATCGGTTTTTCACTTTCTACACCGTAACCAATCCATTACGAAATGGTTCGGTTTGGTTTCTTTCTAATTGGTCTGGTTTGGTCCGGTTCCAGCGGAAAACCGAAACCATGTTCAACCCTAACTGTAGTAACTCCCAGTGAAAATGACCCTTTTGTTCCCTTTGTTCGGGTTGAGTGGTTTTGGGCGTGAGCTAATCGCACCGTTTAGACCGTGAGTGCTGCAGACATTAGATGTCCCGCCGGCGTAGCCAGACCGCCTAAGCGCCCTTGTTGCCAAGGGGAACACTCTTCGCTCGAACCTTCTCGATGCCGATAGTTCGGCTTTTCGTCACGTTTTCAATCTCTGCACTAATCCACTTCCCCTGTGACACCCCTGCCAAGTACATCCCGCCCTACCGTAGTTGTACAGTTCGGAGCAGCCGCCCAGGCTTGATCCATCGAGCTGCTGATCCGACCCGGCCATCAACGGTGATCAACCAGTCGTATTTCGATTTTTGGGGACTAGCTGATCCGCCAGCAAGGGATTGACCGCCCTTGCTTGCAAAATCTATCTCCATATGAACGGTAAAGAAATGAAAAGAAAAGAAAATATGTAACAATCTATCGAGATTATTGCACTAATCCGCAATAATCTGCGGCGATAGTCTCCCATCTGTAACGATCGAAATGATTATTGCACTAACTCCCAGTCTCGTGGAAAAATCACAATCTTATACTCATAAGCCTGCCACTCCCATAACCAATTCGCCAACCCCAATGGAAAACTACCATACTATCCTCTTGTTGACCTCCAACTTACGTTGTTAAGCAACCTTACACTCGTGTACCGCCCATTATTGTAGCGCCTAGCCACTACAGTACCCTCTTAACATACCACTACTATTGCTATGCCACCATTCCATACATGTGTACCTTCCACTACCGTTGCTAATTAAGCCACGTACCTGTGTTGTGAAACCATCAACTCTGTCTTCAAAACCACTACGTCTATTGTTGATGATTGATGTTTGACGCTAACACCCACTGAATCCATTAGAATTTGAGGACAGAATTTTTGAAGTGGGTTCGCCTCGTTTCAAAAGGGAGAATCAGAAGTACCGAGGAGGTGGCAAACACTGACTGAGACCACGGAGAATTTAAAGGTAGGGACGGGTCAAAGCTGAGGTTAGGTGGGGTTATTTGGGCTCGGCTACAGTCAAGGTTAAGGGTTAGCCGTGCAAAGACATATTTAGAGGGCTCGGAGATAATATCTGCCGTCCATAATTCCGGATGATCTTGACCGTTTTTCGACCCACATACATACACACCACTTTCTTTAGAACATTGATATGTATATAAAAATGGTTACCCAAGTACCTGGGTGGGAGTCAATCTACAAGAGTTCTTTCTAGGCTGATTTCGGGGATATAGACCTTGATCAGGGGGAACATATGCCTTAAGAATAAGCTTTTCAAGCTCCGGAACTTGCATCCACCATATGCACATCATTCTGTGCATCTGTCGCTAATTATGTATTTCCTGAAAGCGCATGTGTACTGCCTTTCAGAGCCTTCGGAAACTTCAAACAAAACGGCGGTTCAGGATGTGAAAATTCGTTACCATCTGGAGTCTGGACCTGTAAAGCAAACCTACAAAAAATTGAACCAAATAAGAATAGATCCTGCATACAATTGAATGCTAATGCAGGCAACTCATGAGATCCCCATCATAAATAGATCAAGAGCACTACCTGATAATGTGGAAAACTTATTCTCAAATGATCTGCATCGTGAAACGTGTCTTTGAAGTCTAGTGTGCCAAGAAAATCAGGCATATTTGTCTATAACCCAAGAATATATTGTGCAACTAGTCGGGAACAATATAAGTACATTCATAAGGTCTCTTATGGACTCCAGGATTCCTCTGAAGTTTCTCTTTGGGTTTCCTCCTCAATAGTATATTAAATATTCCATAAACATCTTCTGCACCTTTCTTTGCAATGTCGTTGACATCCATGAAGTACTGTGCTGTATCCAAGGCAACAGTAACAGTTCAGAATTCACCTTTAGGAGCTTTCTGTTCATCTCTTTCAATTAGCCAGTAAAATCATTCACGGGACCTCCCTTCTCGTCGCGGATCTCAATAACTTTACCGCCAAATACAAACTGAAGGCTGAGCCTCTCTGGTACAGTTAATTTTGCAGCTTCCTCCGAACTGAGAGGCTCGGATGAAGGACAGATGGAGATGGAAATAACACATCTTGAGTGAACATAACATCTTCAGTTACAGAGGCAGGCTTGACCTCTCCTACATTCGATTGCTTTACCATTTTGATCCTAAATTCCTTGATTTGCACTCCCATCCTTGACCAACCTCGAAAAGCAGTTTCTCCCCCTCAACATTTAAGTATGCAAGAAGATGTTGAACGGCCTCCTGGATGTCTTCTCGAATTTCCAATGTTGACTCAAGACGGAAAAGATTGAAGATTCTCAAAAGATAACCATGAAGGGTCAGAAACTGAAGATTTAACTTTGGGAGTGTCAGGCATCCCTCCCAGAGTAATTCATACTTGGAACAAGGCTTTCATCCCACATTATCTGTTCATTTCGGTATAATGGAAGTGCATTTATAGCAAGTTCTTTCAACTACAATGGTCAAAACAAAACATAGGTGAGATTAGACTATCAGTAAACACAATTCTATGACCAGTGTGAACATTGTTTGCATATGAACACTGATCAACACACCTTGCGAACTTTCTTGGACGCTAAGAACTGGAAAGCTTCTATGAGGAAATGGTAAACAAGAACAACATTGTCGTCAGACAGCTGAGTCCCAGTATGATCATTAATCTCAAATCCTTCGTACAACTGGAGCAGATCAACCAACTGTGCAAAAAGCCGTCCCTTTGGGTGGTTACAAAACTTAAATGACATTTGGGAACAATCGCAACATCAGCAACAACAGGCCTCAAATACCTAAAGAGTCATTTAGTATATCAGTTAAAAATATTTCATCTCCAATTGGCGAACAAACAAGAAAAAACATGATACAATTGGTTTCAATGTTATACCTCCCTCCTTGTGGGCAGTTTGGCTTAACAAATCAATGAGAAACCCCAAGACCTTTTACAGTACAGCACAAAGCCATTACCAACTTGTTCAGGACCACCAAATTGATTATCCCCATGATGCGATTGTTTTTGTGGAAAAATCTGGGAATCGAGTGTCTGAAAGAGAATAAATTAACAGGTATGACTTATGAGCATTTTTTCATTAAGAAATATCGAGATTAATACACCCTAAACCCATGATAAAAATGAGATGACCACGTCGAACTGCAGTGTTATACCTCCAAAAATTCATCAATCAGATTCTTAACAAATCTTACTTTGAGCTTGCTTAAGAGGTCAAAAGGCTCTCCTCGTTTCTCTGCTTCCTTGGATTGCTTCTTTATCATCTTATGCCATTTCTTTATTAAATTGGGATCGAGGCACATCTCCATCTTCATCTTAAAATCACCCCAGTCATTTAAGTGGAAAGGTCATGCAGATAAACTTAAACCACACTAAAATTAAAAAGTAATACTACCTGAAACCGGCCGTAAGACAAACAACTCCAGACCCGCAGACTTGCTAGCTTTCAATACTGTCTGGCATATCGTTTTCCAAACTCTACCATAAACAACGAAGTGTTAGCAAGTATAGAAAACCATAAGAAGCCCTCAGAAGTGAAGAAAATGAAACATTAATAATGGCTTAAGATGAATCAGTTATGGTCCATATGCCTTTGCAAAGATATGCTAATGCTAAGGTATGTGTACAAAGAAACAGACACAATTGGTAGTGGATAAAAGAAGAAAACCTGAAAGATATTAAAGTCCTTCCCCCCTGCCAATCCATCAGCAACTAAATTGTCAGAGACCAAGCAGCTATATTCTCTCTAAACTACATTATCCAACAACAAATTTCAACAAAACTCAATTAAAATCAAATTTCTGAAAGAAAAAAAAATCAAAGAAAACTAGGGTTTCAAAAATAATAGGTACATACATATTATCATATCATAAGATGTTAGCAGTATAAGATGTTCCGAGCTAGCAGTATCACAATCAAAATTAGGCCAGAGATACTACTCCAAATACTGAGAAACCTCTAAATTCATAATTCTGTGAAAGGAAACAGTCTTATTATGACCTTGTTTCACTGAGAGCTCAGACTCGTAAATTTCTTTCACGAGATCAGGATTGAAAGGATTCTTGATATAATTACTTGATGCAATTTTAGTTAACTTATCGAATCGAAACAGTAGATAATGGTTTTTTCTCCGGTGATAGATTTGAAATCTCCGCTGGATATTCACCGATTCGCTGCCGTTTAAAATTGCACTAGATCCATGAACTTTCAGAGCAAGTCTTATGGTGGAATCCAACCTATTCCAAAGTCTGGAAAATTCATGGAATGCCAAGTCTAGTGGCTTCCAAGTTGGGGTTTTCCACACAAAATCTAAGCAATGTTCCATAGTTTGGTGGAAGGATCCGTGAAATACAGCTAAACGCCAATAAGAACAGCGTTAAACGCAATTAAGAATGGAGCTAAAAAAACGTAATTAAAAATTGCGTTTTTTTTTTATCGGTAGACTTAAAATGAGTTGTTGAAATCTAACGGCTGAAAAAAAAACTTCATTCTTAATTGCGTTTTTTTAACTCAATTCTTAATTGCGTTTCTACTATTCCACCATTACACTTGCGCTTCCATCCACAGTTCCAAGTGCTGAGGTGGCGTGGAAGACGGAAGATGGATAGATTTCACCATAAGACTTGCTCTGAGATGGAAGATAATCGAGTGGTGGTTCTTAAGCTTTTTTGTTTCCGCCCTACTTATCCATAATCAACTTCATTTGACCGGAAGTCAACTTTCCCATAAACATTTCAGCTTTCCCTTTGACAAAAGTGAAAAATACTAGAACCCCCGTACTATATGGGTTCAATATATAGAAGCCCCACAAAATGGATCCTTCACTATCAACTCCATACTTTCACTTTTTGATATTTCTAGGTCCAAAACTTTTATTTTCGGGGTCAGATTTTGAATTCTTCCGGATTGCTGACGTCATCAATTTTTTTAGTAAATCTAAAAATATCAAAAATAACCTCCACTATTTATATTAGATTATACAGGAACAGAAACAGAAAATCAAATCAGATTTTTTTTTACTCTCTCATCTCTCTGCTCTCCGACGATTTTCTCTTCATGATATCAAATAATCTTCCGAATTCGAATTGTTTCTTCACAAAATCGCTGCATTGAAGAACAACAAACAGGTGTGTTGATTTTTGATTCGATGTATTGAAGACAAGAGGAAGAGCAACACGTTATTTCTCAGAAAATCGTTGAATTGATTCAGTTGTTTTCAGATCTGATGAGAGGAAGACGCTACACTGAAGAACAACAGATAGGTTTGTATCAATTTTTTATTTTCTGTTTGTATAAAATAGGTTTGATTCACTAGTTTTTCTGATATATTTTTTTATTTCGATTTTCTAATGATTTTCGTTTTTTTTTTCTTGGATTTTGTTGAGTCTGAGAAGAGGAAGAAGACAGGTTGGGACAGAGAAATCAAAATAGGTGTGTTTTCAATCTAGTCTTGAATTCTATTGATTTCGATTTTTATTATTTGGATCTTTCTTATTTCGTTTTTTTTTTTTTTTTGATTTGGTTGATATTGAGAACGGATTTGGTTGATACTGAGAACAAGAAGAGAAATAACATTGTTTCAGAAGAAGGAAAACAACAAATCTAGGTACGAATTTTATTTGGTTTGATTTCAAAACTTTTTTCAATTTTTTTCGATAATTTGTTGTTCTTGTATGTCTGATACGAGAATTTGTTGTTTATATTTTGTTGATACTGAAAGGAGGATGAAGAAACAATTTTGTTTCAGAAGAACAACTTCAAATTGACGAAGATATGGTGTTTTTGTTACAGTATGTGTAACTTGAGGTTACACATATATCCTGTTGTATTTTTAGCATGGAATTTGTATTTTTCTGTTTGTTTTTTGTGAATTTGTTGTGAGTTTTTTGTTTGATACTGAGAAGAGGATGAAGAAACAATGTTGTTTCAGAAGAACAACTTCGAATTGATGATGTAGACATGTTGTTTTTTGTTACAGTACGTGTAACTTAAGGTTACACATATATATCATGTTGTATTTTTAGTTTGTGTGACTTGAAGTTACACGTATATATCCTGTTGCATGTGTATTTGTAAACATTTGTAGCATTTGTATCTTTAAGACACATTGTATATATTGCTTTCTGCATATGATATATTTCTCCTGTTGAGTATGTTGATGGCTCATTTTATCTTTAGCTTGCCGCATAGGATATACTTTTCACGAGGGGGAAACACCCGCGAGTGAATTGCTTTCGTTTGTTTTTTGATATTTTTATTGTATGCTTGTATTTTTCAGTTTTTCATGGCTGCTGTGAGTTGCATGGAACGTGGGACATGGAAACTTCCAATAATGGTTTGTTTTGATTTGGAACATGGAAACTTCCAATAAATCTACTAGGGTTCAAAGATGCAGCTGATCTTCGTTTTTGTTATACAGGCATCACAAGTCTTTTTGACTCATTTTTTTTGCATTAATTTTGTATTGCTTTAATATGCAATAATGAGTAATTAGATTTGTTACCCAAATTCAAAATTTTTTTCATACAATTTGTACTTGAGAATATTCTGATTGTTATTATTGTGAAATACTTAAAAATGAGAGTTGTAATGAATAAGAAAAAATAGACTCAGAATAGAACAAGCACAAGCTATATTTATGTGTAAATGCGAGATACACATGCTAATTGGATGTGTAGATGCAAGTTACACATGCTTATTGGGTGTGTAAACACAAGTTACACATGCTAAGTAGATACGTAGACGAAAACTACACATGCTAATCGGATGTGTAGACGAAAGTTACACATGCTAATTGGAAAAAAATAAACTCAAAGATGGAAAAACCCTGAATAAAATACACGAGCTATATGGATGTGTAGATGAAGGTCACACGTCACACATGCTGATTGGATGTGTAGCTGCAAGTTACGCATGCTAATTAAAAAGAAGAAAAAAAACAGACTTAGACTTGGAAAATCCCTAAATCAAGTACATAAGCTATATGGATGTGTAAATGCAAGTTACACATGCTAATTGGATGTGTAAACGAAATTCGTACATTTTAATTGAAAGAAAAAACATACTCAGATCTTAAACAAACTATATCTATGTGTAACTGTGAGTTACACATGCTAATTGGATGTGTAGATTCAAGTTACACATGCTTACTGGGTGTGTAGATACAAGTTACACATGCTGAGTGGATGTGTAGACGAAAGTTACACATGTTGTACATCAGTACATAAACAATAACAAAATTATAGTTATAGAAAAAGACAACAAATATCTCGAAAAAAAATTGCATTTGATTGAACAAGATCATTAATAATAAATACAAATTTAAGCATAATATTCAATATAGACAAGATAATCAATCAATGTACACAAAAGAAAAAAAAAAACACAAAACAAAACATTAGTCTTAAATCAAATTTTATAGGAGGATCACTCAATGCTGGTCTTCATTTTTCACTTTGAACAATTGATTTCACTCCAATCTCACTTTCACTATATCTTCTACCACCGGCACCATCAATACTCTTATAACCACCACCACCACTGTAAGAAGAGTTCCATAACCAGAAATGCAAGATAATTAATATAAAACTTTTCATATAACAATCACCACTATAACCACTATATCAATATCATGTCAGCTACATACTTTTAGTTCCATCCAAGATCATATATACCTATTCTCAATATCATGCATATGTAATCTGAAAAATTTAACTATAAACACAGTTTTATGACAGATCAAGGCATTTCAATACAACTTTGTAAGAGAAACTCATATTCATCTAATTGTATGAATGTGTAACTTCGAGTTACACATGAAAATTGGATGTGTAGACGTCAGTTACACATGTTGTACCTCATTACATAACAAAAGTCATCTTACAACATGAACTAGAACATCAACATGAACTTGATAACTCAATATACATGTGTACTTGTATCAACATGAACTAGAACATCAACTACATTATCTATCAACAACGAATTTTAGGTTGTAAATAAACCCTAAATTTATACATAAAAATTACCTGTATTCAAAAGAAAAATCATTTGATTCAAAAGAAAATATCGTTTTGTTCTTTTTTCTAGGATCTGTAATAAAAAAAACAAATCAAATAAACAAATTGATTGATTCAAAAACAAAAAAATTAAAACTTAAGAATCAAATTAACTAAAGAGAATAAAAACGACGAATCATTATCTGAAATAGCTTCAAAATCAACTGAGCAAACCTAGATTCAAAACAAAAACTTAAGTCAATTGATAAACTATAGTCAATTGAAGCTCGATTGAAGCTCGATTGAATATTTACTAAACAATGATCAATTGATTTCAGAACTAAAAGCATATATTGGAGGAAGAAGAAGAAAAGAAACCAAATCTTACCTCTGTTATTCTTTGTCGATTTTGGTTGAATTTTTTCTCTATTTCGTTTATTTTTCTTTTGAAACTTCAAGGAAACGAATTAAACATATAGTTTCTTTTAATTTGCATCTTATTTTTCTTGATTTCTTTTGCAAAACTCGTTTTTCTCTCGGATTCATATTTGATTTTTGGTTTGATTTTCTAGATCTAGTTTCTCGATCTGGTTTCTCTCTCCAACAAGAAGAAATGTCGATTACTTTTGAGAGAAACCTAAGTTTAGATACATTTATAACCAGGATAACGTGGTCATTTCACTTTTATTATCAATTTGGGGCCTGATTATAAACTTCTTTTAATTAAGGGACTGATATTATGGATAATCCATGGGTGGGGCCTTAGCAAAATTTTCCCTTGACAAAAATCTTGTGTTTGTCTTAGGAGTGGGACTTGGGTTGGGTTAACCCGCCAAACCCATGCCCAATCCAAACGTTAGGCGGACATGGGAAAAGTATTTCATAATTTTGGGCAAGCTTGGGCATAAATTTTATAAACCCTAGCTAGATTTGGGCAAGCATGGACACAAATATTTCTAACTCAAGTAGCCCAACCAACCCGAAGAACTATGACATAGTCATATAAAACTATTTTTTAAAACTGGTATTATCATTTATTTAGAGTAATTTTAGTATTTATCTTCAAATCTAATAATGAAAATATAAATTATATCTATCTCATTAATCATTCGATATAAGATAAATGGAAATTTAAGATAATTATTATTTATTTGGGTTAAAAAAATTATATTATTGTAAATATTTTGTAGTTATTTGGAAACTTAAGATTAATAGAGCAATTAAATTTTATTGTTACTAAAAATTGTTATTATCATATTAAAAAATTCGTATGTCTGGTGAAACTTGGGCCAACCCAGGGAACCCGACGAACATAACTTGGGAGGACTTGGGCATTACCTCCATGGGTTCCACGGGTTCGATAGGAAATCCGGTATTCTTCTCTCGGGTCTGCCTCGGCCAAGCCTTCTAACTCTCCCAACCAACCCAAGTCCCACCCCTAGTTTGTCTTTAATTTTAGAATCCTATTACCGGGGGCTTAAAACCCAAATAGTTTTGGGGGCTATTTTGGAACATGAAATAGCAAATTCAATAGCCCCTTATCCTATTATTTTATTAATGCCTAAGATTCCCTCAGTTGAATTAGTGTTAATTAGGGTGATTAATTAAACTAATTATGATTAGTGTATGAATTAGGATTAATCATTACACTAATTTTATGAAAATCAAAAACTTTTTTTCTCTTTTTTTTTTTTTGATTAAGTAAGAGGACTCTGAGGATCTTTTTTTTTTTGAAAATCAACCACTTAATATGATGGAGCATATCCTTAAATTACTCAGCATAATATTATATTTGTAAGTCTTTATTGATTCCAATCGGAAAACATCTATTAAAAATCTGGATTTTTTGCAATTTCGGCTGGAAAAACATGAGATCCTAGCCGCAACCGACATTTTTTCGGTTGGGAAATGATGAACTTCCAGCCAAAAATATTGTTTACGGCTGGGATAATTTTTCGACCCAACCGTACAACGCAAAAACGGTTGGGAATTGTTGGTGTTCCAAGCCATATTTATTATTTACGGCTGGAAAATAAGAACTCCCGGACGAAATTGTTTTTCTAATTTTTTATGGTTTTCGGAACCAGAAAAGGCTGGGTTTTCCCAGCCGGAGGTGATATTACGGCTGGGAAAACCTAGCCGTAACAACACTTTCGGCTGGGAAAATCCAACCGTAATTGCTTCTGGAAATCAAAAAAATATCAGAAAAATAATTTCGGTTTGGCGTAACTAGTTCTGGAAATAAAAAAGAAAATCAGAAAAATAATTTTGGTTTGGAAAACCAAGCCGAAACATGTACATTCGGCTTGGGAATCTAATAACTCCTTGCCATAAACACCTTCAGAAGATGTTTTTTTTTTGCCCGAAATTCATCGAATCGGATTATTTAACCATTCAAAAGCAAAAATAAATGATGGGTTTTTTAGTTTTTTCTTTATATGATGATCATTTTCATCATGATGAAATTATGATCATCATCTTTATCATGATCTAAGAATGAGAAGGAGAATGAGAAGATAATAGTTATGGGTTTTCTTTATGATCATCATCCTCATCATGATTTAGAAGGAGGAGGAAAAGATAATTATTTTTTTTCATGATCTTCATCTTCTTCATGATGAAATCGTGATCATCATCTTCATCTTGATTTGTCAATGAGAAGAAGAAGAAGAAGAAGAAGAAGAAGAATGAGAAGAGAAGATTATAGATTTAGGATTTTTTGATGAATAGTGAAATTTAGGTAAGGGTACTTTTGACATTTTCATATACCTTGAGGTCCCCCTATCCATCTCTTGGCTGCACATAACATTTTATGCCCCCAAAATCCTATTGGGTTGAAGCCCCAATAATATGATTCTAATTTTAACTACTTCAAAATTATACCAATAAATTGGGATAACTACCTAAATAACTACCTATTCTAGGTTGGGATTTCGGAAAAACTCATATTAAACGGAATATGCTATCCCTGCTTTTTTAGCCTAAAATTAAGAAAAGATATACTAACCTTCTTCATGAATAGGATTTAAGTGGAACAAACAAAAAATAACCGTTTTTATATAGATAACCCAGTCTAGGATGGGATATCAAAGGTCCCAAAAATGACCTTAGTAAAATGAACGAATGGAAGGAACACACTTAGTATTACGGTATTACCCCCTCAAATTGTTAGCTGACTCAGTGTCTGGATCTGACTCATCCTGACTCGACACGAGTTAGATGACAGACGGTTTATTTCTTAATTTGAATTGAGTAAGATCTGACTCGGACATAATTCCTGATTCAGTCTCATTTGAGTTAGGGAACAAATTACCCCTGATTAATGGGACCAACCTACTTTTGAGTCAGCGAAGTCAAATCTGACTCAAAAAAAACACATTGAATGAGATCCAGATGAGTCAGGTGATCTCAGTCCTATCCAAACGAGTTAGATCAAGGGGAAAAAATGATATTAGTCTTTCAAAAAGCAAATTTGGAAGAATTTAAACCGTCATCAAAAATATCTGCAATCTTTAACTAAAGCGAATAGTAATTTGAATTTCAGACTCTATGAATGAACATGGAAGTATCTGCATGAAAAATAGTAAATCCCATATAAACATCAACCTTAACCAATTTTTCATACAAATCCCTTAGGGGTTGCTTTAGACCATATATGAGCTAACTTACACAAAAAATTAGGATGTGTGGCGCCCTGAAATCCTGGTGGTTGAGTCATGAAAATATCATCTTTCAAATATCCATGAAGAAAAACGTTGCTCACATCGAGTTGTCTGACTTGCCAGTTGAATTGAACAGTAACAAAAAATATATTAATCTAATTAGTTTAGATTTTGCTACAGGATAGAAAGTTTCACTATAATCAAGATCTTTTTGTGGATGATAGCTCTTCATTAGCCGCTAACCTAGATCAGTCACAAAAACAACTTGCAAGAATTTAGCAGTGTATATTGAATACACTCGAGTTTCTTACCAGTTATAATTCTGTCAATGCACTCAATTTATAAGAATCTCCTTTGATGTATAGGTAGTGATTTCAATACCATCTTAAATTCATAAAGAATATAAAAGTGAAAATGCGGGGTACCAAAATACACCACCAACTTTTTCTTATCAACCTGTATGGAATAAACTCAAACACCATGAAAAGGCGGGGGTCTAACAACCACAACCAATATTTCGCTCGGCAGTCGGAGTAGGACAAACTCCAATAAACTTTCAAGAGAACCAACTAGACAGTTAGACTCAATCTACAGAAAAGTATATCAGCGAGCGATATCTATATTCCTCAATTCAATCCGCAATCAAAAAAATAAGAATTTGCGAACCCGGTTGCATAAGAGAAATAAATTGAACGGTACCAAAGACCAATGTTAAAGTGTCAATCAATTTATATCAACAACCAAAAGTTGGATTATCTAATTGATTGATGTTAACGCACAACCTGTGATATTTCTATTATATAACAAAATATAATGCAGAAAAGATATAACATAGACACCGGAAGTTTTGTTAACGAGGTAACCACAAATGCAGAAAAACCCCGAGACCTAGTCCAACTTTGAACACCACACTGTATTAAGCCGCTACAGACACTAGCCTACTACCAATGAACTTCGGATCCTATTGTAATTGAGCCCTAATCAAGTTGTCACTGATAAAGGTAGAGTTGCGCTCCTTACGTCACTAAACCCCAGCAGGATTCTACGCACTTGATTCTCTTAGCTGATCTCACCCACAACCAAGAGTTGCTGCGACCCAAAGTCGAAGACTTAATAAAAAAATCTGTCTCACACAGAAAAGTCTATTGGAATAGATAAATCTGTCTCCCACAGAATTACCTATGAGTTTTGTTTCATATTTTGATAAATCAAGGTGCACAAGAAGCAATTAATAAACCGGAATTATATTCCCGAAGAACAACCTAGTATTATCAATCACCTCACAATAATCTTAATCGTATGGAAGCGAAACAAGATTTTGTGGAATCACAAACGATGAGACGAAGATGTTTGTGACTTCTTTTAATATTACCTATCGGAGATAAATCTCAAGAAAATTTTAGCAGAGATAATACTCAATCACGATAGTAGAGGTAAGATCAGAACACACAACTACGGAGAAAATAGTTGGGTCTGGCTTCACAATCCCAATGAAGTCTTCAAGTCGTTAACCTACAGGGTTTCGTGAAAAACCTAAGGTTAAAGGAGAATCGACTCTAGTCGCAACTAGTATCACACAGAAGTATGGGAATTAGGTTTCCCAGTTTCTATAGTTCTCCTTTATATAGTTTTCAAATCAGGGTTTGCAATCTAAGTTACCTTGGTAACAAAGCATTCACCGTTAGATGAAAACCTGATTAGACTCAAACTAATATCTTGCAACCGTTAGATCGAACTTAGCTTGTTATACACAAATGAAATGTACCTTCATTTAGGTTTGAGTAACCGTACCCAAACGTGTACACTATTGTTTGCAGGTGAAAACGGTTTCTGCTGTTTTTGGTAATTTCGTATGTGGATGAGAAACGAGTCTAAACCCTAAACAATGTACTGCACGGGAGTACTTTTGATTCGAGAGATCAATCTGTACAATCCTTCCCTAAACCAAGAAATGGTCGTTCCAGGATTGCTTCGGTCACAAAGTGAAGGAGAAGGGTTGGTCTTAGGGAGGGAAGAAGAAAGTGTTGAGACCAGAATAGTTGATTCTGAAGGTGTGGTTGTTTATGACTTGTATCTGAAGGTAGAACTGGCTAGCAGAATGGAATGCTACCAGGTGATTTCTAGATACTGTGTTGTTGCCGACCAAAACTTGTTTTTTGGTGAAAATAGGTGAAGCCTATTTATACAAGTCATATTGAAACGTACCCTGGTCTCGTAGGAAGTGGAAATGATTGAGTGGTGAAGAATAGGATACGTATAACTGTCAGACGTTATGCTTCCATGATGAAGGAAGTGAATTCGTGTAATGTATGGTGGCAAGTTTAGAGCAACTTGATTGGCCACGAAAAAGTGGCCGGCCAAACATAAGGCGCGGCTACACTTCTGGCGAGAGTGTGGCGGCTCTAGAGCGACCCGATTGGTCGATGGGAAGTGGGGCCGGCAATCATGGACACAGCCACAACTTATGTGCGTGTGGCGAGTTTAAAGCGACCTGATTGATCGAAAGAAATAGGGCCGGATTAGGATGGGGCGTGGTGATAATCACGAAAATACTATACTTTATACCCATATTTATATTAGCTAGGACTCTATATTTTGGTTAATAACATTATTTTAATACTTTTGTAGAAAGTATAAGCCATTCTGATAATCAGAGGATAAATGGCTAAATGAGCATTTTACCGTTTGCGACAAAAATCACCAATATCACGGATGATACCAAAAGGAGACAGCTCTAGAAATGAGGCAATGAGACGTCTAGACAACAGACTCTGATGTTGCGCCAATAAAGTCACCCTACAGCCCTAGATAGTGGTGAAATCAAATGAAGAATTCTTTCTTGCCTTCATGCAAGCACGTCTGGTCCACTAGGTTTAACAAATGAGTGGGATGTGATGCTGTACAGAGTCTTAGGAAATGGTGGTTTATTTCGGTCTCTTTCTAGCAGCTGCTGTCACCAAGTTCTCATGGTGCGAAATGGAGAAGTTTTGGTTGTTAGCAGAGACGTTCCATATCGAAATGGAAGATGTTCTTTGACAGCAACAACTATGATGTACGGTGGAGATCCAAAGTTGTGATGTTCAGATGAATCGGTGTTGCATCCTGAAGGAGAACGAATTGGCAGCAAACAAAGACTTGAGACTCGGGGGCTTGGAAGGAATGGAAATGGTGTGGGCTGAGTTGAATCTGCAATGAAGTTCGACTAAAAAGGTGTTGATTGTCAGTAAGAGAGAAATTGTCGCAGAAATGAGTAGAAGATGTCAGCATTCAGTTGTTGTCGATGGAGAACAGTTGCAGGCAGTGATGTACTGCCATGGTTGCAGTGGTCGTACTTTTGGCAGAGGTTGTTAATGGAAATGTTGCGGCAATATCAGAAACTAGTGAATGGAGACGATGCTAACGGCAACAGAACAATGGAGTCAGAGATGCAATGGGTTATGTGCCTGCTTTCTAGTGTTTAATAACGGCATCAATTCTTGAGTTCATGTGAGGATGAACGGAGGGAATTGGAAGATAGTTTTGGATGTGAACGAAACAAGGTAGAACGGATTCATGCTGGCTGAAGTAATTCGAGGCAGAGGAGTTGTGCTTATGGAGTCAGGAAATGATCTGCAGATGGGAATTAATTGGGAGTTGTTTGAGCGCGACTGATCAGGGAGAAAAATGGAAGGAAGTAGCTGTGGTCGCAGGGCCGACCCCAAAGGGAAAGCTCCACTTCGGGGCAACAGACTTAGGGGGCAACAAAACAGAAGTGTTATTTAGCCTACCAACTGAGAAGAGAATTTGGATGAATATATGAAGATTGAAGAAGAAGTAATTTTCCAACTGATTGAATACCGACTTCAGTTGGTGTTGCTAAGAACTTTGGATATTTTGAGATGGTTAAATCATCTCTCTTCTATCTCACAAGTTTTTTGATATCTCTTTGTCTATCAAGTTTTTTGATCCGTCTCCATCTCAAGGTAAGTTTTAGGGTTTTAGTAGTTTTAGTAATTTATTCAAGGGATGCGATATTGATCCGGAACGCGGTATACATTCAGTTGCAATTATATTTCTCAAGTATTAACTCTACTTCATTCTATTTTCCGGGAATTTTGATCAGAAGTATGACTCAGTTGACTCAAAATCAATGTCCTCAATTTCCACTTTGCCTACATGTTCACATAGAGCATCATTTCTTGTTATTCGATAACCTTCCAACTATAGTGATAAAGATTTAACGTTCAAACCTTGCTGGAATTCCTGCGTTAGAAACACACAACATATGGCAGGTACTTCAAGACTAGAAAGCCGATATGGAGATGCAAACTACTCTTATAAATACATTCTAGCTATACATGTGTTTCCCTTTCTAAAATACAACAATCATAGACAATGGATCATGGATGCGTTACTGTCAATTAGCAGTATGGAAATGAAATCGAAGCAGCTTAAGAAAAGGGGGCAACATTTTTGGATATGCTTTAGGGAAAAAACTTCTCAGGAACGGCCCTGGTGGTCATGAGCAGTGGTGATTGATAAGTCTGCTGGCTGGAGTGAATTGGTTATCGGGGGTGGCCTTGACAGCGACAGTACAATGAATCTGAGAAGACAGAAAGTGGTGATGTGAGAAGAATAGGCAGTGTACTGGGTACCGATGGTTGCTGTGGGGGTCCATTGAAGGTGTTTTTAGGGAGAAACAAATGTTCTGTAGCCGGAACTTTGGTGGCAGGTGCTTAGCTTACTGCAGTAGGCGGAGTCAGGTGCTGTGGTCAGTTATTGGACCGGGCCTTGCCAGTTATTTGCGAGGCCTTTTCTTCGCAGCAACACTGATATAAAAACGAAGAGAGAATGAAGAGAAGAGGGGGTAGGCGGCCAGAGAGCGGAACGCAGGAATATGGTTTGCTGTTTATTTTCACTCTTCATGAATTGCTAATTTTCCATGTTAGGGTTACGGATGAACTTGTAGATGTTACTTTATTTTGTGTTCTAAAACAAAGTCAATTTTATGCTTAACTATGTTTAAGTGTCTCAATTGATGGGTTTGATTTATAACTCTTTCATGTTTTATCCCAAATATATCTCATAGTTCGATACTAAACAAATCCATTCTATAGACTTGATTGATTATTTTCTTATGATTATTCATTGACTATCTATGCCATGTATATTTAGTGCTTCAAATATCTACTTTTAAGTCGAGACCAAACATATCTTTTGACAATTATAATTGAGTTTCTTTATCGATAAATCCTCCGTGTATGATGCTATGTGTTACTACCATACATGAGTAATATGACACTTTTGTGATAGGATACATATAAATTAAACTCTGCAATGGGATTCCCGAATCCCTAACATGTCCGTCACCTTTGATATTTCTTTTGTTTACAATAATTTGATTCATTTGGCTTAGATTATCCTACATATCTATTTTATTTGATTAGTATCAGTTAGAGGTATTTTCACACTCTTCGTGGGAACGAATCATATTTGTTGTTGTCTACAATTTCGACACCGTGCACTTGCGTTAAAACAAAGTCGGTTCTCCGACCCATCATGTGGCCAATGTAAAGTGGCGCCAGCTGGCCTAAAGCATGGCTACTCCTCTCTTTGCTGTTGCGGCTCCATGTTTTTCTGATTCTGGGCGAGGTTTTGCACCTGCTAATCCATGGCGGATTAATTACCTAGTTTGCGTAGGATTAATTTTGACAAGCAAGGTCGGGTATACTGCGCGAGGCGCGAAACCTTAACTTCTGCAAGTTATTCAGGACCATTTATTCAATTCTATGTGTTGACACAAAGTTCTTTTAAGTTCATTGCCAGAGAGCAGTATGCTTTTCTGATTGAATATCTTATGCAAAGATCTTATCCTTGATATTTGGAGATTCGTGCTACTCTGTTGCGAGTGAACACAAATCGTCATGCCATATCAACATTAAGGGTTCAGCCGGAGAACATATCATAGAAGGCATTCAAAGGAACTTAAGTATAGGCAAGGCGCCGAAATTTACAGGACATCTAGGATAGTTGTTACATTCGCCAGTCTGGGTAAATTCCATGTAGATATATTGAACGGCCAATAAATATGCCGGTAGAAAGTTAGCACTCACGACACCGTTTCCTTGCATAGTGACGTCACATCAGATGCAAGGTTTTACGATTTTAACCCTAAGCTAAAAACCACCATCAACATTAAGTCCCCTGGTTAGCACATAACAGTGGCATTGTTGCGGGGTAAGCATGAGATGGTGACAGACAAGAGTAAAATCGAAAGGGAAATACGTGAAGAGATTGCCGAGGAAATTCAACTAACCTTTTAGCGGAAGGCATGAGGAATCCGTGATCCCTGTGTTGGCGACTCTGCGTAATTCTGACTTGGTCATAGGGTGTTGGCGTCAGCAGTGAAACTTTGGCTACTGATTGGCAGAGATAACATTGCGACTTAGACCACGGAACGGGAGCTGGTTGGCTACGAAAGGTAGATGGCGCGGCTACCTTGGAATGGTGGATGGCGCGGCTTGTTTGGGATGTCCGTGTAGTGGTGCGGCTAACTTGTCCATACAGAGGTGGTGCCGCTGGCTTGGACGCGGAATGGCCGAGATGGATGCTGGCTTGGACGCGGGCCACTGGTACGGGGCTTGAACATGGACTGTTGGTGCTGGCGTGGAGCTGTTGAGATGGCTACTTGTATGCGGTGTGTTTGGCATTGTCTTGGCCTCGGACTGTTGGCGTCGTGGAGCGTTTCCTCGGCCCGATTGCCTTTTTCCGTGCATAGCTCAAATGAGAAACCTTCCTCCACTCGAGTTCCAAAAGTATTGTGCTTATAAAAGGAAACCTTCTTCTGCTCAAACTCCAAAAGTAATATGTATATAAAAGGTATCGCTCATCTTTTATTTTGTTTTATTGGCTTGGTCACGGACTGCTGATGCTGACGCGAACGGCTTGGCCACGGACTGCTGATGCTGACGTTAACGGCTTGGCCACGGACTACTGATGTTGGCGCTGTTGGCTTGGCCACAGACTGTTATTTATGCTGGCGCTTGGAGTGTTAGCATACCTCGGGCTTTGGTACAGTGATTGGTGTCATGGAGCGTTGGTGCTGGCTTGACCACGTAGCATTGTGATAGACACATTTTTGTGTCTGAATTGTCCTCAGTGTCTCTATTGCTAGTGCTTGATTTTGTACTTATTATGGTGTTTTTATGTTTGTGTAGGTGTTTTTAGAGAAATACACTTGTGCGGAAAAAGTTGCTCAAAAAGTGCTATTTGGACCCCTGGAGGACATTTGATATATGGACCCTAGATTTGGCTAAGGGACACCCAAGGTTATGCGTAGCCCAGCACCAAAATTTGTCTTCAGCACCCATCTGCTATTCGCACCCCAGAAAAGGATAGGGGCACTTCATCTTCAACATTTCAAAAAAATATTTTGGCGGGAAAATATTTTTTTTCTCTGACAGATTTTTCGATCGGATTTTGGAGGAGTTTTTGTGCGATTCAATCGCTGAAACTTCATGGGTAGTTGTGATATGTCCTAACAGAGCTGGTATGGGTGTTTGTTTCGATCAAATTTGGCTAGATAACCCAAGATATGAAATCAGAGCATCACGGGTTGGTTTTCTATTCCGAGTCCTGATTGAGTGACCAAGAGATTTTCGCGTGGCTGCCGCATGTTGGAACACTTCTAGAAAATGACTGGATGCGTTGAGAGTAATTTGGCATGGGGAAACAGCGTGAGAAGCTAAATCAAGGAAGAAAATATTTCCAGAATATTTTTTATCAAGGCCGAGTTAAGAGAGAATTATCTTGAGTTATAGCGAGATTTCATGGTGCTACTGGGTATAAATAGGTTCCTAGGATCACATAGAAAGGGTCTAGAGAGTTTGGGAGCATCACAGAGCCGAAAAGTTGCAGAGAACACCATTTCTGCTGCTGCAGAACTGAAGAACACGAAGAACAGACTCACGAAGACAGTCGTTTATCAACAGTGATAACGACACAGAGGCGGGGGTCGTAGAAGCTGAACAGCGACAGTTGGCTTTTATCGTTTTATGTAACAGTGTTTTGCAACAATTAAAAACATTGCAAACACCCGATTTTTAATAGTTTTTCTCCAATTCATCATTTGTAAACACTTTGAGCAATGAAATCAACTTTTGGGTGTGTTTCCACAATGATGAGCTAAACCCAATCTTCCCCGATGGAGGAAGTCATTCTTCCAAAATTTATGTGGTAAAATTTATTTGAATTTATTTATGCAATTATTTTATGATTATTTGCACCGAATAAAAATTGAGTAATGATTTTTATTAATTAGTTGTGTTTTCTCTTGATGAAGTATGCTTAGTTTAGAGCTTTTGATACTTCATTCTTGCGATTAACAATTGATGTTTTGAAAATCTAATTTAGGCAATGATTAGAATCACAATTTCTTTTGATTGGAGTTATATTGTCTAGAATTGCATGATAAAAATTAACATTAAATTACATGAATTTTTGTGAATATAATCAGTTTTAATTTGCTTTATTTTCTTTAGTTTTAAAATTTAAATCTAAAAGCACAACCTTTACAAGTCTTGAACGAACTCTATTTTTTTTACTACAACAACTTTGAAAATACATCAAATTTTTGGCGCCGCTAACGCGGACTTATCTTTAGGCTAGGGTTTTTAGATTTTTTTTTTTTTTTTTAGTTTTTTTTTTTTTTAGGTTTTTATTTTTATTTGTTCTTCTTTACGTTTTTGGGTTTTTGTCTTTTTCTTTCAGATTTTGGAATTTGGAGCGAAAGAAAATTTTGCCAAAGCTTTTGGTGAATACTTAAAGACTGGAGTAGAAGGCAAAGCGAAAAGAGCGAAAGAAGAAGATTTTTTTTATATAAAAAAAAGAGAGAAAAAAAAAAGAAAGATATTTTTATATTTTTTAGACTTTCTTTTTCTTTTGCACTTTATATTTTTGGACTTTAGACTTTAAATTTTGGGACATTATTTTTAAACCCTACGGAAGAGTAGTTTAAATATAAACTGTTTGCAGAGAAGGACGGTGATTACGATATCACCTCGGCCCCTCGGGTTCGTACATGACATAGGAGTCGTGGCCCGAGTCGACTACAAAGGTTCATCCCCCGTCTGGTACGGGAGGTAAGTTTGTCGAAACACTCGCGAATCCCCTGTCAGCGAGTTACTGTCTTCCTTTGTATGCATATATGTTGAGGACTTGAAAACGGATTCTTTAATTTCCTAGTAAGGGGAAAGGACTGGCCATACAAGATAAGGGTTCGGATTTCATCACCATTCTCTTTTTGCCCGCCTTAGGAAAACGACACCAAACGCGAACCTAAGCCTAAAATTTTGACTAGAACGAGACCGATAGGGTAACGAGCTTAGCAAGAAAGTCATTCCAAAAATATTGGTTACTCTTTTAAGCATACTGCGAAGTTCTTGACGGTTTCTGTAAGTTGAATGCGTGACTGCGCCGCCTTGTAATAACGGTGAGGCCTTGGGTATCAAAGCTCCACCGAGCTTCCCTCGCCTTTATTCAACTTACTTTAACTCGGATTGATTCCAGAGGGATTTGCTTAAATTGTAACGAATTCCCGTTCGAAGGATAAGAAGCTGGTCTAGAAACAATCTAAGTGGAGCCGTCATGCTTTTTGTTTGCTAGAAATCAGTAGGTTTGCTGTGGTGGAGTTAGCCTTGTTTGTGTTTGCATAGAACATCCCTTCCTTTATAGGGATTTTCTTTTTGATTTTGTTTTTCTAGTGTATGCCCGAAGTTTTTAAACGGGCTTGGAATAGAAATACTCTAGGTCGTTAGATTAGTGAAAAACCTAGTAGTTCATCTTGTGAAGACGGGGAGCTCGAAGACTCTTCTTTTGAGAGCCCCGTTTTTGGAAACTTCAGTTTTGAGAATCTGTCTCTTCGTGAGGAAAGTACCCCTAGTACTCCTAGTCCTTTGGTAGTGGCAGAAATGGCAACTTTGAAAGCTTTGCTAAACCCAACTAGAACCTCTCGTCCGTCTTATATCAAGCTGAAACGGAGGAAAATTATGAACTGAAACCTGGGACTTTACAGATGCTCCCAATGTTTTTAGGGAAGGAGAATGAGAACCCCTATTTTCATGTTAGGTAATTTGAGGAAGTTTGTAGTACTCTGAAAATTAAAAACCTAAGTGATGATGCGTTGAAACTTAGGTTATTCCCCTTTTCCTTAAAAGATAAAGCCAAATCTTGGATGTATAGTTTGGACTCTGAGTCAATTGAAACCTATGACCAACTTACTTCTGCCTTTATACATAAGTTTTTCCCAAGGCATAAAACATCGTCTATTAGGACACAAATATGTACTTTTTCCCAACAAGAGGGAGAATCTTTATATAGGTACTTAGAAAGGTTCAATGACTTGATATCTCAATGTCCTCATCATGGTTTGGAGAAGGTTAGGTTAGTTCAGATCCTCTACGAGGGTTTAGATTATCCAACAACAACCATGGTTGAGTCCTTATGCACAGGTGGGTTTGAGAATAAAACTGTTGATGAAGCGATGACATTTTTGAATGAAATCGCCGATAAGACCCAACAATGGGAAAATAGTAGGGAACCCCAGAAAACAATTCTTCTAAGTAGAGGAAATGTTAATAGGTAGAAGGATCTCATGAGTCATATGCCAAAATAGCAGTTATAGCCAAAAGGTTAGAAGCATTAGAATTAAGTTATTCTAGTGGTAGTAGTGAAGAAATGAGCCTTTTTGGGAAGGCCATGCTGTTGAAGAGCAAGCCAATGTTATTTATAACAACACTAGGTTTGATAACCGACAGAAGTTTGACCCATATTGAGAAACCTACAACCATGGATGGAGAAACCATCCAAACCTTTCTTGGTCCAAGGGCCGGAATCAAGGTCAGTCTAGTAATGCTCAGGTTCCCCTAGGTTTTGGCTACACTAGGAATCCTTCAGCTCCGGCATAGTTCAGAACCCTTCGGATAAGAAGATTATGAGTTTAGAAGAGTCTCTTGCTTTGTTAACTCGTAACACTGTGCAGTTTCAGCAATTTGTTGCTCAAGGTTTAGAAGAAAATAAGAGAATAAGTCAGGCTAACTCTCAGGCTATTTCCGAGTTGAAAACCCAGGTTAGTCAGATAAATGAGTCTTTAAGAGAAAGAGGTAAGTTTCCTAGTAAAACTCAACCCAACCCTAGAGGAATTAATGAAATAGGTGAAAGATCATCTGATCATGTGAATGCTATTAAAACCCTTAAGAGTGGTAGAGTGATAGACAACAAGGTTTCCATGCCTGATAGTGAACATGTTGTAATTCACCCTTCTGAACGAGAAACTGAGGAGACATATAGAGTCTCTAAAGAGACCAATGAGGGTCATATTGAGCCCGGCTTTGTCCCTAGAGCCCCATTCCCACAGCTGCTAGTTCCAACTAAGAGGGAGTCCAATTTTAATGATATATTGGAGGTTTTTAAGCAGGTAACTATCAACCTTCCACTGCTAGATGCAATTAAGCAGATTCCCTCTTATGCCAAGTTTCTCAAGGATATGTGTACGTGAAAGCGAAAGATTAATGTCCAGAAGAAAGCCTTTCTAGCTAGTCACGTGAGTTCTATTATTCAGAATACCACTACTCCTAAGTATAAAGATCCAGGGTCCCCTACCATTTCTTGCACAATAGGTAAATACCGTGTTGAGAAAGCATTGCTTGACTTAGGAGCTAGTGTGAACTTACTGCCATATCATGTGTACCTTAAGCTAGGACTTGGTGAGATGAAACCTACACAGATGAAACTTCAGTTAGCTGATAGGTCCGTTAAAATTCCTCGTGGTGTGATCGAGGATGTTCTCATAGAGGTTGACAAGTTTATTTATCCAGTGGATTTTGTTATCCTAGATACCCAACCTGTCCCTGACCCAGAGAACCAGATACCGATAATTTTAGGTCGCCCGTTTTTAGCTACATCCAATGCGATCATTAACTGTCGAAATGGTATTATGAAATTGTCTTTTGGTAATATGACTATTGAGCTGAACATTTTTAATATTAGTAAGATACCCTCTGAACTAGATGACTTGAACATAGAAGAGGTGAACATGATAGGAACATTAGTCAAGGAGTCATTACCAAACACTTTGTTAGAAGATCCATTAGAGAAATGCCTAGCTCACTTTGGGATTGATTTTGATGATGATAATGTGATTAATGAGGTGAATGCTTTGTTAGATTCAACCCCTTTGTTAGATACTAGTAATGAATGGAAACCTAAGTTCGAACCACTACCAGTTTCTAAGCCTCCTAAGTTGGACCTAAAACCATTGCCAGATTCCCTGAAATATAGGTTTTTAGGCCCGTCTGAGACTTTACCTGTGATTATTTCTTCCGTCTTGGATAGTGACCAGGAAAGTAGGCTAGTAACCGTCCTTCAAAACAACAAGGAAGCTTTACGGTGGACCATAGCTGACATTAAGGGTATAAGTCCCACTGTTTGTATGCATCAGATCTATTTAGAGAGTGATATCAAACCTTCTAGGGAGATGCAACGTCGACTAAACCCTAATATGAAAGAGGTAGTTCGAAACGAGGTCCTTAAGTTGTTAGATGCAGGCATTATCTACCCCATTTCAGACAGTAAGTGGGTCAGCCCCGTTCAGGTTGTTCCCAAGAAATCCGGTATTACTGTAGTCCATAATGATAACAATATGAGTTAATCCCGACCCGAGTGACCACGGGTTGGCGTGTTTGTATTGACTATAGGAAATTGAACAAGGTCACTAGGAAGGACCACTTTCCCCTTCCCTTCATCGACCAGATGCTAGAGAGATTAGATGTACATAGTCACTACTGCTTTTTAGATGGCTACTCTGGATATAATCAGATCGTTATTGCCCCAGAAGACCATGAGAAAACCAATTTTACCTGTCCCTTTGGTACCTTTGCGTATAGACGCATGCCTTTCGGGCTTTGTAATGCCCCTGCTACTTTTCAGCGTTGCATGATGAGCATATTTTCTGACATGTAGAACGGTTCTTAGAAGTCTTTATGGATGATTTTTCAGTGTTTGGTTCGTCTTTCGATGAGTGCTTGCATCATTTGTCACTAGTGTTGACTAGGTGTAAGGAAAAGAATTTAGTTCTTAATTGGGAGAAATGTCACTTCATGGTTCGTTCAGGAATTGTTTTAGGGCATATCGTATCTTCTAAGGGTATAGAGGTAGATAAAGCCAAAGTTGACCTTATTAAGACTTTACAGGTCCCAAAAACCGTAAGAGATATTAGGTCATTCTTAGGGAATGCAGGTTTTCATCGTCGATTCATTAAGGATTTTAGCCTAATTTCTAGACTTCTTTGCAATTTGCTTGCAAAAGATGTTAAGTTTGTCTTTGATGATTCTTGTTTAGAGACTTTTGAGAAGCTTAAGAATTTACTCACTACCGCCCCCATAGTCCAGGCACCCAACTGAAACCTACCCTTTGAGATCATGTGTGATGCTTCAGATTATGCTATTGGTGTTGTGCTAGGTCAGCGAGAAAACAAATTACTTCATGTGATTTACTATGCTAGCAAAACTCTGAATGATGCCCAGTTGAACTATACCACTACTGAGAAGGAACTATTAGCCATTGTATTTGCCTTAGACAAGTTTAGACCCTATCTCTTAGGTTCTAAGATCATCATATATACTGATCATGCTGCTTTGAAATATCTTTTGTCTAAGAAGGATACAAAACCTAGATTGATTAGGTGGATCCTTTTGTTGCAAGAGTTTTCTCCAGACATTAGAGACAAAAAGGGTGCCGAAAATGTTTTAGCAGACCACTTGTCTAGGCTAGTTGTTAGTTCCCCTGATGATTCCCTTCCTATAAGGGATAGCTTTCCTGATGAACAATTGTTCTTTGTTACCCAATTACCTTGGTATGCGAATATAGTGAATTATCTTGTTACTGGTTGAATGCCCCAACATTGGGGTAAACAGGATCGTTCTAGGTTTTTAGCTGAGGTTAAGCACTTCTTTTGGGATGATCCTTATTTTTTTAAGTATTGTCTAGACCATATTATTAGGAGATGTATACCTGAGAGTGACCAGTCCAGTATTATTTCCTTTTGTCATGATCATGCTTGTGGGGGTCACTTTAGTGCTAAGAAAACTGTTGCTAAGATATTGCAGTGTGGATTCTATTGGTCTTCGTTGTTTAAAGACTCCCACAGTTACTGTGTGACTTGCGAACGTTGCCAGAAATTAGGAACCATATCCCGTAGGAACATGATTCCCTTGAACCCTATTTTAGTTTTTGAGGTCTTTGATGTGTGGGGTATTGACTTTATGGGTTCGTCCTAATTCTTTTGGTAACTTATACATCCTTGTCGTTGTAGACTATGTCTCTAAGTGGATTGAGGCGGCTGCGTGTAAAACCAATGACCATAGGGTTGTGATTGAGTTCTTGAAAAATAATATACTTACACGTTTTGGTACACCGCGAGCTATAATTAGTGATGGAGGGTCGCACTTTTGTAATGGAACTTTTAGGCTTTTGATGAAGAAATATGGTATTACACATAACGTAGCTACCCCGTATCATCCACAGACTAGTGGTCAGGTAGAAGTTTCCAATAGGGAGATAAAACGTATACTAGAGAAAACAGTTAATCCTAATCGGAAAGACTGGTCGTCTAGGCTTACTGATTCCTTATAGGCTTATCGTACTGCGTTTAAGACCCCCATTGGAATGTCGCCTTATCAGCTTGTTTATGGAAAGGCATGTCACTTACCTGTTGAGTTAGAACATAGAGCTTATTGGGCTGTTAAACAGCTAAATTTTTCACTCGACAAGGCAGGAGCCCATAGGAAACTCCATCTCAATGAGTTGGAAGAGATTCGTAGAGATGCTTACGATAGTGATAAGGAGTATAAGAACAAAATGAAACTTGTGCATGATAGAAATATCTTAAGAAAGTCGTTTTCTCCAGGTCAAAAAGTTCTTCTGTATGATACCCACTTGCATCTTTTCCCTGGGAAGTTTCTTTCTCGGTGGACGGGTCCTTTTATTGTTCGCACTATTTTTCCTCATGGAGCTGTTGAAATTGAGACACCGGATGGTAGTAGTTCTTCGAAGATTAACGGTCAGAGATTGAAACCCTTTTTAGTATCCTTTCCTACAGGTGATATTGAGGAGGTCCCTCTGGAGGAACCTGTTTACCCTTGATTGACCATCGAGGCGATTGTATGTTGTATATTAGTTTTTGATTTCTCTCTTCACCCAGGTACTATCTTTCCGACTTCTTTCTTTACTAATTCCTCATGTTACTTTACTGTTTGGTATTTCTCTTTCATTAGAAACATTGAGGACAATGTTATTAAGTTTGGGGGTGGGGAAGAAACTTTTTGTTAGCCTTTAGTTGCAATAAATAAACTCCAGAACCCAGAAATTTATGCTTATTAAGGTTGTCACTAAACAATCTAAGTGGATGGGAACATCTTGGTTGTAGGAGTTGAGGAACCAATCTGATTAGATGGAAACATCTAAAGAGTTTATTCATAAAAGCACAGAGCTCAGGTGTTAGAATTAAAAAAAACATGGTAGTTTCGCCATATCTCATTGAATCCTAATCCTTTTGTTTTTATTTTTTAAGTGATTTGGTGGGGCACACGATTCAAGTTGTTACCTTTGCTAGGGTGGAATAGAGTGATTGAGATACCAAAAAAAAAAATGAGACCATACCATTAGACCAACTGGAATAAATTCAATAAAGTCGACCACTGGTGCCTTTGTATATGCCAGTTGTGTTGACCTAGAGTTAGGTTTATCGACCACTGGTCCCCTTGTATATGCCAGTTGTGTTGATATTAGTCAGACCGGTATCTCAGTCCATTAGGATAGGTTCACCTTGGCAGAGGCTTTCAGACGGATATGGGAAACAACGTTCACTTTTAACCATTTCTTTATCCATCTTCTTAATCTTTCCATGTGATTGGTTGACTTCGGTTATGATGTACGGAAACTATCTGAGTAGAGCTTTGTCACTTATATATGAATTTTAGTATGCTGAGTGCAAACTCGTGTACATCAATTGGAATTTCGCATCAGGGTACTTCCTCCTATAGTCAATGATTGTATGCCAGCCAAGGAGAATCTTTAGTGCCTTCCAAGGTTCTGCGTAGATAGCTAGGGTCTGGAGTAAAGATTTTTTGGGTACACCTCTGGTAAACCCTCCGGAGACAACACTCCGCCGCTAGGGCCACCTAGCGGTTTAACGGCTTGTTGCACGTGCTAAGTGTAGTCATTTTTATTTTATGTATTAGATTTTCTCGAGGACTAGCAAATAATAAGTTTGGGGGTATTTGATAGACACATTTTTGTGTCTGAATTGTCCTCAGTGTCACTATTGCTAGTGCTTGATTTTGTACTTATTATGGTGTTTTTATGTTTGTATAGGTGTTTTTAGAGAAATACACTTGTGCGGAAAAAGTTGCCCAAAAAGTGTTATTTGGACCCCTGGAGGAAATTTGTTATACGGACCCCAGATTTGGCTAAGGGACACCCAAGGTTATGTGTAGCCCAAATTCATCCTCAGGACCCAAATTTGTCCTCAGCACCCATCTGCTATTCGCACCCTAGAAAAGGATAGGGGCCCTTCATCTTCAATATTTCAAAAAAATATTTTGGCGGGAAAATATTGTTTTTCTCTGGCAGATTTTTCGATCGGATTTTGGAGGAGTTTTTGTGCGGTTCAATCGCTGAAACTTCATGTGTAGTTGTGATATGTCCTAACAGAGCTGGTATGGGTGTTTGTTCCGATCAAATTTGGCTAGATAACCCAAGATATGAAATCAGAGCATCACGGGTTGGTTTTCTACTCCGAGTCCTGATTGAGTGACCAAGAGATTTTCGCGTGGCTGCTGCATGTTGGAACACTTCTGGAAAATGACTGGATGCGTTGAGAGTAATTTGGCGTGGGGAAACAGCGTGAGAAGCTAAATCATGGAAGAAAATATTCCCAGAATATTTTTTATCAAGGCCGAGTTAAGAGAGAATTATCTTGAGTTATATCGAGATTTCTTGGTGCTACTGGGTATAAATAGGTTCCTAGGATCACATAGAAAGGGTCTAGAGAGTTTGGGAGAGTTACAGAGCATCATAGAGCCGAAAAATCGAGTTGCATAGAACACCATTTCTGCTGCTGCAGAACTGAAGAACACGAAAAAGCTGAACATCGATAGTTGGCTTTTATCGTTTTATGTAACAGTGTTTTGCAACAATTAAAAACGTTGCAAACACCCGATTTTTAATATTTTTTCTCCAATTCATCATTTGTAAACACTTTGAGAAATGAAATCAACTTTTGAGCGTGTTTCCACAATGATGAGCTAAACCCAATCTTCTGGGGCGGTGGAGGAAGCCATTCTTCCAAAAGTTATGTGGTAAAAATTTATTTGAATTTATTTATGCAATTATTTTATGATTATTTGCACCGAATGAAAATTGAGTAATGATTTTTATTAATTAATTGTGTTTTCTCTTGATGAAGTATGCTTAGTTTAGGGCTTTTGATACTTCATTCTTGCAATTAACAATTGATGTATTGAAAATCTAATTTAGGCAATGATTAGAATCACAATTTCTTTTGATTGGAGTTATATTGTCTAGAATTGCATGATAAAAATTAACATTAAATTACATGAATTTTGGTGAATGGTGAAATCATGAACCCCGGTCTTTCTAATATAATCAGTTTTAATTTGCTTTATTTTCTTTAGACTTAAAATTTAAATCTAAAAGCACAACCTTCACAAGTCTTGAACGAACTCTATTTTTTTTTACTACAAAAACTTTGAAAATACATCACATTGCAGGTCGAGAAGATGGTGTTCCTCGTGTTGGCACGCTGCTGGTTCGGTCATGAAGCGGATATATTGGCACACTGCTTGTTCGGCTATGGAGCATGAGTGTGGTGCACCCAGTCATCTATTCCCGTTCATGGAGCAATAAGAAATCCTTATTCTGTTGAAACTCTAGAAACTTCGTTCATATGAAAAGGGGTATCGACCCTCTTATGTCTTTGTTGCTCGTCCGCCTCCGTGCTTTCGTCTGCAGCGTCTGGCTCCTCTTTGTCATTTTTTAGCGGTGGTTCGAGCGAGCATTAACATCAACAAAGCAATCTACAATACTTATAATCAGCAGCAAGGCAAGCCATGATAAATCAAGGTAGGTGCTCTAGCATGTATCCACCCAACAGTACCATCGATCTTCTCCAGAATGTGTAATAAGGTTCTGACTCCAGAAGAGTGAGTATCTAACCTCTCCAGTGGATTTCGAAATTTACCAAACTCCATGCACTCTTGGGATGGATGGATGAAATAATGTCAGGGCTAATCTTGGAGATTGTGGTTGCGTTGTTGGTCCATCCTTGACTTTAGGTTATTTGCTATCTGGAATTTCTGATCGCGATGATGATATGCTGTGGATGCTTGTATGGTCTAAATCTTCTGGAGCCATTGGGTGAAATATATGAGTTGAGAGGCGTTCCGTTGCCGATGTGCTTCTATCAAATTTTCAAGGACTTCGTTCCAAATGACATCCTTTGAACCATCCTATGAATCTTGGACTATTGTATGGAATGAGATGCGATGAGAAGTCCCCATGTATACTTTTGTAGAATCCGATGGTGTTGCCGGATATGTTAATGTATCTTTGTGGCGTGCTTTTGGAGTCTTTGACGCACGTGTAGGCTTCATGTTGAGAAATTCCCAGGGATCGTAAAGCTTCGACAGTGATGATGTTGAAATCATAAATAAACTGGTTTAGGAAGTGAAGGCATCCCATGCTGGTAATCCCCATGTGTAATTATCTTGAGTTTATTTTCTCGTGGAAGATGTGCTTCTATTGCATTCACTTTGTAGTGGTTGTTGCTATGGTAAAGCTCTGGCGGGTATCAACAAACGAGCAGCAACGGTTCTTGGAAGCAGACGTGATCATAAGAGACCACATTGTCGCGGGAACCAAAATAGGTTGGCTGAAATTGAATGGGAGTCCATGGAAGCAAGGGGATTGGATGGATGCGTAAGCGAGTAAACTGTCCATGACCACGGGCTTTGGATAGATGGATCAAAAAGTGTCCACAACTACGAACCTTGGCTGGTTGTGATCACGATCCTTGAAAGGGAGGAGTGGCGACTTCTGGAGAGAACGTTGAAGCGGCTTCTGGAGCCAAATATTGAAGCGGAGCGGCTTCTAAAACGAAATGTTGAAGCGGAGCGGCTTTTGGAGAGAATGTTGAAGCGGAGCGGCTTCTGGAGCGAAATGTTGAAGAGACCCCTTGAGTGAAACGTTGAAGCGGAGCGGTTTCTAGATCGAAACATTGAAGAGGCTGCTTCTGAGTTGTGGCCATGTCCGTCTGAATTTTATAAAGAACTTCATGTCTCTCCATCAAATCGATAATGGTAATAGGAAAGGTTGGTTTCCTATGGCTCCCCCAGTCTCGCGTCCTGACGAAGAAGTGGTGGCAGCCCTGGTGATGATTGGAGGCGTCATGCTCGAAAATATATTAGGAGTATCGGCATCTTTGCCTCTGATAATAAGAGGCGTCACGTCAGATGGGATCTTCTGGTGTTGCTAGTGTCGATGGTAGAGGATGTAATGCCATGGTGTTGGTCATTCCCTTTTCTCTCTCGTCCGATACGGCCACATACTCTATTCACTTAGGTGTCTCTCCACAAATTGTATTTTCAGGTTGCAAATCCGAGTTTATTGTGTGACACAATCCTGGACGGGAGAAGTCCCCGGTCGTCCTTTATTGTTTGTGTAACATCTTTATGCCGATCCGCGAAAAGACGTAGGATCTCCAGTCCCCAGGCGCAATTCCCCTGAATCTATCTTTTCTTGGACGATGCGCTTCAGAGCATTGCATTCACTGGTAGGATAATTGACGAACCTGTGGTAATGGAAATACTTGGGATTTCTCATTTTTTCTTCAGTTGGTAGACGCCTAACATGAGGTAATTTGATGGCATCGTCTTGAATCCATACTTCCAGGAGTTCGATTACTTTCTCGATCGGGAATGGGAAGTTTGGAGCAGCATCTCCAGTTTCTTGTTGTTGCACAGGAATTTTAGCCGCGACCTTACAGGGTGAATCCGTCTGACGCGCGGGTGCCACACGTTTGGGTGTTGTTCCGCTGCTGGAGTTTTTCTCTTTCTTCCTTCATTAGCGATTGACTGGAGGTTGGATATTTTATTAGAAAGACGCATGTTTTCCCGAATGTCTTTAAGAGCTTCTTCATTCTGGAACGGTTCAGATCGACTGAGTAAAGCAACAACAGATCTCTTAGAAGCTTTTGATGCAATATGGGAATTGATATTTTCCAAGAAGGATACACATAATGAAATCACCTTTTCATGGCGAGGATTCTGATGAGAACGTGATAAATCCCACGAGTCCTCTTTCTGATCTTGAGGAAACATCTTTTGCTCTTCATGAGCAGACGAGTTAGCTTGGTGGATACCTTTCCATTCAACGTGACCATAGGTTTCATCCTCCTCACTAGGAGTAGGAATATGAATCTTGGAAAAAGGACTACCACCATCAGCATTGATCCAAAATGAATGGTTGATAGCGTTTCCTCCAGAATGAATACGTGTTGGTTCCTTTGACAGTTGATCCTTGAGAGCTTTCAGAAGCGTAAATACTCTGTCATGCGTCTTGACAATAGTAGCTTGATTCTCGACAATATCATTCAGGATTTTCGTCAAATCATGAATAGTTGTTAAATATCGAGACTCCATAGCCTCGACAATGGTTTTGAATGAAAGAAAATATTCAGGGATAACATGTGAAGTATTTTCGGTGCTAGGAGAAGTAAAATTGGGATTGTGGGTTTCTGAACCATTCCTAAGATCAACCATCTTGAGAAATTTAGGAAATTGAAAATGGGTTTGAATTTGTCCTAAGACCAATTGGGATGGAAATGAAATTGAAAATTGGAAATTGATGTTGCAACCGAGAGATTAATCTCCCACTGTGGTCGCCAATTGTTTGGGAGTGAAAACGGTTTCTGCTGTTTTTGGTAATTTCTTGTGTGGATGAGAAACGAGTCTAAACCCTAAACAATGTACTGCACGGGAGTAATTTTGATTCGAGAGATCAATCTGTACAATCCTGGACTAAACCAAGAGATGGCCATTCCAGGATTGCTCCGGTCACAAAGTGAAGGAGAAGGGTTGTCTTAGGGAGGGAAGCGAAGAAAGTGTTGAGACCAGAATAGTTGATTCTGAAGGTGTGATTTTTTATGACTTGTATCTGTAAGTAGAACTGGCTAGCAGAATGGAATGCTACCAGGTGATTTCTAGACACTGTGTTGTTGCCGACCAAAACTTGTTGTTTGGTGAAAATAGGTGAAGCCTATTTATACAAGCCATATTGAAACGTACCCTGGTCTCTTAGGAAGTGGAAACGATTGAGTGGTGAAGAATAGGGTAACGTATAACTGTCAGACGTTATGCTTACATGATGAAGGAAGTGAATTCATGTAACTGTCAGACATTACGCTTCCATGATGAAGGAAATAAATTGTTTACACCTTTACTTTTATCACCACTAATTTTCCCACTCCATGACACTTTCTTGTAACGGGCGCATTGCACGCTGTAAACTGTCAGACCAACACCCTTATGAGCATCCCCCAGTTTGTGACATGTTTGATGTATCGAGTGTTTTCGTGGAAAACATGTAGCACTTTGCTACGTGTGGTAAGTCAAAGTCAAGGGACTTACCGTAAGAAAATAGCATGTAAGGCTATTGGGCTCGTTTTGGCTAATCGCTTAAGACTTGCCACAAGTTTGTCAGTTCGGTGGCGAACTTCGGTGGCTGAGATCGCATCTCATGAAGGAAGGTAGCCGTTGATTATGGCTACCTTGTATTGGCTCCTGATAATGGCGCAATGGCAATGTGGCGTGGCTGGCATGGCTCGTGCATGCCAGTGGCACGTTAATGCAAGTGGCTCCTGGCGTAGCCATGGCCACTAGATTTAGGCAGCTGGTCGCCTGAAACTTGCCACAAGTCTGTCATTTCGGTGGAGAACTTGAATGGCTGAGATTTCATCTCATGAGGAAGGATGGCCATTGATTATGGACGCATCTTGTTGTATAGAGGAGTGGCTCCATTGGCATAAGTGGTATTCCAGTGGCGTAGCCGTGGCATAGCAGCATGCCAATGGCGGCGTGCTAGTAGTCATGGCATGGTGGCATGCCAGTAGCCGTGGCATAGCGACGTGCCAGTAGCCATGGCATGGCAGCGTGCCAGTAGTCGTGGCATGGCAGCGTGCTAGTAGCCGTGGCATAACGGCATGCCAGTGGCATTGTGACATGGCCACGCCTGTGGTGTTGAAGCACGGCCAAAGATAAGATTTGGCTTTGTGGCCAAAGTTAGGGATTGGTGGCATGGCCAAGACTAGGGTTTGGCACCGTGGTGTTGGACCCACATGTGGCATGGAAACATTGGCCTTGTTGCCACATCAATCCCATTGCTCTGGGAAACGTTATTTGGCTTTGGTAGCAACTTGTCCAAGTTAGGGTTTGGCATGCGGCCGCGGCATGGCGATACTTTTGTGCAAATGGCGCCATGGATATGACAAAAGAACTATGGCAAGGCCGTAGTGTGGAAACGGCCATAGGAGTATGGATTGCCGTGTGGTGGCTATTTATGGCAGGTTTCCACGAAGTGGGATGTTACTGCGGTAGAGTGGCATGTTACCGCGGTAGAGTGGCATGTTGGCATGCCGATCAATATGTTTTCGTGGTAGGCGCGTTTGGCTTTCCAGTTAGTATGGTGGCGTGGAAGGGTGTGTTTGGCCTTTAATGTATGGTGGCAAGTTTAGAGCAACTTGATTGGCCACGAAAACGGGTCCGGCCAAACATAAGGCGCGGCTACACTTCTGGCGAGAGTGTGGCGTCTCTAGAGCGACCCGATTGGTCGATGGGAAGTGGGGCCGGCAAGCATGGGCACAACCACAACTTATGTGTGGCAAGTTTAAAGCGACCTGATTGGTCGAGATAAATAGGGCCGGATTAGGATGGGACGTGGACAATGGAAACTGGCGCCAGCTAGCCTAAAGCATGGCTACGCCTCCCTTTGCTGTCGCGGCTCCCTGTTTTTCTGATTCTGGGCGAGGTTTTGCACCTTCTAATCTATGGTGGATTAATTACCTAGTTTTCCTAGGCTTAATTTTGACAAGCAAGGTGTGGTATACTGCGCGAGGCACGAAACCCTAACTTCTGCAAGTTAGTCAGGACAATTGATTGAATTCTTTGTGTTGACACAAAGTTCTTTTAAGTTCATTTCCAGAGAGCAGCATGCTTTTCTGATTGAATACCTTATACAAAGATCTTATCTTTGATATTTGGAGATTCGTACTACTCTGCTGCGAATGAACACAAATCGCCATTCCATATCAACATTAAGGGTTCAGCCGGAGAACATAGCATAGAACGCATTCAAAGGAACTTAAATATAGGCAAGGCGCCGAAATTTACAGGACATCTGGGATAGTTGCTACATTCGCCAGTCTGAGTAAATTCTATGTAGATATATTGAACGGCTCAATAAATATGCTGGTGGAGAGGTTAGCACTCACGGCACCTTTTCCTTACAGAGTGACGTCACATCAGATGCAAGGTTTTATGATTTTAACCCTAAGCTAAAAACCACCATCAACAACTATGTTGGCTCAACAGTAGTTAGCCGTAGTTAGCCATATGAACACCCTCATATCAACCTTGTTCATCTTAACCATAACTAGTTCAAATGACTCAAATAAAACTAGTTAAAGAGTTCTTCAATTGCTATATTCTCATCGAAGTATACAAGAACACAATTGAAACAAAATCGGTTTGATTCACTTGAATCAATTCATGAACATTATAGACACGGTTTTTAAAGATTGCATTCCTTATTATATAAATGTATTAGTTCATGTCACAACCGATTTTAGAACTTAAACCACTCAAGTATGCAAACGGGTATGCATACTTAAGTAGCCGGACCAAGTTTGGTCTTCGCCAGTATGCGAACGGGTACGCATACCTCCAAACCAAGCACAAATTCTCGGATATGATATGAACCTTACGCCAGTACACATACGGGTACGTATACTTAGGTTCCTGGACTTCTCAAACCAACAGGTACACATATGAGTATGCATACTATGGTTCCGGGACAGGGATTACATATGTGCAAGAAGTGTTCTAAACTCCATTTCAATAATTGAAACTATCTTAGAGGATGACAATAGCCGTTTTCACACACTATTAGTATCAAAGCAATTTTCAAGTTATTGAAATAATCATAACGAAACATTCGAAGTCTACATCAAATAATTGTATCACACAAACCATGTAAGATGTTACTCGAAAATTTTCACATGATCATCTTTTGACTTTCGTCAAGAATATAAGATGAACTTGGTTGAAGTGAAATCTTACCAACACATATTTCGAGAAATATGTATGCGAGTTAAACTCAGCTCGAAATATCAAATGTGCATAATAGAAAACTATATATCAGTAAGACTTATGTCTCAATATAGGAGATAGAGTAGAAATATACTTTCCAAGTGATAGATGAGTTTCAGTCTCCACATACCTTTTGTTGATGAAGTTCCACAAGCTCTCCTTAGTAGTTCTTCGTCTTCAAATGATGAACCTCGTGAAATCTAATACTCAACTTCACAATTTATCCTAGTTCGAGATATCTATAAGTAGACTAGAAATCAAGACTTATAGTTTTGATCACTAACATTGACAAACAAGCTTGAGATAGCAATGCTTGCGAGTTCGACCGAGCAGTGCTCTAACACACCATTCCGAGAATTACAACTTCATGAATCTCAATCAATAATTATATAAAGAGTTTATATCTCTTTATCTTATAATCAATATGTAAACGTATAAAATTCATTGAACCTAATTATACCGTGAGAATACTTGGAAGATTCCAAAGATCAATCAAGTCGTATCCAACAATTACCATGGACGTATCTACTTTGTTTGATTTACGTACAGCCTATGATATTTCAATTATAAAGATAACCAATATAATGCGGAAAAATAAATAACACAGACACTAGAAATTTTGTTAACGAGGAAACCGCAAACGCAGAAAAACCTCGGGACCTTGTCCAGATTTGAACACCAAACTGCATTAAGCCGTTACAGACTCTAGCCTACTATCAAAACTTCGAACTGAAATGTAATTGAGACTGAATCTACCATCACAGCGATTCAGTTACAATCGCGCTTCCTATGCCTTTTGAATCTCGCAAGACTCCGCGCAATTGATTCCCTTAGTTGACGTCCTTTACAGCCAAAGAGTTGCTTCAACTCAATTGAAGACTTTAAACGAATCTGCCTCCCACAGATAAGCCTATATGTGATTTATGTTTTGATAAAAGATCAGGGTGAGATAGAATATCGTTTACAATAGAAAAAGTCTATCAAACCCCAAAATCCAATACTTACGACTCCCGAAGAGCAACCTAGATTATTATTCACCTCACAAGTAAAACCTATGATTTTCAACAAAGAATCATTATAAAGGAATATACATGTGGAATCACAAAGTCTGAAACGAAAAAACTTTGCGATTTCTATAGATCTTTCCTGATCGGAGTGAGACTCAAAAATCAGTAGCAAGATCAGGATACACGAACTATCAAGATAAAGATAGTCTGACCTGGCTTCACGAATACTTAAGCGAAGTTTTTTTAGTCGCTAAACACCTAAGAAGGTTTAAAGGAGAGGAAGACTCTAGTTTACAACTAGGACACACAAGAAACGTTTCAAGGATTCAAAGATACCGGTTCTTATATAGACTTTCAAGATCAAGGTTTCTTTAGATTTAAGCTAAGGTAGATTTGAAATCAAGCAATCAATAGTCAACGTTAGATAAAAACTTTGCTTGAGATTAACATAACAGAATATATACTCTGGTTAGGATGAACCATAACCGAACCGTGTATAATGACTTGTTCATGAAAGGTTAGCCGAAACTAGCCAGACGAACTATAATCTTAACCATTCTCGTATAACACTTAAGACTTTAATCTTGAGTCACAACCATGTTATGATGTGATCAAATATGTCTAGATGTGTTTTTATAGAGAGTTGATGAAATAACGATTGTCTCATAGAAATAATTCTGATGCATCTGAAAATATTTGATAGGGTAAGTACGTGTACCTACATCCAGTTCGTGAGTTATTTTGTCATGGTACGTTTACCGGGTTTATGTACCCTTAAGAAAAAACGAGTTCAGGAGTTCGCGGAACTTTTTCGGTATGCATACTATATAGGTATGTATTACCAACGTGAGATCACGAGTCACGGAACTTTTGAGGTTTGTTTACTGGTATGTGTACCAAAAATGGTTCCCGAACTATAGCTACGCGGGTACGTGTACTTGGTACATGTATTGCGGCTCTGGACCTATAATAGTTTGCGCCAGTATGTAAAATGGTACGTGTACTGTCTTGTATCCATATTTACAGTAGTTCTATATGTCTCTAATAATCATTTTGAAACATTCCCTAATAATATCAATGACACATATCACTGTTCCAGACTACTTTCAATTGATAATCTTAAATCAGAATTTAGGTCATAAACAATAAATTGTTCTTAACCAAATTCATCAAGTTTGAAAAAAAATGTTCTTAAGCTTAGTCAACATATTTCGAGAATAATTAATCAAGATAAACTTGACTCGAAATTCCTGTTGTGCATGTAAAGTCCACTTTAGTCATGCGACATAATCTCATAGATAGAAAGGTGAAAACTTGAGTAATAGGTGGTTCAGTCTTCACTTAATTTTTTTTTGATGAAGTTCTCCAAAATCTTCGGTTGATCTTCACCTTCAAACGGTAGAACGCGTTGATGTCTGGTACTCAACTACACACTTCTATCCTAATCCGAGACTTGACTAAATGTAGACCAAAAATCAAGATATAGTTTTGATCAACTAAATTTGACAAAACACTTGTGAGTTCTACCGAGCAATGCTCTGACAAAAAGGCTGCACAGAAGTAAGAAAAAACATTGGAAATTTTATGTCTCTGCATGATTTGATTGACCTTTCCATTAAAGGTGAAAGATTCACTTGGTTCGATAAACAACATGATCCCATCATGGGTAGACATATTTCTCATATCTCATTCCTTTGAGCCTAAATTTACTCTTATTTCTCAATTAGCTAAATCCAAACCCACTGTAGACCAGACTTCTTTTCTTCTTGATATTTCTGATCCTTCTTGGGGAATTTTCCTTTTTAGGTTTGAGGATATGTAGTTTTTAGAGACTGGTTTCTTTGAAATGATTGGAGACTTAGTGGGGTCATTTTTGTTTTGCGGGTACTCATAGCATTATTCTTTTGAACAAATTAAAAATACTAAAAGTGAAGCTTGAGGAGTAGAATAGAGATACTTTTGGAAACAAATCCGCCAAACTACAACGTATATAGCTGACATTCAAGTATTGGATAGTGAAGTGGTAGGATTAGAAACCTACAATATTAAACTACAAGTGCACAACGTCTATAATAGATAGACCAAATAAAGGTCGATCCTACAGAGACTAGGGCGATGTAGAGTTGATTCTAAGTTCTTTCTATACTGATTCAAACGAGAAGTAACAAAAGGGGGTTTGTTGTGTGTCGATACGACAAGATAAGTTTATGTAACACAAATTAGAAAACAAATATGCAAATAAAAGGGAACTAGGTTAGTTGAATCCACCACCTAATTTATGTTGATCTATTTCAGTTTCAAGTTATGTTCTTGTCCCTTTACAATGGACACCGGTGAAGGTTCAAGCCTGCCGTTTAATCTAGAGAGCTCTTAAGTAGATGTCCTATAAACTAATATTACTAATTCACCCCTAGTATTGGCTTTCTTCTTACATTACAACCAATAACAGGCTAATTTGATCAACTAGCTAATTAATCCTTCCTAAATCAAATAAACATAACAAGAACAATAACAACGACATCAATCAAACTAGCAATAGATTAAGGGCTTTATCTCAACCCTAGTTATGAAATTAAAACATGGTGAATAAATACTGAAAATTAATCTATATTACTTCTTGGTGCTCCGGCTAATTCGGGCATGAGTTTTTCTCTACAGTCCTCTCTCTATTTATATATCAATTTTTCCCAAAATTGGGTTCAATTTTTCAACACATGCACTGAAATTTAGGGATTGAGATGTCAATCACTCACCAAATGGTACATAACAACATATTTGAGATCCATAACTTTCAACTACTTCATTATCATAAGAACCATGCTACTGTTAAGGGAGCTTCAGAGTTGTTTCGTACGACAATCTTCTCTTCACTCACAATTTCGGACTTCTTCTCTTTCTTGTAACTCAATATATGGTACCTTGAATTGGGTGATTTGACAATAAAAAGATTTGGTAATTTAAGAGTGATGTAGTCATGGTTGCACAGGTGAATCATGGAAAAGAAGAGGTACATCTGAGAGAGTATGGGCGTGAAATAGAAAAACGAAGATCGTGATGTTTGAGAATTGGTTTCCAGTTAGGGTCGGTGAGGGAGAGAGGGAGAGTTGGAGATGTGTTGTAGTTGAGTAAAAATGGATCAATTTTCTTGAAAAATATGTTAAGTTTGTCTTTGATGATGCTTGCTTAAAGGCTTTTGATAAGCTTAAAACTTTACTCACTACTGCCCCGGTAGTCCAGGCACCTAACTGGAACCTACCCTTTGAAATTATATGTGATGCTTCAGATTATGTTATAGGCGTTGTGCTAGGTCAGCGATAAAAAATTTACTCCATGTGATTTATTATGCTAGCAAAACTCTGAATGATTCCCAGATGAACTATACAACTACCGAGAAGGAATTGCTAGCCATCGTGTTTTCCTTGGATAAGTTTAGATCATATTTATTAGGTTCTAAGATCGTAATCTATACGGATCATGCTGCTTTGAAATACCTTTTGTCTAAGAAGGATACCAAACCTAGATTGATTAGATGGATCCTTTTGTTACAAGAATTTTGTACAGACATTAGAGACAAAAAGGGTGCAGAGAATGTAGTAGAAGACCACTTGTCTAGGCTAGTTGTTAGTTCCCCTAATAATTCCCTTCCTATAAGGGATAGTTTTCCTGATGAACAATTGTTCTCTGTTTCCCAATCACCTTGGTATGCAAATATAGTGAATTATCTTGTTACTGGTCGAATGCCTCAACATTGGGGTAAGCAAAATCGTTCTAGGTTTTTAGCCGAGGTTAAGCATTTCTTTTGGGACGATCCTTATTGTTTAAGTATTTTCCGGACCAGATTATTAGGAGATGTGTATCTGAGAGTGACCAATCTAGTATTATCTCCTTTTATCATGAACATTCATGTGGGGGTAATTTTAGTGCTAAGAAGACTGATGCTAAGATTTTGCAGTGTGGATTTTACTGGCCTTCGTTGTTTAAAGATTCCCATAGTCATTGTGTTTCTTGTGAGCGTTGCCAGAAGTTAGGAACCATTTCCCGTAGAAATATGATGCCTTTGAACCCTATTTTAGTGATTGAGGTCTTTGATGTGTGGGGCATTGATTTTATGGGTCCATTTCCTATTTCGTTTGGCTATCTTTACATACTTGTCGCTGTAGACTATGTATCTAAGTGGGTTGAGGCGGTTCCGTGTAAAACGAATGACCACAGGGTCGTAGTCCAGTTTTTGAAAGAGAATATACTTACACGTTTTGGTACGCCGCGATCTATAATTAGTGATGGAGGTTCACACTTTTGTAATAGACCGTTTGCTCGTTTAGTGAAACAATACGGTATTACCCATAAAGTAACAACCCCATATCACCCTCAGACTAGTGGTCAGGTAGAGGTTTCCAATAGTGAAATTAAACGTATTCTAGAGAAAACAGTTAATCCAAATAGGAAATACTGGTCGTCGAGGCTTACTGATGCCTTATGGGCATACCGTACTGCGTTTAAGACACCCATTAGAATGTCACCTTATCGTTTAGTGTTTGGAAAGGCATGTCACCTGCCTGTTGAGTTAGAGCATCGAGCCTATTGGGCTATTAAGAACTTAAACTTTTCACTTGACAAGGAATGAGCTCAAAGAAAGATCCAGCTCAATGAGTTGGACGAGATTCATAGAGATGCATACGATAGTGCTAAGGAGTATAATAACAAAATGAAACTTGTGCATGATAGGAATATTTTACGAAAGTCATTTTCTCCAGGTCAAAAAGTTCTTCTATATGACACTCGGTTGCATCTATTCCCCGGGAAGTTGCGCTCTCGATGGACCGGTCCTTTTGTGGTCCGTAATGTTTTTTCTCACGGTCAGCGATTGAGACACCATATGGTAGTAGTTCTTCGAAGGTTAACGGTCAGCGATTGAAGCCCTTTTAAGAGCCTTTTACTACATATGATGTTGAGGAGGTCCCTGTTTACCTTGATTGACCATCGAGGCGATTTTGTATGTTGTATATTATTTTTGTAGGTTTTTGGTTACACTTCACCCAGGAATTATCTTTCCGACTTCTCTCTTTACTATTTCCTCATGTTACTTATATTTTTGGTACTGTTCATTAATTAGAAACATTAGGACAATGTTAGATTTAAGTTTGGGTGTGGGGTAGAACTTTTTGTTACCTTTTCGTTGCAATAAATAAACTCCATAGCCTAGAAATTTATCCTTATTAAGGATGAAACTACCCAATCTAAGTGGATTGAAGCATTTTGGTTGTAGGAGTTGAGAGACCAATCTTATCAGATGGAAACATCTAAAGAGTCTATTCATAAAAGCACATAGCTCAGGTGTTAGAAATAACATGGTAGTTTCGCCATGTCTCATTGAGTCCTTTTCACTTCTATTTTTATTTTTTTTATTTTTAAAATATGTTTCTCTAAGTGATTAGGTGGGGATCATGATTCAAGTTGTTACCATTGCTAGGGTGAAATAGAGTGATTGGGATAGCCATAAAAAAAAGTTGAAAAAAAATTAGAAATTGAGACCATACCATCAGACCAACTGGAATAAATTCAATAAAGTCGACCACTGTAACCCTTGTATATGCCAGTTGTATTGACCTAGAGTTAGGATTATCGACCACTGGTACCCTTGTATATGCCAGTGTATTGATATTAGTCAGATCGGTATCTCAGTCCATTAGGATAGGTTCATTATGGCAGTGGCCTTCAGAAAAATATGAGAAACACCGTTCACCTTAGTCAACATCAAAACCATCTATGTTTTTTTATATCCATCTTCTTAATCTATCCATGTGATTTGTTTGATTCTGAGTTTGGATCGACTATCTGAGTAGAGCTCTGTCACTTTATATGAATTTTAGTATGCTTGAGTGCGAACTCGTGTACATCAATTGGAATTTCGCATCAGGGTACTTTCTCATGTAGTCAATAAGAATGCCAACCAAGGAGATTCTTTAGTGCCTTCCAAGGTTCTGTGTAGATAGCTAGGGTCTGGAGTATAAAGGTTTTGTGGGTATACCTCTGGTAAGCCCTCCTGAGACAACACTCCGCCACTAGAGTCACCTAGGGGTTTAAAGGCTTATTGCATACGCTAAATGCAATCGACGATGCCTGCGACAGTGAGTTAGGATTTTATTTTACTTGATTTGCTCGAGGACTAGCAAATAATAAGTTTGGGGGTATTTGATAGACGCATTTATGTGTCTAATATATCTCAATTGTATATATTGTTAGTGCTCGATTTTATACTTATTTGGTTATTTTATGTCTTTGTAGGTGTTTGTTCTCGGATTAGAGAGGTATTTGTTCCTCTATCTATGGAAAGAATTTAGATGAGCACATAATACGCATAGGGTGAAGAAAAAGAGAGTTACGTGGGTTTTGGATTAAAACAAGGCTTGGAGAGTATCACGGGATTTTGGTTGAATACATGGAAGTTACTGGTTGGAGATAAGGGAATATTGGTAGTTGTTTGATTCGATATTACCCTTGAGAGAGTCTGGGACGTTGGATTATACTTGGAAGACGTGTGAGAAGCAAAACAGGGAGTGTTTGAAGCCGCGTATGAGGATATGAAAAGAATAGATAAAACCCGTAACTTTGGAAAAAAGAAAAAGGAGATTTCTTGGAGATTAAATCGACCTGTGGGTGTATAAAAGGGTTATGAGAGTCCGAGAAAGAGGGACGTACACTTTGGAGAAGTTTAGAACATAACAGAGCACAAAAACACCAAGTTGCAGAGATACAGGAGAGAGGAAGAAGAAGAACTCAGAACAGCAGTAAGAGACAGTCGCAGAATCCGTGGCCTTTTCTTTCAAATTCAATAAGTTTGTCACAATTTCTGTAACAATTATTCAGAGTTCCCAACATTTTTGTGTTAGGGTACTTCGTAACAGTGGTTCGTAACAATTATATCTGTTACAAACACGCTGTCTTATACCTTCTCTTCTTTTTAATCAACTTTTGAGCAACAAACATGTATTTTGAGCAAGTGATTAATATGAGGAGCTAAACCCCATTTCTGAGGTGATAGAGGAAGCTATTTTTCCAACAAAAAGTGGTATATTCTTATTTATTTATTTATCGCAATTATTTTTATGATTGTTTTGCCTTGAGTGAAAATTGTTTGAATGATTCTTGTTAAGCAATTGTTATTTCTTTTGATAGAGCATGCTTGGACCTAGGTTTTTGATGTTCTATGCTTCGGATTTACACTTGTTATTTTGAGAATATACTTGTTGCAATAGTTTAGAATCAAAATGAATGAAAAAATTGCATGAATATAAATATTGGGTTAAATCACTTTGAACTTGGAAAATAGTGGAATCTTAGCCTCACTGTTCTTTTAATATTGATATCAACTTTGATTGAGTTTGCTCTAATTTGTAGTGAGCTTTGTATTTCAATATTAGAATTGAAGTCTAATTAATATCCTTCGCAAGTATGAGAATCGAACCACTTTTACCACTATCTACAAATTACATCAATGGCTAAAAGAAGGTGATGAGAAGACAACCCATTTCATGATACTGCCATGAAGAAGGTAGGTAGAATAAAACAACTTTATATTGATGGTGTACTTACATATGAGACAGATTAGATGCAGAATCACATTGTGAATTTCTATAAGAATTTATTCACGGAAGAATACATAATCAGGCCTTCATTGATGGGATTGGTGAAAAGACAAGGGTACCCAAATACACCAAAATTTTTTGTTTCAACCTATAAGCCCGATATCTTAAGTGATCGTCTATGGAGAAAGTCGAAACAACACAACTTCAAGATATTCACTTGATAATAGTTACGGTCCGAAACTGATTTACTACAATATCAAGTGATTAGGATTAATGTGCAAGTGTATTTATTTTATTACAACTAAACAATTATAATACGGAAGTAAATTAAATGACATAAACATGATTTTGTTAATGAGGAAACCGCAAATACAGAAAAATCCCGGGTCCTAGTCCAGTTTTGAATACTCTCAGAATTAATCCGTTATACAAAGAACAAAGCCAACTTCGTATAGTTGATACCAAGTAATGTACCTCTATTTACTAAGTTCCCTACGTATACGACCATCTGGTCACGCACGTGAATCCCAACATAGAAATCACTATCTTGATTTGCTTTACCGATGTAAAGACTTATGTACTCAACTCTTTTTGATCGTAATCTAGACAGTAAAGGATTAAATATGTTTGGTAACTTCTCTATTCAATATTTAAGATATACAGATATGTTGAGTAGTTTGACAAAGGCTCTTCCGTTTAATCTAATAAACTCTTTTGTCGGGTAAGATCAATCCAAATCAATAACTTAAATTCAGATTCACAACTATGAGATGTGGATATTGAAGAATACCATCAAATGAAAGTTGCCGATCTAAACGACTATATGATCAAGTTTATCAAACATAAACCGGATCTAAGTCGGATTCCAGTCGATCAAGATGTTTGCACAAAATTCACGATATACGAAAACCAATCAGATAAATCTTATTCGTCTTCAATATTCAATTATCTTTAAAGTACCTGCACACAAAAAATTGAATCCTCTTGTGATCAATCACGCACGGAACGGATTCTGTTAAAAATGAGTTATCGCAAGATGTCTCTAGATCTAAAAGCAGTTCTGAATATCCGTTCGATACTTTGATCTAGTTTGAGTGGCCCTTATGTCAGAAAAAAAAATCTCTCAAGAATAATCAAACTAGGTGCAATCAAAGTTTCAACAACCGTTAGTCAATCAAATCAATAATTGAAAACTAAAATAAAATGCCATTATCTAGTTTCCCACCAACGGTACTTGTAGAGCTTCTTGATCCCGCATAAGTCTTCAAACGAGTGGTCGTAAGAGATTTTGCCTAATTAGATTACTTTCCTCTCCGGATAGACAGATCCACTAGAAACAACACGAATGAAGTTTGCGTGACTCTTAGGATAGTTTTCAAGATGTACAAACTTAACTATTTGTAGACCAAGGTTGTTTGGACAACATGGATATTCCAAAACCGAAAGATTCTCAGTATATGAAATAAAGTACTAATTTCGGTTTTCATATTTCCAATTTATGTCAAACAATATTTCTGAAATCTCTTATAGAAAAACTTCCAATATTAGTTTCTCACATTACTAATATTCCTTTTTCTAGAGCTATGTTTTAATTGCTGGAAAATCAAAATATATAGAATCGAAAATCTTAATTAAAAGATTCTCAATATTTCGGTTTGGGATCACCTCGAACCCAAGGAATATCTTCGAACAATTATAAATAAGAATTATGAACATGTTCAAATTAAGTCGATATCCATAACTTTCATATCTTTGCAAACCCTAATTCCAAACTCACACACTACCGTGAAGAAATATGTGAAGACATTCGATTTTGCACTTGGGACCCGTTCTACCATTACACCTAAAATAGGTTAAGTTTTGGTTCTACCAACTCTCCAACATAGGTAGGGATCGGTTCCACCATGTCTCCTAACATAAGTTAAGAAATTGGTCATACCAAGTTCCCAAAATGGGTATGGATCGGTTCCACCATGGTTTCCAACATAAGTTGAGAATTGTTCGTATCAACTTTCGAATATAGGTAAGGACCGGTTCTACCTGGACTCTCAACATAAGTTTAAGAATCGGTTATACCACATATCCTACCATAGGTTTGATTTGGTCATAAAAGATATTAATGAGAAATTGGCCTACCATACATGTTGATTTTCTTTCGATTACGAAAAAGCTCGTAGACGTATACGTATACTTTCTTTAAACAAATGTTATAAAACATTATTTTCTATGATGAAATCACACATATATCCCATATACACAACCACGTAACAAGTTACATAGATTATAAAAATGTCGCACTTACGAAGTTCAAAAGATAAGCGTTTTACTTCGTAATTCAATATACTTCCTTGACACTTTGATCATAATAATATGACCAAGTCTAATACTAGAGTTTCATAAATATATAACTTTGCATGTTATGTTTTCAATCAAAAGCGACTTGAAATATACGTTAGGAACGAAAACAAGTTCAAGTCAGTATTACTAACCTCAAGTGGAAGGATGATTTCTTCGTTGTAGTCGTTACTTCTTCACGCTCTTCAGGTCTTCAGAGTAATACTTGTAAGTCTCAATATTCCTAGACTTTCTAGTCTAACCTAAACGAAGTTGACTCTAGTAATTAATCAAGGTACTCTAGATGAGTTTTGATACTAGAATATATGAAACCAAATTTGACATACCAACGCTTGGTGGGTTCAACCGAGCTATGCTCTAACACCTCTATTGAAGTTAATATGGTTTACAACATAGAGAATAGAGCCCTTTAGGCTACTTGGAGATGCTCCTCTAGTTTTCTTCATCGTAATACAATTGAAACCTCTTGGATCAAGCCCAATACTGGAGAAGTTACTGTCGACACAGATGTTTCTCACAAGGATGTTAGTGTTGTGTTTGGAGCCACATTAAGGGATGAAAAATATGACCTTCTTGAAGCAGTGAATGGAAACGCTGATCCTGTTTCATTCATTAGGCATGAGCTTCAAGCAGTTGAATCCAACCTTAAACTTGTTAATTCTAAAGGTGCTTCTAAGGTTTCTCTGAGAATTGACTCTTTGGAAGCTGTGTCCTTTCTCACCAATCCAAATATTTCTCCTCCTTGGACATGCCAGCATACTTGGGAGTCGATCAAAAGGCTCTGAACCAGCTTTCAAGGGTTTTCTGCAGTCCATACCTATCGTGAAGCCAATAGAGTTGATGACCTATTAGCCAATACTCCTCCAACATGGTAGTTTGAAGAAATTGATCTTAGTGAATTTTCTGAAGACTTGAAGAAAATAGTTCTAGAAGGCGTTGAGGGGAGGATTTATGTGCGCGACTCTAGTAGCAGGAGATAATTTTGTGTTTTAAGCCTCTGGCCTTTGTTCTTGTTGATCCTGTTTGTTGTTTTCTTTTTTCCTTTCTATTTGTGTAATGGTTGGGCCTCCTTAAGATTTTTGTTATAGGGAAAGCTGATTTGTTTAGGGGGAAAGCTAAATTATTTTGACTATGGTACATTTGTGTTGACTTTGGGTCATTAAAGCGGAGGAGTAAAAAGTTGTCTTTCCCCTTAACAAAACACTGAAATGTATCGTTCTGTCCTCAACTTTCCCAAATCCTATTGATCGATCTTAACCTAATCCTCTATTTGAAGTATTGAATAACCATGAATCCTCCACAAAGGTTTCACAAAAAACAAAATGAACGATGAACTACAACATCTTCACATTTCCTATGTTTATGAGCGATTAAAAAATTCTCTGGTTATCTTATAGATGTTAATTAACATAGAAGAAAAAAATGCGCACATGATGATCCTAAAAAATACCAGCCTTTTTTTTTGTAGCTTCTATGGCTTCTAATCAACCTTTACAAGAACTAATATGCTTCACCAGCTGTTAGCAAGAACCTCATAAGAGTTGATTGGATAAAAATTTGTGACGCATTTTGTGGTTGACCATGACAATCTGTGAAACATTTTACCAAACACCGGTCGTGCATACATAAGAAAATTTACATACATATCTACATTATAAGGGACAATGGTGTTTTTCTATTTGGACGGAGATCTACAGTTTTGACACATAAAGGATGGCCCAGATTGAATACATATTTAAGTTATTCAATTACATTTCTGGCATATAAAGAATAGTCCAGATTGAGCTAAATAACACATAAAAGGTGGCCCAGATTGAGATACATATTTAAGTTATTCAATTACATTTATGGTATATAAAGAATGGTCCAGATTGAGCTAAATATTCAAGATTTTCAATTCACATTTTAGGCATATAAAGAATGGTCCATATTAATCCACATATTAATTTTACTTAAGACAATGAATGTAGATTTTTAATGTCATTTATTTGGGAGTTATACCTCCCATTTAATGTCAAGCCGTTTCTTTTATTCTAAATTAACAACTCTATTCATCCTTTGCATAAATCTACTCTCAAGGTATGATTCTCTTTTGTTTTGGTTGATTGAGATAATTTTTGTTAGCTTTTCTCTTTAATTTTTGTTAATTTTTGTTAGCTTTTTATCCTTTCCGCAACTCTATTTCCAAGGTACGATTCTCTGTTATTTTGCTTGATTGAGATAATTTTCGTTAGCTTTTCTCTTTAATTTTTTGTTTAACATCAATGGATTAAGGGAGCCTCGCGTCTAATATTTGTGTCATTTATGCAATTTAATTTCTCTTTGTTACTTTCCATTAGAACAAAATTGCTACTGCTGTTAGAGAGTTCGTACTCTTTGTTGGATTAGAGTCGTGTACATGTTCGTATCAAATGTATTAAAGTTTCTTGATTATGTGTGTATGCTATTCTTCAAACTTTTTGTATCATGTGAAACTTGAAATTATATTTCTTCATATTTGGAACCTTTTGATGGTTTACAAAATGCGTTTTTTTTTTTATCTTAAATTCTTCATGCATGGTCAAATAATGGTTATATGCAGTTGGCACCTAAAAATAGGTATTCTCTTAAAATGTCATCTTAAATTCTTTATACATAGTCAACCATCTTACTAATACTGAAATTTAAGAAGCCTCAAAACAAGCAACACGGAACTGGCTTATTGAAACTCACCTATGATCTTTCATTTTCTGATTTCAAAAGATTATTTTTAAGCAATGAAGAAAGCGGTTTAGGGAGCAATACAATAATATAATTTTTTTTCTGTGTGATGCGTCACTATATCTATATGTGTTGGGACTACACAAATTTTCATCGCATGCATTTTATCATTGATGCAAATGAAGAAGTTTTGGTATTCTAGAAAGGTACAAATCTAATTTTTGCTAGAAGATATGGTTCATATGCACATATGTAATTGCGATGACTAAATTGTCGAGTTTTTTAAAGATTATCTTGGTTTAAAAGAGCTTAGTGCATACAGACTCATCTAAATTTTTCATCTAAAGATACCATGACTAATACTTGATCCATTACTTATCTTTTACTATGTGGATATCATCTAATACTTGAGCTTCTTTTATTTCATTGAAGATACCAAGTAACCAAAGTCGGTACAAATATCTTACACTTTATAGAAGTTGATTTAAAAAATATTTTAATATTCAATTGTATTCTCATGTTCATTTTATGCTAGAAAATTATAAAATTATGGATGTTTTAGATCTGTTATGTACTCTTAGGTTAAGGTGTAATATCAGTTCCATTTCCAAGTTTTCATACCATTCATATTTAGATTGGGTCTCTTATTTACTTCTAGGTCTCAAACCCATATGCTGATAAAGAGAAACTCTCTTATACATGTATCATATTAGAGGGGGAAATTTCTTTTGTTTAGATATGCAATTTTATTTAATGCGAGTCTTTCACTACTAAGTTAAGACAATAAGATTGTATTATTAATTTGCAAGGAAAATCATATTTGGTATATGATATATGCAATATCATCACGAGCGTCATTTTTCACCGCTAAGAAAGATTCAAGGACGCTTCGTATCACTAATATCCAAGGGAATGTTGTAGGATTTAATGCTTTACATTTTATTTTTTTTTATTTTTTTTGTGACGCTGTAAGCTGGGCGTTTTTCATATGTTAGTTTAAACCATAAATGTATAATTATCATTCTTTATCAAGATGTTTTATATTACAGTATAACGTCTCTCAAACCTAGAATATTGTAGGGAATGCTGACGTTTAATGGCCGTAAATTATATTTACCCAACCGATTAATTTTTTTTACCATGAGGTTAAGTATTACTAATGTGTAACCATGCCAGTTATACATTGATACAAGCACAAAGTCGATATTCGTATTTTAAAACTGTTAGAGGTTCCAAAAATTAATGTAGATACTATTATGAAAAAAGGATTCCCAATTCAGATTCAACTTTTTGAATTTCGAAAAAAAAATTACTAATTTTTTTAGCACAAAATGACAATCTATTAAAATGATGACTGAACTGCATTTGTAATTTGGAATGCAATCAACAAGTTACTTTTATTCAAACCTGGAATTTCTACATGTTCCCTCTTGGGACATTAGGTTTTCAAGTTTGTTGGTATTATTTGCAACAACTATGAATGAATGGTTATCTCAATTACCATAAATGAAAACGGGTGCAGATCCCAGTGTACACACTTACATTGGATATCTTAATCACCAAAAAAATACTTTTTGTTGTATATATGTCAGTATACATCCGTGTGGACATCCTAATCGCCATTTAACAAGAAACCGATCCGGTTGATGTTAATAGTATCGATCAAATCTTCGAATTCAGTTTGAAAAAGATTATAATTCCCCGGTATTCTCACGCTCAGCTCTTAATAATCTCACAAAAAAAAAAATATCTAACCAATACAAAAACAACTTATAACCCCGTGTCGTTATGGCACGGGTCATATCCTAGTAAATGAAATTCCCAAAACAAACTATTTTATGAGGCCCAAACTCCAAAACACGTTACTCAATGGATTAATTAGAGTAAATTCATTAGCAGAGTTGGAGATCAGAGTTATAATACAACAATTATTTGGTTGCAACACTTGCTGTGGAACGTACAAATAGCAAGAACGTGAGATGAATTCGTAGATAAAAAATAAATTTAAGTCATCGAAAAACATGGAGATAATTAAAGGAAGACTTGTCTTTTTCACTCTTTGGGTGAAAGGATTTTTCCGTAGCTGTTTGTAGTAAAGCTCATGGTCAGTTGGATCATATGGGTTTGGTTGGAGGAAGGGTAATTTTGTAATACAAAATAATTTGTAAAAGTCGATTTCAATAAATATTTCTCCCTGTATACATCTTAATAATATTAGCTTTCCCCTTAAAATACTTTCCCCTAAACATATCAGCTATCGGGTCCAAAAACATAGCTCAGTGGTATTCCATCAACTCCAGTAAGGAGGAAGTCAGGGGTTCAATGTCCGTCGCCGTAAAGGTTTGTGGTAGATTAGTTGTATAATGGGTTGAGCGGTGTTGGGTCTGGTAATAAGACCAGTTCAACTGGCTGAGTTCGGATAGAGGCCTAGATCCGACTTTCGCGTATCAAAAAACAAAACAAAAAAAAACATATCAGCTTTCCCAATAACAAATATCCTCCATAACCCCCTCTCCTTTTCAAAAAGAAAAAAATACTAGTCCAATTTTGTTGACCAAGTCAAACCAAAATCGGACAGCAACATAGATCTCAGACAATGCAGTTCTGGATAAGACTAAAATTTGGTCCCCCAACACTGATTTACTCTCTCTGTCTCATTCATCCTGAGAACACCACTTGACGCAAAGAGCTCCGGAGAAAAGCATAGATCTCAGGCAAGATTCTACAACTCTCACACAATCAATAAGCTTCTTCTTTTCCCTTTTAATCTGTTAATTTTTGGATTAGTTGGTTTTGATTATACCATGAATGTCTCTATGTACAAGAACTTCATCTCATTCAAGAGTAAGCCCCTTTCACTTGCTTATTCCAATAAACCCAATTCTGCAACTTCACTCTCATTGTTTTTCTTCTCTGCAAAACCCAGCCAGAAACAATATTCCACCACCAATGTTTCAGATTACCTTATAACTAAACATGGGTTTTCACAGCAATGTGCTACTAATACTTCTTCCATGGTCATTTTAGAAAACCCTGACAGTGCATATTCAGCACTCACATATCTTAGAAAAAAGGGGTTCTCAACAACCCATTTGCAGAACAATATTGAATTCTTGGTGAGTTGTGGAATTTGTAGGACTCAGGTTACTAAACTGGTTTTCAACTTCCCTAGGTTTTTTGTAATTAATCCAGACACCATGAATGAATGTGTTAAACGCGTCAACCAATTCGGTTACGATCGAAGTTCGAAGATGTATCTTCATGCTATTCGCGTGATGGGTTCAATGAGCAGACAGAAATGGGAAATGAAATTGGATTTGTTTCGAAGTCTGGGCTTCTCAGAAAACCAGATTTTGTTTATGTTTCAGAGAGCGCCTCAAGTGTTTGCTATTTCAGATAAGAAGATTAAGGATAGTGTAGAGTTTTTAACTAGTACTGGCAGGTGTAGTAATGTGGTATTTGCGTTGGCTCCTGAATTGCTTATCTATAGCTTGGAAAACAGGATTAAACCAAGAATCCAAGTTTTGGAAATTCTGGAGAGAATGGATTTAGTTCCTAGTAAAACTACTGTAACAAATTGCTTGAAGATGACAGATGATAGGTTTATTGCAAAATATGTATCTCTATGCCCTCTAGAGGAAGCTGAGAGGATTTTTCCTGTTACTACAAAAGCTCAAAGTTAAAGCTGATAGGAAATCTTGTTGCAACTCTTAACTTATTAAACTTGTGCACTTTCAAGTTAAGCTTTTGTAACATAATTGCAAAACAAGAAACTGAGCAAGGACACAAGTCATGTTGAAGTTTCAGTTTCTGATTTCATTATGTATGAATATTGAGTTACAGAAAAACTCAAACCCTTGAAAGGCCAAACTCAACTTCTTCATTCATTCCATTAGGATTCTACAATATCACCCTGAATTCTACACCAAAAGGCTCAAAACTGAACTGTTGGTACAAGTGATTGACCTAGTTGGCCTCACGAGTGATTGACCTGGTAAGCCTCATAGGCCTGACGCATTTTTACATCAACAATACTGGCCATTTCTTCAATGCCACTCACAAAACTGGCCCTTCCGGTGTCTTCAACATCACGTTCTGTAACTGAAGTGGTCTCGTCGAAGTTTAATCCCAGCTGATCAGGTCTTTGAAGAAGAAGTTTGAAGGTGGGTTGTGGTTCATAACATTGTTCAAACAGTGAACGACGACAGAAAACGTAGATACCTAGCCGTGCTCGAGACATGGCAACAATCAATCTTCTCACATCACGAAGATGCCCAACAAAGCGAGTACGGACAAGAGACAGTAAGATGAAGTCGTTCTGCTGACCTTGAAACTTGTCAACCGTGGTAACCTGACAAAATGAACAATAAGTTCCGATATGAGTTAGATCACGAGAACTAACAAGCAAAGACCAGAAAACAGGTAAGACAAGAAATGAGAAACGCGAGAATTTGAACATAAAATGCACAAGATTGTTTCGGGAACAAACCTTGTTAGGTGGACCAATGAAGGGATCTGAGCAACATTTAGAGATAACATCACGAATAAGTAGTTTCTGACCGTTGTATGTTGTCAATATGGGAATCTTACTTGCAGGATAACCTAGCAAGCGCATGTAGATGTACACACTTACTATATACTCGGACTCTCCTTCATTTTGGTAAAACCAAGGAGATGGAGCACTTTCACCTCTCCCGTTATAGTCAGGGAACATCTACCAGCTGATAGTCATAAGCAAATCCCGCATTTGCTGTATGGAAAATAGCTTGCTCTCGTACAATTGGCAGGTCTCCGAGATCCCTGTATCTCCAGTTGTACAGCTTGGCTATATTTGGCCTGGCTCTACCTTGTGCGTTAAGCTCAATATACGGTATACCTAGACGAACAAATCTTGTAAACAAGCTCTGGCCCATGTGGCTGTATTTCTGGAAAGCCATATTCTTCACAACTGGAGGCAACTGGTGGTGACACCAATCAATATGCAACGTTTGAGACGTGCATAACCATCCTCCTGCCTCTGAAGTACCATTGGAATGAAAGTCTCAATCTCTAAAATCTGTGCGCTTTCTTCTATAAGCAAGTTATCATATTTGAATCCTAGCTGAAGGAAGTAGTGCAGGTCATGGCCACAATCTTTGCTTGTTTTAGTCATCAGATAATTTGCCCGATCAGCCGTAGACTTGAGCAATTCAAAAGCCCTACACTCTTCAAGTTCTTGAAACATTGTTTGAAGATGACGGAAACATCCTTTTACTGCATGCATGCCTTTTTCAAAGGACTGGCCTGAGAAGACTGGTTGAACTGTGTTGGAGAACTACTCAGCAAATGGAAACCTCTCTTTGACAAATGTGGGCTTATCTTGATTTTGTGCGCAAGCTGCTAAAAACTGTTCCCACCGTGAGTAGACATGAAGCAACCAAAAGTATCCAGCAGTTTCACATGTGTATCCCACATCTTCTGGCAGTTGAAGTGATCTAGCAAGCCTTTCTACTTCAGCAAGAAGCTCTAATCGTCGAACAAGCATAGCGTTTACTCTGCCTTCCCGACTAAAATCAAGATCAGTTGCTAATTCTTGCTCTCCTTGACCCAAACGAAGAAGGTACCTCGCAGGGACATCCCTCTGCCATACTAAAACGAACAATGTTAAAATGTAAAATGTTGTAAATGTGAAGAAGGCTCCACATTTAACAGAGGCCATTTCTCTCCATTTAATATACTATGTACACATCAGTAATATATCTTTGTCATCCAGGAAAAATATGGTGCCTTGTCTCAAAAAAAAAGAGACTGGCGGTCTCTGCTATACTATTAGAACTCTATGAAAAATGTAATATTGTGGTGATTTAAACTATGCCTCGGTTTGCAATACCGAACTCAGCACTTGAAAAACGAATAAAATCAAAATTCTAAAACCTTCAGAATGGTTGATCTACCAGAGTGGACAGTAAGTCAGTAACAAAAGATCATATTCCCATGAAGATTTTCTATACGAAGTCATTAAGTAGTCTCATACCTGCATTATCTTTTCAAAAAGATCATTCAGAGCCTGATTCGAGTGAGTAATAATCAGCGTTCTTTGAGATGGACAATTATGATATAGAACATTCAAGATCTGTACAGCTGTATCAGTCTTTCCAGTACCAGGAGGACCAACAACCATTGTTAAGCCTGGCTGTACACCAGAGATGATGGCTCCAACCTGCAACACAGTAAACTAATATTAGTATGCCATGGGGATGATTTTGTTTAAAGGTTACACGTTCAGCAGGATCACATAAAAGAAACATCCAAAGTTAAATATTTGTAGAAAAATGAATGAATAGTACCTGGGTGGGTGTAAATTTAAGAGAATTGTTTCTAGGCTGATCTTGGGGATATGGACCTGGATCAGGGGGCACATATGCCTCGACAATAAGCTTTTCAAGTTCAGAACCTGCATCCACCATATGAACATCATTCGGTCCATCTCTAGCTTATTTTGCAGTCCCTGGCAGCACAAGAGAACTGCTTTTCATAGCCATTGGAAACTTCAACCGAAACGGCGGTTCAGGATTTGAAATTCCGGTGCCATCTGGACCTGTAAAGCAAACCTACAAAGTAACTGAAATAAATTAGCACGGGCCCTGCAAACAATTGAATATTAATGGACACAACTGAGATGCATACAACTCATGAGATCCCCATGATAAATAGATCAAGAGCACTACCTGATAATCTGGAAAACTTCTTGTCAGATGATCCGCATCAACAAACGTGTCTTTGAAGTCTACTGTATCAAGAAGATCAGGCATATTTGTCCATTGTGCCGCAGAAGGGTTCCCATAGCCCAAGAATATATTGTGCAACCAGTTGGGAAGAACACAAAGATTCATTCATAAGGTCCCTTATGGACTCCAGGATTGCTTTGAAGTTATTTTCTTTGGGTTTTCTCCTTAATAGTATATTAAATTTCCCATAAACATCATCTGCACCTTTCTCTGCAATGTCGTTCACATCCATAAAGTACTGTGCTGTATCCAAGGCAACTGTAACAGTTCGCAATTCACCTTTAGGGGGTTTCCATTCATCTCTTTTAATTCGCCCAGTAAAATCATTCATGAGACCTCCCTCTTCGTCACGGATCTCAATAACTTCACAGCCACGTACAAACTGAAGGCCAAGCCTCTCTGGTACAGTTAATTTTGCAGCTTCCTCTGAACTGAGAGGTTCAAATGAAGGACGGATGGAGAGTAGAAATAACACATCATGCTCTTTAAGTGAATTCCATTCTGACCTGACTTGAGCATTATGAATAGAAATACTGAACGTTACATCTGCAGTTACAGCGGCTGGCTTAACCTCTCCTATGTTCGGTTGCTTTACCTCTTTGATCTTGAATTCCTTGATTGGCACTCCCATCCTTGACCAACCTCGAAAAGCAGTTTCTCCCTCAATATTTATGTATGCAAGAAGATGCGGAATGGCCTCCTGAATGTCTTCTCGAATTTCATATGTTGATTCAAGACGAAAAAGATTGAAGTTTCTCAAAAGATAATCATGAAGGGTCAGAAACTGAAGATTAAGCTTTGGGAGTGCCTGGCATCCTTCCCCAGAGTAATTAACACTTGGAACAAGGCTTTCATCCCACATTATCTGTTCATTTGGGTATAAGGGAAGTGCATTTATAGCCTCCTTTTGGGACTGCCTTTTCTCAAGAAAGGAGACCATGACTTCAAGAAGAAAATCAACCCTCTCAGTCCAGGAATCTTTCTCGGACACCAACTTAAGCTGTAAATATAATAGTGTCAACCACCATATAAACAGACAACCAATATGCAAATGAAAAAGGAAAATAACAAGTAGATCACAGACCTTATCGCAAACCAAGTCTTTTAGCTCCTCAGGAGAGAGCACAGACAACTCTTTTGACAGATCAGACCTTCTGTGCATTGAGCCAACATCAGACAATGCAAGTTCGTTCAACTACAATGATCAAAACATAAAATGGTAAATTATATTCCAAACGAGAGAACTATATGACTAGCATGGAACTCATATCCAAAAGAGAGAAAACACCGTATGCACAAAAAACTGATTAACACACCTTAGGAACTTTCTCGAATGTCAATAACTGGAAAGTTTTAACGCGAGAGTAATGAGCAACAAGCACATTGTCATCAGATAGCTGCTTCCCAGTATGATCATTAATCTCAAACCCTTCGTACAACTGTAAAAGATCAACCAACTGTGCAAAAAGTCGTCATTTTGGGTGGTTATAAAGAGCACTTAAATGACATTTTGGAACAACTGCAACATCAGCGACAACAGGCCTCAAAAACCTGCAAACACGGAAAATTATTGTAAACAAACAGCGTACCACAGAATTCTTAATACAGCATAGACATAAGTTAGCCTTCACATTCAGGACTGCACTCCACGAGTGACTAACCTTATGAACCCAAACAGAAAAAGCAAAGGTCAATCATTAGTATCAAAGACTTCAACAAAAGTATTCAGCTCATGCATGTGAGTTAGTCTACTATGTTGTTGTTATTTTCCCCTTCATCAATTTGCGAGAAGATGGGTTTCCATAGCTCTCTCTTCCTACTACCAAAATGAATCAGAATATTGGCCATCAGAGTTAAATGCCAGCAAAAGAGGGGTCAAATGGCAATGACAATTAAAGGATCGACAAGGACCACTGCATCTAAAAATATAGAAAAATATTTGCAACTGAAAGAAAATTAGTACAGGAGTTGGTTGGTAGACTAGGTAAATTCATATCATCTCCAATCAGGTAACAAACAAGAAATAACATGATAAAATTGGTTTCAAAATTATACCTCCTTGTGGGTAGTTGGCTTAATAAATCCATAAGAAACTCCATGAATCTTTCACAGTACAGCACACAGCCATTATCAACTTGCTTCAAGCCACCAAGTTGACTATCTTCATGATCAGAGAAAACCTGGGAATCGAGTATCTGAAAGACATTACAAAATAGTCATGATTAATATACCCATAACCCATGAATAAATTGACATGACCTTGTTGAACTACAATGTCATACCTCCAGAAATTCCTCAATCAGATTCTTCACAAATTTTACTTCGAGCTTGCTTAACAGGTCAAAAGGCTCTCCTCGTTTCTCGGCAACCTTAGACTCTTTCTTTATCATCTTTTTCCATTTCTTTATTAGATTGGGATTGAGGCACATCTCCATCTTCAAGTTAAAATCACCCCAGTCAGGTAAATGGAAAGGTCAGGAATATAAACTTGACCCCGCTAAACTGAAATTAAAAAGTTACACTACCTGAAACCGCCCAGGAGACAAACAACTCCAGACCCGCAGACTTGCTAGCTTCAATACTGTCTGGCTGACAATATCATCTTCCAAACTCTACCATCAACAAAAGAGTGTTCAGTAAGTACAGAAAACCAGAAGAATCCCTCAGAAGTAAGAAAATGAAAGGCTAATAAAGGTAATGAGTAAGATGAATTGGTTATGATCCATATGCCTTTGCAAGGGTATGCTAGTGCTCAGGTCAAATGTCATCCCGCACCCAGCTTGTACAAATATAGTTGGTCCTATGTCTTGGATTCTCTTCTACAAAACTATGTAACACAAACACACAGACAGAATTGGTAGTGGATAAAAGAATACCTGAAAGAGATTGATCATGAAAAGAAGGTAATTGGTATTCTCTGCAATACTTAAAGTTCTTGCCTACCAATACAAAAATCAATCAATCAATTAACAGCTCAGCTACATCCACTGTCACTTTCAATTAAATTGCACACAGAAACAAATAAACCAAGTATAAAGACACAGGGTCCATGCATACCTGTTTTTTAAGCCGGAGAACTCTTTCCAAAAACGCTTTGAACAAATCTTTGTTATCAGAGAAACAAACCCAAGCAGCTACATTATCAGACAACAAATTTCAATAAAACTCCACTAAAATCAACTTTCTCAAAAAATCAAAGAAAATTAGGGTTTCAAAATAGTAGATAGATACTCATAACATGTTCAAAGCTAGCAGAATCAGGATCAAAATTAGGCCAGAGATAATACTCCAAATACCTAGAAACCTCTAAAGTCGAAACTCTGTGCAAGAAAACAGTCTTATGATGACCTTGTTTCCCTGAGAGCTCAGACTCGTAAATTTCTTTGACGAGATCAGGATAATAAGGTTTCATTTTATCTGTAGTAGTAGTTCTGGACCAATTAGTTGATGCAATTAGTTAACTTATCTCTTTGGATGTCGTCTAGGGTTATGGAACTTGAAAGAGTAAATACTGGTTTTTTCTCCGGTGATGGTTCTGAAATCTCAGCAGGATATTCACCGATTCGCTGCCGTTTGAAGTTGTATGAGTGTGTACCAGATCCATGAACTTTAGGCATTGCGAGAATAGGTTTCGATGGTTTTACAATGAAGAAAAAACGATGGTGGTGGTGGTGAACAGGGAGAGAGGAAACAAACTGAAGATTAAAAGTGCGCGAATGAAAGGAAAAGATTCTCACTGAAAAGGGCAGGTGGTGAACAGACTGACAAGAGACGGGCTCCCAGGCCGGTTCATTTCAGGTGGCCCGACAGACTAGCCCTGACACTATGATGCTATTGAGCGATCAAGAAGCTATCGCCAATCATAGAGTCTTAATCGATGGCGTTTTAATCTATGTTGCACGACATGATTTACATGTCCGACTAGAACTTGGCGTGTGCCGTAACGGTACGGCCACGAAAATAAGTGAATTTCTTTTTTTTTGACCTGTGTTATTTATTTGTTGTTACTATTTAAAGTGACAATTGTTCTTCATATATTTAGATTATTATTTATTTTTTTTTGTATTTGACCGAGCTAATTTTAACGCCTAAAAAATCAAGCACAACTTGTAACATATAATGTTATTTGTGTAGTGACGATATCGAATAAACATTGCACATTACTATATTGACTAATTGTGATACCACCACCAGAACCACCCATTGCAACTATCTTTTTCACTAGCAACATTGCCACCACGGGATCCATGCACCGCCACTCACAAACATCACCCTGATTACCCATAATATTTATTGATGTAATTATTAACATAGTTATTATCTATTGAGTGAGAGTATATATATTCATTTAGATAATTAATAAGACATTTATCATGAGAGATTAGTAAAATATTTATTATGAGAAATCAATGAGATAATAATGATGTCCACAGATTAAGACCGTTAGATATGAATTTCTAACTTTCAATCATAGACGTTACTTATAAACACTTACTTAAACAACCATTGATTTATCTTCTCCCTAAACAAATCTTGAGGATGATACTAAAAACAATTGATAAATTAAGGCACTAGAGATTTCGAGGATGATACCAAATCATCAAGGAGATAAGGTTGAGTGAAAGCATGTTGTTGGATTTAATTTATTTTGTCTCTTTAATCTATCTCTAATTCCCAAATTTATTTCTGATATAGGTTTGCTCAAAAGTGGGGAACTAAAGTTTTTAAGTCCACTCCTCCTTCTGGATGTGAGTGAGAGAATCAATTGTTTAGTTTTATGGGAATGTAGGTTAGTTAATTTTAGTCTATCAAATTTCTCCACTTTCTTTTGATTTTTGGGATGGGAAAAAGAGAATATTTAATGCATTATTTTCCAATTAAAGCGTGTATTCATGGGATCGACCACAAACGTGGATTTATCAATCGGGAGGGAAAATCAAGATCTCTCTTTATGTTAACTAACTTAGTTAAGCTTTGTTTTATAATACAGAACAAAGAAACATGAAAAAAATATCACCTAGCTATGATATAACTCGTGTCATAACCGTGCAACTTAGTAATAAGTTAATTTATTGTGTACTGATTTTGATTCTTACCGTTCACTTGCAGTTATTATTTTAATTTTCATGTATTTTTACCGAGTTTATGTTATCATTAAGACGATCAACCACATTTTATATTCTTTATAAGGTTAACCAATTTGTGGCGAAACATTATTAACAAAATATATTATTTTCACCAACACCCACCACATCCAAAATATCACTTGATACCACTTCTTTCCCCCACATCACCGTTGCTTTCACCCCCAACCACTGGACGTGCTTCTTAATTTTTAATCACAGACGTCATGAGAAAAGTTTATATTGAATAAACTTAAGTCGTCAATTAATTTATTCCATTATTTTTTTTTATTCCATTCGTTTGTTTTTATTAAATTCTCTTTTATATTGTAATCCATTTTATTTAACTCTAAAAGTCATGATTCGTCTGATCGGGTATTATTTGGGTGATCCAGTGGTATATGATGATATTGTCTTATAAGATCTGGTATCATCCACGAAATATTTGGTTTTTTTCCTTGCTAATCGTGCGAAAAATAGCTAATTGTATCTTTCACAATATAATGTTGTGCGTTTGTAAAGACACAAAAATATTATTGTTCACTATTATTCACCAATACCCACCACCATTAAAAACAACCATCAACACTATTTCTTCCACCACCAGGGAAAGACCAACACTCACCATAATATTTTTGTGTCTTTAATATCTCTACCACCCACTACTTCATCCAATACCACATTAATTTTTATTAATATAATTTTGAATAAAATTATTATTTACTAATAAATATATGTATTTATTAGATCAATTAAGGGACATTTATAATGAAAATAATTTATTATGAGAAACTAACGGGATACTAATTAATAAAACATTTATAATAGTTTGGTTGAAAAAACCAAGACCGTTCATTTATCTTCTTCCTAGACAAATTTTGGTCACTACTTACATAGCCTTTAGTTCAGCGTAGATTTATCTAGCGCTTAAGCCGTGCTGAAGTGGCATGAGCATAATTTCTATATGGATATTAAATTTAATATTTGTTAATTATCGAGTTTACTCTCCTTATCATTACAAAAACGAAGACAAAACCAATATCTATTTTTACTCTTCAGTCCACAAATCTTTTATCATGTACTCATATATGATTCCTTTCCAGTATGCTTGATATTTTGAGATTCTCCCAAATAATGTTTATTCTTGCCCTCTTTCACAACAAAACCAACATATTTGATATGTTTTATAGTTTGCAAAAAAAAACATATTATCGATCATTTGAAATGGTATTTCCCTTTTACATCTCTCTTATTTCGGTGACCGCGCAAAACAAAAACATCGAACTGTTTAGAATAAAAAAAAATTACATCACTCGAACTCATTCTTCCTATAAATAATTGTGTCCCATAAGCTCAGAATCCTTGTTTATTTTGTACCATTCTAAAATGGTCCAAAAAGATTAAAACTCTGAATGGACTCTACAGTACATATTACATCGTATGTTCTTATATTTGAATAACACAAATAAATGATAATTCATTTATCTAAGCCACTATGTCATAAAACGTTGAGACATTTCAGATGGAAACCCATTCGACTCAGAAAAGATATATCTCCAATTCTTGAAAACTCTCAGACAGTCTACGACATTGATTTTCTAAATGTGAGCCATTTCAGATGGAAACCCACCACCAAAACCACTAATTACCATTACCTTTTCCACCACAATCACTATCACCGGTTCCATGCATCTCCAATCTCAAACACCACCTGGGTCATCCCTAATTTTTATGTATATATATGATTATTAATAAATTTATTATTTATTTAATAAAAATATATTTAGAACAATGTAATGGGTTGAAAAGAATTTTAAAAGTTATTATGATTCTTTATCAAAAAATTTATTATTTATCTAATGAAAGCATATTTATTAAGATAATTATATGACTATTTAATAAAAATATATTTAGAAAAATATAATGGGTTGAAAGAATTTTAAAAGTTATTATGATTCTTTATTACCATATTTATTATTTATCTAATGAAAGTATATTTATTAAGATAACTATAAAACATTTATAATAAAAGATTAATAAAGTATTTATTATAAGATATTAATGATTCAATAATGATGTGAACAACCAGAGCCATGGATTTAGCTTTGCCAAGAATGAATCCTGGCCGCTCTTTAACTTGCATAAGTTGTCCAAACTGTGCTTTATAAGGGAGACTAGAACTTCACCCGTGCCGTAACGGCACGACCTCCATAATAAATAAACAAAATTATGTTAATTTTAATCCTTGTCAAAAAAAATTGAATGTAAAATGACAATTCTTCTCCATGTTTTTTATTTATTATATCTTGTTTCAGAGAATTGTTAGGTTGACCGAAATATTTGTCTCGAAGAAATCACCGAGTAAGACATGTAGTAGGACCAACTGAAAATCTTTACTATCTCAATGGTAGATCCATTACTCTACAATCGTTGGATTTTTCTCGGGTTGTTTTTCGGAACAAATTACGGTCAACCTGTACAATTTTTTTTTCTTATTATAACCCGCTTATTTTCACAATAAAAAATATCAAGCACAACATTCATGATAATGTTACTTGTGTCCTAACGATATAGACATTGGCCACCTACACTACCACCACAAGAATCACCCATTAGCACTATATTTTCCACCACCATCACTATCATCACTGGATCCATGCACCACAACTCACAAACACCACTGATAGACACATTTTTGTGTCTGAATTGTCCTCAGTGTCTCTATTGCTAGTGCTTGATTTTGTACTTATTATGGTGTTTTTATGTTTGTGTAGGTGTTTTTGGAGAAATACACTTGTGCGGAAAAAGTTGCTCAAAAAGTGCTATTTGGACCCCTGGAAGACATATGCTATACGGACCCCAGATTTGGCTAAGGGAAACCCAAGTTTATGCGTAGCCCAAATTCATCTTCAGCACCCAAATTTGTCCTCAGCACCCATCTGCTATTCGCACCCCAGAAAAGGATAGGATCACTTCATGTTCAACATTTCAAAAATAAAAAATGGCGGGAAAAATATTCACTTCACTGGCAGATTTTTCGATCAGATTTTGGAGCAGTTCTTTTAATCCCCGGCAACGGGACCGAAAATTGAAGTATTTTCAATGTTGTTGTAGTAATATGATTCTTTCAAGACTTGTGAAAGCGGATTTTTAGATTTTTTTTGATAAATAAAAATAGCGAACTAAATTAAAAAGATGTTGTGAAAATTATGGAGAGAATGAGGCTAGGATTCCACCATTGGTTGATATTAGTGATTTAATAAATAATAATTATGAAACTCAACATTCAAATTGATTCTAATAGTATTTCCTAGACATGTAGATTTCCAAAAGAATAGATGTTAATCCAAGCATAGAATATCAAAACCCTAAAGCAAGCATATTCTATCAAGAGAAAATACACCTAACTAATCAAAATCATATAAACAATTTTTTAGTTCAATGCAAAAATCATAATAGAGTTGTTGTAATTAATTAATAGAAATATATCACTTTTACCGAAACAACGGCTTCGTCCATAGCCCCAAGGATTGGGTTTAGCTCATCATGATGTTGGAAACACGCTCAAAAGTTGATTTCATTGCTCAAAGTTGGTGTACAAATGATGAAATGGAGAAAATGATGAAACTCGGGTGTTTGCAAAGTTTATAATTGTTGCAAAACACTGTTACAAAGAACGATAAAAAATAAATGTTGTTGTTTTACCTCTGCGACCCTCGCGTGGCTGTCGTTGTCACTGTTGATAAACGACTGCCTCTAGTGGTCTTTTGTTCTTCGTGTTCTTGGTGGAGCAGCAGAAACAGAGTTCTGAAAACTCTTGATTCACGCCTCCTGAGCTCTCCTCTCGAATCCAAACTCTCCGTCTCCTTTCTCTATGATCCCAGCAATCTATTTATACTCCTCAACCTCATTTAATCACGCCATAATTCTCAATATTCTTCATTGAACTCGGGCAGTAATGAAAATATTCTGGGAATATTTTTTTCCCTGATTTAGCTTCTCACGCATTTCTACATCTGCAAAATCTCCTTATTTATCTTTGTCAAGGTCCAAAGTGTTGCTCGAGTCATCAAACATGAGCAGAACACGTTTAAATTCCTCACAACTCGTGCAAGCTCATGTTTTTCCTCCAACTCCCTGTTTGGATTAAACCAAGTTATCCATCCAAATTTGATCGAAACAAACACCCATACCAGCTCTGTTAGGACATATCACAACTACCCATGAAGTTTCAGCGATTGAATCACACAAAAACTCCTCCAAAATTCGATCGAAAAATCTGCCAGTGAAGTGAATATTTTTCCCGCCATTTTTTATTTTTGAAATGTTGAAGATGAAGTGCCCCTATCCTTTTCTGGAAAGCGAATAGCAGATGGGTGCTGAGGACAAATTTGGGTGCTTAGGATGAATTTTGGCTACGCATAACCTTTGGTGTCCCTTAGCCAAATCTGGGGTCCGTATAGCAAATTCCTCCAGGGGTCTAAATAGCACTTTTTGAGCAACTTTTTCCACACAAGTGTATTTTTCCAAAAACACCTACACAAACATAAAAACGCCATAATAAGTACAAAATCAAGCACTAGCAATAGAGACACTGAGGACAATTCAGACACAAAAATGTGTCTATCAAATACCTCCAAACTTATTATTTGCTAGTCCTCGAGCAAATATAATCTAGAAAATAAAAATGACTACACTTAGCACGTGCAACAAGCCGTTAAACCACTAGGTGGTCCAAGTGGCGGAGTGTTGTCTCCGGAGTGTTTACTAGAGGTGTGTACCCACAAAACCATTACTCTAGACCCTAGCTATCTACGCAGAACCTTGGAAGGCACTAAAGAATCTCCTTGGTTGGCATACAAACATTGACTATAGGAGGAAGTACCCTGATGAAAATTTCCAATTGCTGTACACGAGTTTGCACTCAGCATATTATAATTCATATATAAGTGACAGAGCTCTACTCAGATAGTTTCTAGACATCATAACTGGAGTCAACTAATCACATGGAAAGATTAAGAAGATGGATAAAGAGATGGTTAAAAGTGAACGGTGTTTCCCATATCTGTCTGAAGGCCTCTGCCAAGGTGAACCTATCCTAATAGACTGAGATACCGGTATGACTAATATCAACACAACTGGCATATACAAGGGCACCAGTGGTCGACTTTATTGAATTTATTCCATTTGGTCTAATGGTCTGGTCTCATTTTTTTTTCATATTTTTTTTTCATATTTTTATTTTTATTTGTTCTTCTTTACGTTTTTGGGTTTTTGTCTTTTTATTTCAGATTTTGGAATTTGGAGCGAAAGAAAATTTTGCCAAAGCTTTTGGTGAATACTTAAAGACTGAAGTAAAAGGCAAAGCGAAAGGAGCGAAAGAAGAAGATTTTTTTTTATAAAAAAAAAAAGAGAGACATTTTTATTTTTGTAGATTTTTATTTTTTTAGACGTTCTTTTGCTTTTTATATTTTTGGACTTTGGACTTAAATTTTGGGACATTATTTTTAAACCCTACGGAAGGGTAGTTTAAATATAAACTGTTTGCAGAGAAGGACGGTGATTACGATATCACCTCGGCCCCTCAGGTTCGTACATGACATAGGAGTCGTGGTCCGAGTCGACTACTAAGGTCATCCCCCGTATGGTACGGGAGGTAAGTTTGTCGAAACACTCGCGAATCCCCTGTCAGCGAGTTATTGTCTTCCTTCGTATGCATATATGTCGAGGACTTGAAAACGGCTGCTTTAATTTCCTAGTAAAGGGCAAGGACTGGCCATACAAGATAAGGGTTCGGATTTCATCACCGTTCTCTTCTTGCCTGCCTTAGGAAAACGACACCAAACGCGAACTTAAGCCTAAAATTTTGACTAGAACGAGACCGATAGGGTAACGAGCTTAACAGGAAAGTCATTCGAAAAATATTGATTACTATTTTAAGCATACTTCGAAGTTCTTGACGGTTTGTGTAAGTTGAATGCGTGACTGCGCCGCCTTGTAATACCGGTGAGGCCTTGGGTATCAAAGATCCACTGAGCTTCCCTCGCCTCTATTCAACTTACTTTAACTCGGATTGATTCCAGAGGGGTTTTCTTAAATTGTAACGAATTCCCATTCGAAGGATTAGAAGATGGTCTAGAAACAATCTAAGTGGAGCCATCATGCTTTTTGTTTGCTAGAAATCAGTAGGTTTGCTGTGGTGGAGTCAGCCTTGTTTGTGTTTGCATAGAACATCCCTTCCTTTTTAGAACTTTTCTTTTTAATTTTGTTTTTCTAGTGTATGCCCGAAGTTTTTAAACAGGCTTGGAAAATAAACACTCTAGGTCGTTTGATTAGTGACAAACCTAGTAGTTCTTCTTGTGAAGGCGGGGAGCTCGAAGACTCTTCTTTTGAGATCCCCGTTTTTGGAAACTTCAGTTTTGAGAATCTGTCTCTTTGTGAGGAAAGTACCCCTAGTACTCCTAGTCCTTTGTTAGTGCCAGAAATACCAACTTTGAAAGCTTTGCTAAACCCAACTAGGACCTCTCATCCGTCTTGGATCAAGTTAGATGAAACCGAGGAAAATTATGAACTGCAACCTGGGACTTTACAGATGATCCCAATGTTTTTAGGGAAGGAGAATGAGAACCCCCATTTACATGTTAGGGAATTTGAGGAAGTTTGTAGTACTCTGAAAATTAAAAACTTAAGTGATGATGCGTTGAAACTTAGGTTATTCCCCTTTTCTTTAAAAGATAAAGCCAAATCTTGGTTGTATAGTTTGGACTCTGAGTCAATTGAAACCTATGACCAACTTACTTCTGCCTTTATATATAAGTTTTTCCCAAGGTATAAAACATCGTCTATTAGGACACAAATATGTACTTTTGCCCAACAAGAGGGAGAATCTTTATATAGGTACTTAGAAAGGTTCAATGACTTTATATCTCAATGTACTCATCATGGTTTGGAGATGGTTAGGTTAGTTCAGATACTCTACGAGGGTTTAGATTATTCAACAACAACCATGGTTGAGTCCTTATGCACAGGTGGGTTTGAGAATAAAACTGTTGATTAAGCGATGACATTTTTGAATGAAATCGCTGATAAGACCCAACAATGGGAAAATAGTAGGGAACCCCAGAAAACAATTCTTCTAAGTAGAGGAAATGTTAATAGGGTAGAAGGATCTTATGAGTCAGATGCCAAAATAGCATCTATAGCCAAAAGGTTAGAAGCCTTAGAATTAGGTCATTCTAGTGGTAGTAGTGGAAGAAATGAGCCTTTTTGGGAAGGCCATGTTGTTGAAGAGCAAGCCAATGCTCTTTATAATAACACTAGGTTTGATAACCAACAGAATTTTAACCCATATTCAGAAACCTATAACCCTAGCTGGAGAAACCATCCAAACCTTTCTTGGTCCAAGGGCCAGAATCAAGGTTCGTCTAGTAATGCTCAGGTTCCCCCGGGTTTTGGATATACTAAGAATCCTTCAGCTCCGGCAAAGTTTCAGATCCCTTCAGATAAGAAAATCATAAGTTTAGAAGAGTCTCTTGCCTTGTTAACCCGGAACACTTTAGAATTTCAGCAATCGGTTGCACAAGGATTAGATGAAAATAAAAAGATGGTACAAGCTAACTCTCAGGCTATTTCCGAGTTGAAAACCCACGTTAGTCAGATAAATGAGACATCGAGAGAAAAAGGAAAGTTTCCTAGTCAACCACAACCCAACCCTAGGGGAGTCCATCAAATATCTTTAGCTGGTGAGAAATCATCAAACCATGTGAACTCGATAACAACCCTTAGAAGCGGTAAAACGGTAGACAATAAGGTAGCCATGCCTAGTGGAAATACTGTAGTTCCACCTTCTACTTCCCAAGAGGATCCCGTAGACGAGGAAACTGAAACAGTCTCTAAGGATTCCCAAGAAATTCCTGATAGGTCTACCTTTGTGCCTAGAGCCCCATATCCACATTTGTTAGCCCCAACAAAGAAGAAGTCGACTTTCAACGAGATAATGGGAACATCAACATTCCGCTATTAGAAGCAATTAGGCAAATGCCTTCTTATGCCAAGTTCCTTAAAGATCTTTTTACACGAAAACGTAAGCTTATTGTCCATAAGAAAGTTTTTTTAGCTGGTCAGGTAAGTTCCATTCTTTTGAACCAAACACCCTCTAAGTATAAGGATCCTGGATGCCCCACCATATCTTGTGCGATTGGTAATCACATGGTCGATAAAGCTTTACTTGACTTAGGAGCTAGTTTTAACTTACTCATGTATCATGTATACACCCATCTAGGTCTTGGTAAGTTGAAACCGAGTAAAATGACACTACAATTAGCTGATAGGTCTGTCAAAGTCCCTCGTGGTATCATAGAGGATGTTCTGATTGAGGTTGATAAGTTTATTTATCCTGTGGATTTCTACGTTCTAGACACGCAGCCTGTTCAGGACCCAAGTCATCAAATCCCAGTGATTTTAGGTCGCCCAATTTTAGCCACAGCTAACTCTGTCATCAACTGTAGGACTGGGCTTATGAACATATCCTTTGTTAATATGACCACTGAACTAAATGTCTTTAATGTTACTAGAAAACCTTCTGAGAACTATGATTTGGAAGAAGTGAATATGATTAGCACTTTAGTTCAGGATTTGGTTCAGGATAATTGGATTGACACTTTACTGGTAGATTCCTTAGATGATTTTGAGGAAATCATTCTCTTAGATCAGATATGTGATCAATCTTTAGAAGAAGCTCTTGAGTATTTTAAAGATTCTATAGACCTAGAAATTCAGGCAATAGTTTTAGGTTTTTCTGAGAATAATGATGATCCTAAGTTTGGGGGTAAAGAACTAGAAGAATCTCTTGAGTATTTTAAGGACTTTGAAGATATGGAATTCAAGAAATAGTTAGAGGTTTGTCTGTGAACCCTAAGTTTGGGGGTAGTGATGGTTCTTGTGATTGTATCGTATCCCTAATTAGAGTCCCTAACTTGGGACTCGAGCCTTGTACATCTGAGATATTACTTGAGTCTTTTCAGACTCCGCAACCCGATCCTCCTGATACTGTCCAGGAGGTAACCCAGGTATTAGAGACCCATTTTTCGGATGAATCTATTTATCGAGACACACATATGAAGTTCAATTACGCGCCGCAGATAAACCCAGTTGTCTTGACAGAAACCTTAGATGAGGACGTGCTCATTTTTTTCATTTTCTGAATCAGTGCAGTTGTCTCATACTGGTGTCAGCTCTATTTGGTCTTATGGACCCACAATTGTTTCGACTATTGATATATGACTTTGGAAGGTGACAATCCTTTTTGAGGTATTTGATGTCTAGCTAAAGACTTTAAATTTAGCATTTCCTTGGAAATACTCATGCTTACGGTAATATCCTTCCTTATTTCTTTTTCCATCCATCAAGCGGTAACAGTTTCTTATTATTCATGCTTTTAATTTCATCTTTAGAACATTGAGGACAATGTTAGATTTAAGTTTGGGGGGTGGGGAAGAAACTTTTTGTTAGCTCTTAGCTGCAACAAATAAACTCCAGAGCCTAGAAATTTATGCTTATTAAGGTTGGAACTAACCAATCTAAGTGGATGGGAACATCTTAGTTATAGGAGTTGAGGAACCAATCTGATTAGATGGAAACATCTAAAGAGTCTATTCATAAAAGCAGAGAGCTCAGGTGTTAGAATTTAATAAAAAACAAAAAAACATGGTAGTTTCGCCATATCTCGTTGAATCCTAATCCTTCTATTTTAATTTTTTTAAAGTGATTTGGTGGGGCACACGATTCAAGTTGTTACCTTTGTTAGGGTGGAATAGAGTGATTGAGATACACAAAAAAAAAAGGAGACCAGACCATTAGACCAACCGGAATAAATTCAATAAAGTCGACCACTGGTGCCCTTGTATATGCCAGTTGTGTTGACCTAGAGTTAGGTTTATGGACCACTGGTCCCATTGTATATGCCAGTTGTGTTGATATTAGTCAGACCGGTATCTCAGTCCATTAGAATAGGTTCACCTTGGCAGAGGCCTTCAGACAAATATGGGAAACACCGTTCACTTTGAACCATCTTTTTATCCATCTTCTTAATCTTTCCATGTGATTGGTTGACTCCGGTTATGATGTCTAGAAACTATCTGAGTAGAGCTCTGTCACTTATATATGAATTATAGTATGCTGAGTGCAAACTCGTGTACAACAATTGGAAATTCGCATCAGGGTACTTCCTCCTATAGTCAATGTTTGTATGCCAACCAAGGAGGTTCTTTAGTGCCTTCCAAGGTTCTGGGTAGATAGCTAGGGTCTGGAGTAATGGTTTTGTGGGTACACCTCTGGTAAACCCTCCGGAGACAACACTCCGCCACTTGGGCCACCTAGTGGTTTAACGGCTTGCTGCACGTGCTAAGTGTAGTCATTTTTATTTTCTAGATTATATTTGCTCAAGGACTAGCAAATAATAAGTTTGGGGGTATTTGATAGACACATTTTTGTGTCTGGATTGTCCTCAGTGTCTCTATTGCTAGTGATTGATTTTGTACTTATTATGGTGTTTTTATGTTTGTGTAGGTGTTTTTGGAGAAATACACTTGTGTAGAAAAAGTTGCTCAAAAAGTGTTATTTGGACCCCTGGAGGACATTTGCTATACGGACCCCAGATTTGGCTAAGGGACACCCAAGGTTATGCGTAGCCCAAATTCATCCTCAGCACCCAAATTTGTTCTCAGCACCCATCTGCTATTCGCACCCCAGAAAAGGATAGGGGCAATTCATCTTCAACATTTCAAAAATAAAAAATGGCGGGAAAAATATTCACTTCACTGGCAGATTTTTCATCGGATTTTGGAGGAGTTTTTGTGTGATTCAATCGCTGAAACTTCATGGGTAGTTGTGATATGTCCTAACAGAGCTGGTATGGGTGTTTGTTTCGATCAAATTTGGCTGGATAACTTGGTTTAATCCAAACAGGGAGTTGGAGGAAAAACATGAGCTTGCACGAGTTGTGAGGAATTTAAACGTGTTATGCTTATGTTTGATGACTCGAGCAACACTTTGGACCTTGACTAAGATAAATAAGGAGATTTTGCAGATATAGAAATGCGTGAGAAGCTAAATCAGGGAAGAAAATATTCCCAGAACATTTTCTTTACTGCCCGAGTTCAGTGAAGAATATTGAGAAGTATGGATTGATTAAATGAGGCTGAGGAGTATAAATAGATTGCTGGGATCATAGAGAAAGGAGACGGAGAGTTTGGGGTCGAGAGGAGAGCTCAGGAGGCGTGAATGAAGAGTTTTCAGAACTCTGTTTCTGCTGCTTCACCAAGAACACGAAGAACAAAAGACCACTAGAGGCAGTCGTTTATCAACATTGACAACGACAGCCACGCGAGGATCGCAGAGGTACAACAACAACAGTTCTTTTTTATCGTTCTTTGTAACAGTGTTTTGCAACAATTGTAAACGTTGCAAACACCCGATTTTCATCATTTTCTCCATTTCATCATTTGTACACCTACTTTGAGCAATGAAATCAACTTTTGAGCGTGTTTCCAACATCATGATGAGCTAAACCCAATCCTTGGGGCTATGGAGGAAGCCGTTGTTTCGATAAAAGTGATATTTCTATTAATTAATTACAACAACTCTATTATGATTTTTGCATTGAACTAAAAAATTATTTATATTATTTTGATTAGTTAGCAGTATTTTCTCTTGATAGAATATGTTTGCTTTAGGATTTTGATATTCTATACTTGGATTAACGTCTATTCTTTTGGAAATCTACATGTCTAGGCAATACTATTAGAATCAATTTGAATGTTGATTTTCATAATTATTGTTTTATTAAATCACTAATATCAACCAATGGTGGAATCCTAACCCCATTCTCTCCATAATTTTCACAACATCTTTTTAATTTAGTTCGCTATGTTTATTTATTAAAAAAAATCTAAAAATCCGCTTTCACAAGTCTTGAACGAATCATATTACTACAACAACATTGAAAACACTTCAACCACCCCAACTATCCCTAATGTTTATTGATATGATTATTTTAATGAAAGTATATTTATCAAGATAATCATAAGGCATTTATAATTAGAGATTAATAAAATATTTATCATGAAAAAATAATAATACAATAATGATGTAAATAACCATAGTCATTGATTTATCATCTCCCTAGACAAATCTTGGCCTCAATTGCATGAGAAAGGATATTTATTTAAATGTATCCCTCGATTCTTATATACTGTAGTTGTTTGCGGGAAATCAATCCGATGTGTGCTAATAGTACGAAGATATATTGAAGAGTTAGTTAGCAAACAGGTCTTTATCCTCAAATGTTTTAGTATTTTACCCGGTAATCTTACAACCTTGGACACAAACATTGTTAATTGTTAGAGCGAATCCTATGGGCAGTAGAAAACGACTTCAAAAAGCTAAGTAGTATCCCTACTTCAAAATAAAATAAATAAATATCATCCAAAGTCATTCACCAAATTTATAACAAAACTAAAAGCAAAATAAAATAAATAAATATCATCCAAAGTCATTCACCAAATTTATAACAAAACTAAAAGCATCCAGATTACTTGAAGATCATTCAATTTTACTAAATTTGTCAATTTTAGGATTTACTTTTTTCTCTTTGGTGATATAAATCGTCCCAAATTTACATAGGTTTTGGGTTTATTCATTTTCCTAAAGTTGAATAATATGTAATTCTTGATCCATTTTGTTTCTTGTCTCTTCATCTTCACTATTTACCTATTCCCATGAAGTATTTCTCAATCATAATCATATGCTTGGGAAAGGGAAAATAAGTAGAAAGAGATATGAGAAATCCAATCCACTATAATTAATTGCATGTAACCTTGTACTTGGTTTGTTAATCACAATAATCAAGAGTAACTAAATAATTTATCTACCTCGGGATACCATTTTTGCTCCGTCACTACTACTTCTTCCACCACCACCATTAACGTCGCCCCTTCACCAGTCGCTGACTCACTAACACCCACCACCACTAACGCCACCGCCCCTATCACCTACTCCGACCACCAGAATCACCATTAATATCTACGATATAGCTAATATCAAATAATTTATTATTTATTAATGTAAATATTTTTATTAGATTAATCAATGAAACATTTATTTTAGAATACTTATCAATAGAATATTTATTATCAAAATCTAATGAAATACTAGTAATATAAATGTTGGGTTCAGCAAACCATAACCATTAATTTATGCTCTCTCTAGACAAATCTCAACCGTTCTTTATCTAGCCTAACTTAGCCAAACTTTGTTTTGTATATTGTATAGAATGGTCTGACTTTGTCCCGCCTTTAAATGGGCAAATCTTCTCCAATTTAACTTCGCATATTTTTCTCTTGATCTTCTTTATTATCCTTATTTGTCATAAGTAAAAAAATAGAAAAAAAAATTTGTTTCTCTCTAATTTTTATTGTACGAATTATTTCTCTTCAAAATGCATAAACTAAGAACAAAATGAAACAGAAAACTCAAAGGAACGACTAACACTCAATGAATGGAATAAACTATGACCAGAAGAAAGAGTATGAGTTCCAAAATGTTAGATAACAAGTTGGCCATGGTGTACTCCCTATGTATGTATGTATGTAGTCATTCAAAGTGAGTTAACACAGTCGGTCTAAGAAGTGGGCATTGTGAGTAGTGTTCGAGCACCTTCCTCCTTTTGTTTGGGATAGAACTCGAAGATATCCTTAGTAGCGTTAAAACTTTATAAAACCTAGAAAGCCTAGGACTCAAATTGTTCAAGTTATATTAGAACGATGGTGGAAGACTACAAATATGTTATTTCTCAAGCATTTTGAATGTGGTAAGTTTGTTTCTTCTTGTAATTCAATTTTTAGATTTAGTTTTTAGTTTTATTTACATTCAGATGTTGTTTATGGGAAACTATCCGCATGCACAAACTTTAATAATCAATATGTTGTTTATAAAAATTGCATCCTTAGATTTATATATGCTGACGAGATTTAAGTGTAAGGGGGATTTACTTCAATTTGACAAACCAAAGTGGGACTTGGAAGGAAGATGGAAAGACCGACTTCAATTGTACTCTAATAAGGCAGAAGGAAATCAAGATTATAGAAAACCAAAATCTCATGGATTATGAGTGTCTAGGTCGAAAACTCTTTTAAAGGGTTATGTTAAGAAAATAGATGACAACATGATAGCAAAAAAAAAAAAGTATTTGTTCATTGAGCATTATGAGGAGTTAGAACGAGTGTTTGATGTTGTGGACAATATGCCATGTATATTTAAAAATGCTAGCTCAATGATATAACTTGGCTTTCTCTAATCGCTATAAGATTTAGAGCAAGCACCAACATATGACTGAGGACTGCAATTTCATCGGAACTTTAAATACTGATGTAGGGGAATATTGTCCTCTTTTAGGGTCGTTTTCACTTATTTACGTATTTAGTTTAGGGTTTCTTTATTTAGTTTTATCCTTCTATTATATAAATAGGCGGCTACGTCTTTTTAGAGGACATACTTTTATTATATTTTCGTACGAATATAATATATTGATTATTAAAGAGTAATGGTTTTTTAACCTAGACTCAATTGCCTATGTTCTTATTGTTATCAATCTTATGTTCTATTCGATTATCTTTGTTCTATTTTCCGTAGTTTACTGTTTTAGTTTCTAGAAATACATCAATTGGTTCAAGAAGCAAAACAGACCAACAAACCCTAGTTTCTACAATGATAGGTAGAGATAGAGGTGGTGGTAGAGGTAATGGATACATAGAATTTACTAAATCAGAACCTTGATTGAGGACATGTTGCGACAGGGGGGTGCGAAAGCTCCAATGAAGATACCCGAGATCCGACGCAATCCTTTAGATTCCCCGGAAGGAGTTTCTGAAGAAGATGAACACACACAGATCGATAAGAGTCGTCGTTATGTTATTCATGAGAATCCAATTGTAGCGCCCCCAAATCTAGCAGCTGACTACTCCAAGAGATCAACTAAATACAGAGGCACTAAGAATCCAAATCATATACTTAAGCATTCAATAAGAAATCTGGTACAAAATTTAACCCAAAAACTAGTCCCCCTATGAAATATATATATACAAAACTTCTCTCAAATGATACATATACAATAGTCATGGTTTGCAAATAGAATATACAACGTAATAAACATAGCAGGAGTAATCTAACAAACGCCTCGAAGCTTTCGTTGCGCAACTCTGATCTGTCTCTGAAACTGAAAGTGAGAATGGGTGAGCACATCATCCCTAAAAGGGGTGCCCAGCAGGAATAACATTTAACTTTCAAGTAATCATGGCAAGATTTGGAAAACAATAATGTTTTCCCAAACATTAAAAGTGACCAAGTCACTGAGATAAACAAACATATATATGGACAAACTCCTTCGTCAAACAATATATAGTATTCGTGCTAACCACACTCATTAGCTATTGATATCACCAAGACTATGATGACCCACTCTAAGCAATAAAAGCTGAATTCATGTAGATATAAATGTGAAGGAGCGTATCCTATAGACCACAAGTGGAAATTCTCATTTTCTATAACAATTCATAATGACAAACAAAACATTAAAAGTCCTTTCCAAATCGTGGAAAGATTCACAGAATCAACGGAATTATCATAATGCATTTTAAACAAAGCATGGAATGCACGGACAGACAATACATGAGTTTGTTAAGCATAAACTTTTGTAAAAGCAACAATAATGGTTACAAAAAAGTCAAATGTATTCCCACCTCTTTTGATGACAAGCCACGCCTACCTCGAGATCCACGATCCACTGGTTCATCCTTTGAATCGATCGTTGTTAATAACTACTGTTAGTCACAGAAGAACTCTAAGAATCTAGCCAAAATGGCTCATACAAGAATCATACAAATCTATCTAATGGTTCTAGATCCATTTATGACTTTACCTATTCTTATTCTCTACCTTTAGCATATCTTAGGATTTACTAATCAAATAAGTTGATTATATAGTCCATTGGATAAGACTTATGATTGCCTATAACTTTGCATGAAAAGTGAAAGCTAATTCGAACCACAAGAGGTCCAAAACATCTAATTAAGAAAACTTCCCTAAGCCCAAATCCATCAAAGTCAACTAACAGTCACTAACGGTCGAACTAATGGTCAATGGTAAACTGAGTCGAATCGGTCAAGGTCCACTGAGTCAAGCCTAGTCGGGTATAGTCACTGAGTTAACTCATTCAAATACACTAAGTCAGCTAACAGATTGAGTCATCTAGACTGACTGAGATGACAACATGCAACAATTATATTGCAGACGAACCTCAACTCTATTTCTCACATTCTCAACTTCTAGATTAACATTACAACATCAAAACATTCATTCTTAAATAACTTCAAATTTCATTTACAAATACAAACTAAGTTTACCTGCAATTGCAGTAGCAGCAGGCTTTCAAGGAGACAATTCAATTCTGATTCTACACATCAATCCTATACAATTTCTACTCTCCCAACTCAACACATAATATAAATTCACACACACAACATCCCCTTCATCATGTATACAGTTTAATCACTTAATTCTCTCAAATCAGATCTCGATTCGTCTCTCGGTTTCACTAGCAGAAGGAAGAGGAAGAAGAAGAAGAAATAATAAAGAAGAAGAAAAGAATAACGAGTTTATCTCCTCGTTGAGATAGGTCGGACAAGATTGATAAAGGCACGCGAACTGATAAGGGCATCCAGGCGGTTAAGATGTAAATGACGATTCTACCCTTCGTACTTATCTGAAGATATCTTCTTCGTCTGATATCCGAATGACACATTCGAGTAGTCCATTGCGTGTAACTATTTGAGATTTATTCAGCGGTACTAGTTTCGTATCTAGATCGTTGTTAGTTTAATTTCTATTAATTAACGTTCGTGTTAAACTAATCGAGTCATTAGCGGCTAAAGCGTCTCTTGACTAGTCTAATAGCGTTGACGAGCTTGAGGGTATTTACACCAATATTCGTACAACGCAACCCTTTAGGATGATGAGCATGTGTTTAATGAAAATCTTTTTCATAACTGTGTTGTTCATGAATCACATGATGGTTGGTTAAACGAAAGAATTGTCAGAACCCATGAATTGAACACCAGATGGGTGAAAGTTTAAGTGGGTGATATGGCGGGAAGAATACATGACGAAGACTTCCCATATTGGGAGGCCAGCATACAGAAATATTTCGAATGGCAGACTATGGCGGAAGCCCGTAAAATGAAGTTTGTCAAGTTAAAGTTGAAGGGGTCATCACTATATTGGTAGAAAAGACTACAAGAAAGGTGTATATATGAGGCAAGGCAAAGAGAAAACCAACACTTGGGATCACATGAAACAAAATTTGCGCAAATAATTTTTGCCACCAGGTTACGTGGTGATGATGCATAAGAAGCTTCAGTTGCGCCAACGTGACTTTACTAAGAGCACAAAGGTTACCAGCATATCAACAACAGTTGCTCGGATTACAAACAGGGTGCACAAGAAAGAAGTTCATTACATTGAGACTGATAGTGAAGAAGACACGTCGAGTGAGCTGAAATATGATTTCTCAGTGAAGAGCTGAAATACGATGAATTTGAGAGTAATGATAAAGTCGTGGTTGATTGGTACTTACCAACAATCTACAACCGCGAAAGTTACCCATAAGTTGAAAAAACAATTTTGTTTACTTCTGCTGGTATTATTCCTTTTATCCAAGAAGACAGTCCAGAAGTTGAAGAGAAAGTTTTGCTTACAGCTGGTCCTGTTGATACTTTTATCAGCAAAGAGACAAACATTGTAAGTATTCATGTAAACCAAGCTCATTCAGTTTACAAGAATCAAGATACATACGTGTTAGATGATCTCAGTTTGAAATCCCAAGCTCTATATACAGTACAAACTTTATGTACTATTTACGATCCTAATTTGAGATCAGACCATCACAAGGAAGAGGTTAGCCGCAAAGAAATTTGTGGGGGAAATTATCTCAGTAAATTTCAAGGGCGAATTCTCTCTAACAAGTGGAGGAAGATTATGAAGAAAGAGTTACCTAATATAATAAGCATTCCAGTACTATGTTATGATAATTTTATTCATGAAATTCAAGTCTTGCACATGGAAGAAGGTATTAGTTTGAGTTGTAACTGGTGTAGGAAGAAGTTTTGTTGTCACTAGGAAATACATAAAGAAAATTATAAAAGTAGAATTCGAGGTCGAATTCTCAGTCAGTGGAGATTCCCTTGCAATAGACATGAGTTATTACTCAAGAGAGTGTGTAAATACTTGTGAGCAGTTGGTACCGCAACGTGAGATTCTCAGTTGTATTTTTGCTAATAAACTATGTGAGGCTGCGTACGAATATCATCTGCAACATGGCATTGATCCAATAACTTTCTCTTTCATAAAACAAACTAGTGAGGAATGAGAAGCTTATGCTGACGACACAAGACATACCCATCGGGAGGTGTGTGCAACAATCAACAAGAAGAAAACAGTAGCAGTTGAAGTATTTTTAATTGTTGATAGTAATCGGACTGTTGATTTGGTAGAAGTATCCAGGAATTTCTTCCATTCAGGTGAATCTGTTCACGGTGGGGTCTTCCATAAGATATTGTATGGTTGGGATTTAATGAGAGTTCTAATAATGGAGATAGGTAATCGACTTCTTATAACTGAATCAGAACTTAGTTACTGTGCTAAGTGTCGCTGTACAAGGAATCTAACGGTTCTAATCCTACGTGAGGACACCACTTATAAGGAATGGGTTATTAAAGTTGCAAGTCAGTACCTAAGAATTCTTCTGAAAATCCAAATTGCGCCAAATTTTGGTATTTTTTTGGAACTGCATTGCAGTAAGAGGCTGGAAAGGTAAATGGAGATATGTCTGTCGTCATTTTCTGTAGGCTGATTGATTCAAGACATGAACATGGCGATGCTGTAAAGGAAGGGTTTTACATCGACACTGGAGAACCTGAAAGCCTCCTGACCACATTCGTAGGGCTGTTAAAGAACCTAATAGAGCGTGAAGTTTCAACAAGTTGCAGCCATACTAAACAAGCTGGACTCTTTGAAGAGTGTGAATCCAACATTCAGAACTTTGGTTTGGAAACTAGGTTATTGACAATCGGTCAAGACATGATCAAAGAGGAAGATATTATGTATCCTAATACATTATACTATGGCGTTCCATTGTACCTTATCATACTATATTTTGTTGGTTCTAGAGATATAATATCAAGGTATATCATATTTCTAGAAGACAATGACGGTGCAGTATGTTGTGTTAATGTCAGCAATGGTCAAAGAAGGCCTAATCCATATCCGTTGTTACAAACATCAAAGGTCGATAAATTTCGGCAACAACAAAGTTTAGACAATTAATGTCAGCGCTAACTTCGTGTATTATATGTTGTGGTTATGTGCGGTATCTATCGTCTTGGATATTACGGTCATCTTTTGGTTAAGAGTTCTGGTTGCCGCACGAAGGAACTTGTTAGAAGATGTTATTTCAGGCTTATTAATTCTGAAATAACTAATGGCTAGTGGAGTTGGCAATATAGGTCATTTGTTTCTTTTAAGTGAAACGGTCAACAAGAATGTGCAATACATGGGAACATCAAAAAATAACCTAAGGCATAAGAAATTGTTACAAGGAGGACGAGCTATGGTATTATTGAATGATGTAAATGGTTTTTTTTTTGATCGAGGATAGTCAAAAAGGAAGATGGCGGTCACTGGTTTCAAAAGAGAAGGTGGTGAAAAGAAAGTATTTTCTAAATATAAAGACGGGATGACAGGATTAATGCTTTCTATCGGTAGCTTAGAAACCTACTATAAAATACCCTAAACGCACAGTGTCTACAATGTAAAACAGGAAAAATATGGGTTGATCCTACGGGGAGTTGGATTAATGAAACTAAACCTCTAAAATTCTACTAATACTAATCTAAGCAGATGGATGTTTGTCGATACGAATAGAGATTGACGATTATACTAAATCAACAATATTAAAAGAAAACTAAAGATGAACGGGGGCTTTGAATCCACCTCCTAAATACATAGAAATTTCTGATTTGAAAACTTGTTCTCTCTTTAATCAAGGAACTATAGAGGTACTAACCTCAAGCACCCTTGAAGATGTGATAAATCACTACCAATATGTATGACTTAACCTTAGCTAATATGTCAATCCCTGACATTACCTATCTTTTCAGGCATAGATAATTACAGATTAGACTAAATCAATTCATATAGGCTTGAATATCCAATAGAGAATTAACCTAACTACCAATGATGCATCACATACAAGGTGAGAGTAGTCTATTGTAATTCAGAGAATAAGACATGTTTATCAATAACATTCCATGAAGAACAAATAAAATCGAACCAAAAATTTCTAATTACGAAGGGGTTTGCAGAGATTTTTAGAACATGATACAAACTGAAAGTTAAAGCTAGAACTACTATTGCATGTTTCACCGGAGAACCGTTCTTGAGTTTTCATCTACAACCCTTTCTCTGTTCATACAAAAAATCTCCCAATCTCAATATCTGTTTTCAATAAAGTACAATTAAAAAATTAGGTATTTGATGTTTTTAAAAGTCACCACTGCACAGATTTCATCTCACAACGTCTTCTTATTTATCTCCACACCTCTTCAAATCATGCTTCTAACGGTAACTTGATGGAAATGCTACTAAATATAGAGAAACAAAGGGTGAAATAGGGATAGAGAGGGATGGGGTTTACAGAGTTAGGGTTGTTTTCAGTTAACAAGGTAGGTACTGTCGGTGGTGTAAGAGAAAGGAGAAGTTGTTTCTGATCCGGACTTGAAAGTAAAATGAAAGAAGGGTTTGGGGTCCGTTTGGATGTTATACATGCAAACCTGGCTTAGGTGTATAAGAGTCTTAGTTTTCTTTACACTTCCTGTATATGACAAGCAATATGAGCTTGAATTTGACCCACCATCACGGCTTTACTTCTTTTTAACCTTTGTTGTGCCACCAGGCCCTCTACCGTCACTCCCTTTGAATCAACCCACTGCTTTCTTATTCATCCTTAATTAACCACCTACAACATAGTACAAAACAACAAAATATAAAATGACATTATTTCGACAAAATTACCCGAGATATGTGCAAATTTGTTATAAAATAGAACATCAAGAAACTAAAAATGTGATTAAAATCAAAAAAATGATCCAGAAATATGCATTATTAGGCAACTCTCACACCCCCAAAACTGAATTTTGCTTGACCTCGAGTAAAACAGAAAACTAAGAAATCCTACCTATACCACTGTCGCTGGTCTCTCGATTGCATTTAGTGAATGCAATAAGCCTTTTATACCACTAAGTGTCTCTAGTGGATGAGTTAAGTCTCGTGAGGGTTTTCTTAGTACACACCTAAAAAGTTCAAGGACAAAATATGAGCTCAAATGAAATGTAACACATACATATCAAGTTTTGTCATACCAGTTTGATATAGCAATCTAGCTTTCAAAGTTATAAGTTCAAAGTAGCACACATTGATTCCAGCACCTAGAACTTTTTTTCTTTTTTTTTTTTTCTTGTGTGGCATAATTCAATTTCAGTTTAAGTACAGTGACAGTCGCATGGTATCTACTTTTCACCCCCAACCTAAACTAAACATTGTCCTCAATATTTCTAAAGATGATCGGAATTATAACTTCCATAAGGACCATGCTGAGTAGAGAAAGAAAGGGATTACCAGATGTAAACGAAAGCAAGATTAGAACTCCGTTATTCAAGGCTATATCCTAGAATCCAAGGAAATCAACTAGTATTCACAGTGGATTAGCAAAATATATACAAAACAAGAGAAAAAGTGAAACAAAGTAAGACTCAACTGACTCAAGATAAAAAAAATATGTAACATTTACCTAAAGGACTATACAAGGATGGTTCACCATATATATACAACCTAAAGAGTTGAGGTTCAACCCAGAAAATGACATGCAGGAATATCGAAAACCCCAAGCATATACAACATGACAAGGTAAGTAAGACTGCAGATATTAATGAGCTACCCCCAAACCTGAAATTTTCAACAGATGTGCTTTTGGACACAAAATTTAGCAATTTTAGGGGTGCATCATGCACAAGGTCTAACTCGAAGATACTATATTTAGCTGAAAAATAGTCCTAAAGGACTTGAGAAGCATACAATTCCAATCCTAGATTAGGTACTCTTAAAAAAGTTGGTTTTACAATTTTTTTACAAACCAAATCTAGGTTGGGTAGAAGAGTCTCAGTCGGTGACTTAGGCAGGAAATTAGGCACATCTAAGTTGTTTTCATGTATAAGATCATTAGTGTCGACAGATAATTCAACTCTTCTTAAGTCAGACACAAGTCGTGTGTCATGCTCTCATTTATAAAACAATTGTATAAGTTCTGAATCAACACCAAAAGCATCGCGATGAGTACCAACATTGGAAGAAACATTATCAATGAAGGTATCTACATTATGGTCTAGCATTTCAGAGTGACACGACTCCAAAATTGGATCTTCAACAAGAACTGGCTCTTCTAACAACATATCATCATCAGAGTAACATGCCTACTCTTCCATATTAATAACTTTGGTGTCCTCAGTCCAAACTTTCACCTCTAAATTAGGTACATATAAATATTCAATGCCAGTTGCATGACTACACATACTATTTTCAAAGATTAGTTCATCATTAGTATCATCGTAACAGGGATGTTTCCAGGTTGAGTTGCAGGTCTGTGAGTGGGTGTCTTGTGTTTCAGAGAGGCCACCAATATAATGTGTTCCAGACTGCTTAAAGTCATACAAAACAGGGCAGTTCTCAATAGGATAGCCTAAGCTATAACGCAAGGTACAAGCATGGATCTCAGTTGGGGTACATGAGTTGGGGACAACAATATTTTCATTTGTGTGCCTTTCTAGATTTTCGACTCTCCTAGTCATGCAATTCATGTTTGTATCAGAGTCATAATCAAACTCTAATTCATGGGGGTTAATTATATCATGTGAAAGTATCCTGATTTCCCTAATGGATTTCCATTGATGGGTTTTCTCTGCAAGTTCAATTAAAAATGACCATGCATCGTCCACACATGTATGATTTTAATGTGCAGGACATGATCACATAACAGTTACTTATAAGCTTCGAAGACTTCGCCAAATTTGCATCACTGAAATGATACTAAACCTACAAAATCCAGAAAAAGAAACAAGTAAGAAGACATCACTCAATCATTTTTTCACCCATAGGGCCCTATATAATCCGAACCCACTATTAACTTCAACCATAATTGAGAATCACAATATTATTTCGTACCTTCCTGTCGTGTTATCATTATAATTATTTGTCATCATATGTTATAGATTTAAAGATGTGTGGCAACAAGTTCAATCCATGAGTTTGTATTGTTTCTCTTGAACCCCAGTGACCCCCATTTATATCTCGATTATCGTATGCAATGGCGTCTGAAAAATACAAAATATCAAGTCTATAACGTGGCTACATACAAAACATGAACTGTGTAAGAAATTTTAAGCAATTTATGGATTACCTCAATATGTGGAATTTCTTTCAAAGGCCTGTCAACAGAATATGCATATAACGCTCTCAATACTGCCTGCAGAAGTTCATATTTAGTAGTTGGAGTTGGCGTTGGAGAGAGATTGACATTATATACTGTGAAGGGAAAGTCCCAAATAAAAACCTGGTGAGAAATCACAGCAACAGGTGAGCATTGTCGTTCAAGCTCAGTAATCACGGGCTCTAACCTGCAGCAGTAGTGTACTTTAAGGAACAACATGGGTGGAAAAAAGTTTCTTGTCACACAATTATCAAAGACGAAGTTTGCACAAACCTTTGGATAACGTCAAGATAAGACTCCCCCGAGGGTAGCGGTACCTCAGCTTTTCCTTCTTACGGGACCTGCAATCGACATATAAAATGAAGACAAAATTTAGAGGTTCAGCAGACAATGTTCATACACCAACACCCTTATGAGTGGAAAGAAAACAAATGGATAATAAAGTAAGTGTAAATAGTGATGTTAAGTCAGCAACATACTCATACTCTTCGGGCATGTTTTCCTTTACATCTTCGTATGTAGTTCCATCACAAACTCCAGCATTAATCTCATCAAGCGCACACCATTGCATCTATAATGGTTTCAAAACTTGCAATAGCTTACTATAGATCCACTTAAATGATCGGATACTAGTTCAACAGGTGGAAGATGCTAATGCTTTCAGCTACTAACCTATGGGAACCCACCTATTGGACTTGCAGTCAAAATTATTCTCTGTAGTGGCTAGTTCAAACAAAATACCCATCAGAATCAAGGGGTATTGAAGATGAAACTAACTCAGAACATGAAATTCGCAATTTAAAAGACAATTGAAAAGATAAAGAGTCATTAAGACTTTTCAATACTCACAGATTATAAATTTGCAATTATTATTGTATTTTTTTTCCCAGAGAATGATCCATAAGAAAATTCTGCGGAAACACTCAAACCAACTCAAAACCCTTAAGCTAGAATCACACACAAAACGCTAAATTCAAAAAGTAAAGAAACAAGATCTGAACTTTACCTTACAGGGAACTTTCATAAAGAAAAAAAAAACTAAATCGAATCTCACCGATCAAATCAAAAAATAAAATACAACCAAAAATGAATTCACAAACAAAAAACAACAAACCAGATGATTAGCACAGATGTTGAACGGCTTACTGTTGGGACCTTTGTCCCACATTGGTAGATGGGGCTTAATTGGGTAGTTTATAAGTCAATGGAATTTCTCATCTAGTCAACCGGCTTTCAAGTTGAGTATTATCCATGGGCTTATGACGAGTTTAGGGTTGGTATCCTAACATTTGGTATCAGAGCCAACCATGTATCAAAGCGTAGTTGTCACCCGCATTGAATGCTGGTAGTCTAGTGGAGATGCCATAAGGAAAAGGCTACCTCCGAGCCAGTGTCGATAGAGTGGGCCAACGAGGAGTTGGGTCTGGAAGCGCGGTGGGATGTTGGGACCTTAGTCCCACATTGGTAGATGGGGCTTATTGGGTAGTTTATAAGTCAATGGGATCCCTCGTCTAGTCAACCGGTTTTCGAGTTGAGTTCTACCCATGGGATTATGACGAGTTTAGGGTTGGTACCCTAACACTTAGATTGTCTCATAACGAAACAACCTTTCTCAGTCTCTTTATGTTTAAGAAGCTTCAAAGTTCCAACTCCTCTTTCTCTGTATCGGTACAGTTTATCTTTTCTACACACAATCGATGACAAAAAATCACACCAATAACCAACAACATCAAATCAAATTTGAAATAGAAAACTAAATCATTGAGATTTAGATAAGAACTTATTTACCAGTCGTAAACATCTTCATTAAGCGATCTGTGTACCAATATTTTTTTCTTCACCACCCGCTACTGCTCCAATCTCTTATTTTTCTTCTTACGGCCGGATAGGGAGAATAAATAAACGATCAAAAATAGAAAATAGAGAAGGGAATGGATAAGTTTTCTGAAGTCTAGGGTTAGAGAAGTATGAGTGTTAGGGTGGAATCATTTATCTGATTCGAAATGGTTTAAGTTGACTGGGTAGAAAAATAACAATAAGTGGTACTTGGCACGCAAACGAGTGGCATGCATGAATTTTCCGCAGTTGCTAGTAGCAATAGAAGATGAGCAGTTGCGATTTCCGCAACATAAATGCGCTGTTGCTAATATTTGGCAATTGCTTTTTTAGTTTCCATTTAGCAACAGCTCTAGCTCTGTTGCTAATCCAGGTTGCTAAATCCAGAATTTGGTGTAGATCTAAGAAGGCGTAAATGAAATAGTAGTGATTGTCTTTTGAACCACCAAAACATAGTTATTAGGAATAAAACTGAGATCAATAATACTCTTACTGATTTCTTCAAGGATCTCTTCACTGAAGATTCTATAGACTCTTCTTTCCATGACCGCATCTTTCAAAATGTTTCTCCTTCTATTTCTAATTTGGATAATATGAACACTGTGGCCATTCCCACAAAAGAAGAAATTCTCTCTGTTTGAAAAAAAAAATGAAACCAAACAAATTGTCGGGACCAGATGGCTTCCCTGCTAGTTTTTTCAAACAAATTTGGGAAACTGTAGGATCACGGGTGGTTCTTACAATTCAGAATTTCTTTGAAACAAAAATAATGAATCAAGATATTAATAAAATACATCTTTTTCTGATTCCAAAAGTTAATCACCATAGGAACTTTAGTCAGAATTTCTATCCAAATCTAGTAGAATGGTACTAAAAAAAGTTATCGTTGCCAACATCCCTTCATATCAGATGGGATGTTTTATTCTTCCGAAGAAACAACTAACAAGATACATGCTATCCTGAGAGATTTTTGGTGGGGTAAAAATAACGACATAATAGGTTTTGTATCTCAAAGCTTGGACCAATCCCTGTAAATCTATGCAACAAGGGGGATTACGATTTAGAGATGCCCATAAATTAAATTTATCAATGATTGCAAAACCACCTGATAAAGGTTCTTGGACTTGTAAATGCATGTCCAAAGGTCTAGAGCTTATTAACCAATACATCATCTGAGAAGTAGGGAATTGTCTTAATATCAATGTATGGGAAGACAACTGGGTTCTAGGTTTAAATGGAAATCTAGTTCAGTATCTCAATCCATATAACAACTTTATAACACTTGTCGCAGATCTCATTGATCCTATCACAAAAAAGTGAAATTTCTCTTTTTTCCGTGCTTCATTTCCAATAGAGACTAAGCATAAAAAGATTGTAGAATTTATTTGTTCCTGGATAAATCAAATAATCAACAACAAGATAACCTTAGATGGACCTTGACAAAACTGTTAAATCAACGTATGATAAGCTGAATGAGGTAGGAATGGATGTTATAAGTCTTTCGCTTCCTTAACATTTCACTCAGAGTAAAAGTTTCTTCTGTAAATGTATCGAGAATGCTCTTGCAACCAGTACAAAATTATTTGGAAAAGTTAAAGACATCGATCTTTCTTGTCCAATGTGCGGTGAAGATTTAGAAATCGATTTCCTAAATCTATTTGGAAACAAGAGCCAAATCAATAAGAATTCAATTTGATCCATCTATCAGTATCCTTGACTTATGCAAAAATTGGTTTCGTAATTCAAATCAGGTGACATCAATAAAACTACTTCTCACTAAAATGTGGTTCATCTGGAAAAAGAGGTGTAACAGGGTATTTGAAAACAAGTGAAAAACAACATTCCCCTTGTCTTTAGAAATCGAAAAACACATACTATATTGGTCTAGGAAAACCTCACATAAGCAGGACAATAACAACTCTACTAAGAAAACTAAAATCCCACGGACAACTCTAGAGTCTCATTGTCTTAAGATTAACATAAATGCAGACTGGATTGTGGAATTCTCTTATTCTAGATTTGCTTTAATCCTAAGGAATGATGTAGGTGAAGTTGAAGGAGGAAAAGTAGGGCTAACATTAAGTACAGACCCACCAGAAGCAGAAGCAGTAGGTATGCTTCAAGTAACATATTGGGAAAAAAAAGGAACATCAAGCATTTTAAGAATGCACATGGGTCGTTACAGTTCGGTTTTCTTAAAAACCCGGTACATGTACCTCCTGCTGGCCGGTTCTTGTGTTTGATTACATGTACCTATGATAGTACATGTACTTGTACGACCGGTCCGGTTCTGGTCTGACACCATGATTTTACCTATTACACCTATCAATTAACAACAATATCCTTTGATAAATAAACCTACAAATTCAAATCAATCACCAACCCATCAAACTCATTAACATTCACAAAATTCAAACTTTCAGAAAAACCCAAAGATACACAACCCATGTTACCAAATTCATACAAAATCAATTAATGGTTCTATGAAATTGATTCATAAAACGTCCAGAAAAATACAAAAATATCATGATTATTAAGGGTGAAAAAAGAAAGATACATGAACAAAAGTGAACGATGAAGAAGGTGGTGTGACCGATTGTCCGTTCTTCAGTTGAGAGTCAAGACTTGAGAAGAAAAAAGAAGAAGTGAAACTGTATAGGAAATGCGAGATAGAGATAGTTGATAGATAAGACCTAGCATAGATGTGTAGGATTAAATAAAAAGTCATATATCGACAGATATTATTCACTGGTGCTGGCCGGGAATAAGATAGAATCGAATGTACATACTCTCTTCCGCTTCTCATTTTGAATCTCGTTCTTTTTTTTAAGTTCTCGTCCGGTACACCAGCTCAGGGCCAGTTCTTATGCAGCTCTAAGCATTTCAGCATTTAGGGTGACTGTGAACTATCTCAATGACAAACCATCAGAGGTCTCATGGCGCAACAAAAAATATCTTGAAGGAAACAGATAGAATGGCAAGATCTTGCACAAAGTTTTTGGATTTTTATTTTGTTCCTAAGATAGGAAATGCAGTCGCAAATTCTTTAGCAAAATTTGCAAAATTTTTAAATTCTAAATTGAATTGGACTCACGATCCTCCGACTTATATTAACCAAAACTGTTAGTAGATAAATCTAATATAAGGAAAAACTTACCTTATATATATATATATATATATATATATTAAATAGCTCTACTCTCTATACCTCTGACTCCCTACGAAACTTAATTTATTATGTTCAAATAAAAACTTTATTCACAAAAGAAAACAAAAATAAATAATCTTATGCGACTATATTTGAGAAGCCTTGAGCCAGGAAGTGGATGTGTACGGGGTTTATAGTTTGATAATACCATTACATGCAAGACAAATAAATGTTGATAGACCCGTGAATCGCTAAAATGGTATCACTCTTTATAAATCTCGTAAGTGCTGAGGAACAAATTTCAGAATACCGATATTTTATTAGTCCAATTTTGTTGACCAAGTCAAAAGAAAATGGGATACCAACATAGATCTCAGGCAAGCCAGTTCTAGATAAGACTGAAATGTGGTCCCTACATTTACTCTCACTGTTACCACCGGAAGCAAATAGCTCGGAGAAAACATAGATCTCAGGCAAGATTCTTCGTGCTATTCTTCAATGAGCAGGCAGAAAAGGGAAATGAAATTAGATTTGTTTCGAAGTTTAGGCTTCTCGGGAAATGCTGAGAAGATTTTTCCTGTTGTTACAAAAGCTCGAAGCTGATAGGGAAATGCTGCTGTGATTGTGAACTAGTTTTAGATTTCTATTATAACTTACAACCCATGAGCCCCATTTGTAACTTCGACTTATAAAACTTGTGCACCATCACTTTTAAGTTTTTGTATCAACAGATTAATGGGCTGCAGTTCCTGATTTTCATTATGTATGAATATAGAAATACAGAACAATGGGCTGCATAGTTACTTACTTCTTCACTGAAACTCTGTTACCCATTCTCAGAGGATTCTATAACATCACCCTGTGTTGTGCTATTACAAGCCTAAAAGACTGAAACCATCCACCAAGGAGCAAAATTGAACTTGTTGATATGTTTCGAAGCAACTCTAGCTTTGCACACTTCTATGAGTGACTGACCTGGTTAGCCTGATAGGCCTGATAGGCTTGATGCATCTTTACATCAACAATACTGGCCATTTCTTCAATGCCACTCACAAAACTGGCCCTTCCGGTGTCTCCAACATCGCGTTCTGTAACTGAAGTGGTCTCGTTGAAGTTCAATCCCAGCTGATCAGGTCTTTGAAGAAGAAGTTTGAAGGTGGGTTGTAGTTCATAACATTGTTCAAACAGTGACCGACGACAGAAAACGTAGATACCGAGTCGTGCTCGAGACATGGCAACAATCAATCTTCTCACATCACGAAGATGCCCAACAAAGCGGGTACGGACAAGAGACAGTAAGATGAAGTCGTTCTGCTGACCTTGAAACTTGTCAACCGTGGTAACCTGACAAAATGAACAATAAGTTCCGACATGAGTTAGATCACGAGAACTAACAAGCAAAGACCAGAAAACAGGTAAGACAAGAAATGAGAAGATTGATCCGGGAACGAACCTTGTTTGGTGGACCAATGAAGGGATGTGAGCAACGTCTAGAGATAACATCACGAATGAGTAGTTTCTGACCGTTGTAGGTTGTCAATATAGAAATCTTACTTGCAGGATAACCTAGCAAGCGCATGTAGATGTACACACTAACTATATACTCAGCCTCTCCTTCATTTTGGTAAAACCAAGGAGATGGAGCACTTTCACCTCTACCGTTATAGTCAGGAACATCTACCAGCTGATAGTCATAAGCAAATCCTGCATTTGCTGTATGGAAAATAGCTTGCTCTCGCACAATTGGCAGGTCTCCGAGATCCCTGTATCTCCAGTTGTACAGCTTGGCTATATTTGGCCTGGCTCTACCTTGTGCGTTAAGCTCAATATACGGTATACCTAGACGAACAAATCTTGTAAACAAGCTCTGGTCCATGTGGCTGTATTTCTGGAAAGCCATATTCTTCACAACTGGAGGCAACTGGTGGTGATCACCAATCAATATGCAACGTTTGAGACGTGCATAACCATCCTCCTGTCTCTGAAGTAGCATTGGAATGAAAGTCTCAATCTCTAAAATCTGTGCGCTTTCTTCCATAAGCAAGTTATCATACTTAAATCCTAGCTGAAGGAAGTCCTTCCTCTTAAGAGCCGCATGGGTGCAGGTCATCGCCACAATCTTTGCTTGTTTAGTCATCAGATAATTTGCCCGATCAGCCGTAGACTTGAGCAATTCAAAAGCCCTACACTCTTCAAGTTCTTGAAACATTGTTTGAAGATGACGGAAACATCCTTTTGCTGCATGCATGTCTTTTTCAAAGGACTGGCCTGAGAAGACTGGTTGAACTGTGTTGGAGAAGTACTCAGCAAATGGAAACCTCTCTTTAACAAATGTGGGCTTATCTTGATTTTGTGCGCAAGCTGATAAAAACTGCTCCCACCGTGAGTAAACATGAAGCAACCAAAAGTATCCAGCAGTTTCACATGTGTATCCCACATCTTCTGGCAGTTGAAGTGATCTAGCAAGCCTTTCTACTTCAGCAAGAAGCTCTAATCGTCGAACAAGCATAGCGTTTACTCTGCCTTGCCGACTAAAATCAAGATCAGTTGCTAATTCTTGCTCTCCTTGACCCAAACGAAGAAGGTACCTCGCAGGGACATCCCTCTGCCATAGTAAAACGAACAATGTTAAAATGTAAAATGTTGTAAATGTGAAGAAGGGTCCACATTTAACAGAGGCCATTTCTCTCCATTTAATATACTATGTACACATCAGTAATATATCTTTGTCATCCAGGAAAAATATGGTGCCTTGTCTCAAAAAAAGAGACTCACGGTCTCTGCTACACTATTAGAACTCTATGGAAAATGTAATATTGTGGTGATTTAAACTATGTCTGGGTTTGCAATGCCGAATTCAGCACTTGAAAAACGAATAAAATCAAAATTCTAAAACCTTCAGAATGGTTGATCTACCAGAGTCAAAGCTACAAAAGCATGAAAATAATGGTTTGCATAAAACCTTAACCAAGAAAAATGCATGCCTCTAAACTCTAGAGTGGACAGTAACAAAAGATCATATTCCCATGAAGATTTTCTATAGGAAGTCATTTAGTAGTCTCATACCTGCATTATCTTTTCAAAAAGATCATTCAGAGCCTGATTCGAGTGAGTAATAATCAGCGTTCTTTGAGATGGACAATTATGATATAGAACATTCAAGATCTGTACAGCTGTATCAGTCTTTCCAGTACCAGGAGGACCAACAACCATTGTTAAGCCTGGCTGTACACCAGAGATGATGGCTCCAACCTGCAACACAGTAAAGTAATATTAGTATGCCATAGGGATGATTTTGTTTAAAGTTACACGTTCAGCAGGATCACATAAAAGAAACATCCAAAGTTAAATATTTGTAGAAAAATGAATGAATAGTACCTGGGTGGGTGTGAATTTAACAGAGTTCTTTCTAGGCTGATCTTGGGGATATGGACCTGGATCTGGGGGGACATATGCCTCAACAATAAGCTTTTCAAGTTCAGAACCTGCATCCACCATATGCACATCATTCTGTTCATCTCTAGCTGATTTTGTATTCCCTGGCAGCGCATGAGAACTGCTTTTCATGGCCTTTGGAAACTTCAACCGAAAAGGCGGTTCAGGATTTGAAATTTCATTGCCATCTGGACCTGTAAAGCAAACCTACAAAGTAATTGAAATAAATAAGAACAGGCCCAGCAAACAATTGAATATTAATGGACACAACTGAGATGCATGCAACTCATGAGATCCCCACGATAAATAGATCAAGAGCACTACCTGGTAATCTGGAAAACTTCTTCTCAGATGATCCGCATCAAGAAACGTGTCTTTGAAGTCTACTGTATCAAGAAGATCAGGCATATTTGTCCATTGTGCCGCAGAAGGGTTCCCATAACCCAAGAATATATTGTGCAACCAGTCGGGAACAATACAAGATTCATTCATAAGGTCTCTTATGGACTCCAGGATTGCTTTGAAGTTATTTTCTTTGGGTTTTCTCCTTAATAGTATATTAAATGTCCCATAAACATCATCTGCACCTTTCTCTGCAATGTCGTTCACATCCATGTAGTACTGTGCTGTATCCAAGGCAACTGTAACAGTTCGCAATTCACCTTTAGGGGGTTTCCATTCATCTCTTTTGATTCGCCCAGTAAAATCATTCATGAGACCTCCCTCTTCGTCGCGGATCTCAATAACTTCACATCCACGTACAAACTGAAGGCCGAGCCTCTCTGGTACAGTTGATTTTGCAGCTTCCTCTGAACTGAGAGGCTCAAATGAAGGACGGATTGAGAGTAGAAATAACACATCATGCTCTTTAAGTGAATTCCATTCTGACCTGACTTGAGCTTTATAACTAGAAATACTGAACGTTACATCCGCAGTTACAGCAGCTGGCTTGACCTCTCCTATGTTTGGTTGCTTTACCTCTTTGATCCTGAATTCCTTGATTGGCACTCCCATCCTTGACCAACCTCGAAAAGCAGTTTCACCCTCAATATTTATGTATGCAAGAAGATGTGGAATGGCTTCCTGAATGTCTTCACGAATTTCATATGTTGATTCAAGACGGAAAAGATTAAAGTTTCTCAAAAGATAATCATGAAGGGTCAGAAACTGAAGATTAAGCTTCGGGAGTGCCAGGCATCCTTCCCCAGAGTAATTAATACTTGGAACAAGGCTTTCATCCCACATTATCTGCTCATTTGGGTATAACGGTAGTGCATTTATAGCTTCCTTTTGGGACTGGCGTTTCTCAAAAAAGGAGACCATGACTTCAAGAAGAAAATCAACCCTCTTTGCCCAGGGATCCTTGCTACACACCAACTTGAGCTGAAAAGAAAATTAGTGTCAACCACTATATAAACAGATGACCAATATGCAAATGAACAAGGAAATAACAAGTAGATCACCGACCTTATTGCAAACCAAGTCATGTAGTTCCTCAGGAGAGAGCACAGACAATCTTTTCGAAAGATCAGCCCTTTTGTGAATGGAGCCAACATTAGCCAACGCAAGCTCGTTCAACTACATGATCAAAACATAGAATGGGTGAGATACGATAAACTATATAAATAAATACAATTACAAGACTAGTGTGCAATTCATAACTAAAAGAGAGAACATCGTTTGCATACAAAGAGTGATCAACACACCTTGGGAAGTTTCTTGAACGCGAATAACTGGAAAGTTTTAACACGAGAATAGTGAGCAACAAGCACATTGTCGTCGGACAGCTGAGTCCCAGTATGATCATTAATTTCAAACCCTTCGTAGAACTGTAGAAGATCAACCAACTGTGCAAAAAGGCGCCCCTTTGGGTGATTATAAAGAGCACTTAAATGACACTTGGGAACGACCGCAACATCAGCAACAACAGGCCTCAAAAACCTACATACACAGAGAATTATTGTAAATGTAAGGTGTACCACAGAATTCTTAATACAGCAATAGACATTAGTTAGCCTTCACATTCAAAACTGCACTCCACAAATGACTAGCCTCATGAACCCAAACAGAAAAGCAATGTTCAATCAAAAGCATCAAAGATTTTCACCAAAGTATGCAGCTCATGCATGAGTTAGTCTACAGTGTCGTTGTTTTTCCCTTCATCAGTTTGCTAAAACGTGGGTTTCCTTAACTTATTCTTCTTTGTAACAAAGTGAATCAGAATGTTGGGGATAAGAGTTAAATACCAGCAATAAAGGGATCATATGGCAATGACAATTTAAGGATCGACAAAGACCACTACATCTAAAATTATGGAAGTTAAAATATTTGGAACTGAAAGAAAATTAGTACCGGAGTTTGGTAGACCAGTTAAATTTATAGCATCTCCAATCAGGTAACAAACAAGAATAACAGGATGATACGATTGGTCTCAAAATAATACCTCCTTGTGGGCAGTTGGCTCAACAAATCAATGAGGAACTCCATGAACCTTTCACAGTACAATACACATCCATCATCAACTTGGACAGAACCACCAAGTTGACAATCTTCCTGATCTGACTGCCTCTGTGGAAAAACCCGGGAATCGAGTATCTGAAAGACAATGCATGAGTGTGTTTTTTTCATTACAAAAAATCATTATTAATATATCCCATTAACCCATGATAAAAATTAGATGACCTCATTGAACTGCTGTTATACCTCCAAAAATTCCTCAATCAGATTCTTCACAAATCTTATTTCGAGCTTGCTTAACAGGTCAAAAGGCTCTCCTCGTTTCTCGGCAACCTTAGATTCTTTCTTTATCATCTTTTTCCATTTCTTTATTAGATTGGGGTTGAGGCACATCTCCATCTTCAAGTTAAAATCATCCAGTCAGATAAATGGAAAGGTCATAAAGAGAAACTTGCACCTCACTAACTGAAACATAAAAAGTGACAGTACCTGAAACCGGCCATAAGACAAACAACTCCAGACCTGCAGACTTGCTAGCTTCAACACTGTCTGACTGACAATATCATCTTCCAAACTCTACCATCAAGAACAAAGTGTTTAGTAAGTACATAAAAAGATAAGACCCTAGAAACTCAGAAGTGAAGAAAATGAAAAACTAATAATGGTAATAAGTCGTAAAAATCGCTTAAGATGAATCAGTTACGATCCGTATGCACTTGCAGAGTTATGCTAATGCTATTGAGCAGCAAGCATTGGGTTTAAGGAGGTCTCAAAATTACCTATTATAGGCAATTTTCTGCATTTTAGGTGTACAATCCCGGATCAAGATCAACTATTCCCCTGGTTTCTTGATTATTATACATGGATTTGATTTTTGCAGGATTTATAGCAAAGTGTGACTTCACTTATTCAGATTAAGATCCATTTACTGAGAAGCCTGCATATAAAGAGAATTTCCTATTCTAAGTTCAGATATCTGCACCCAACTTCTACAAACTTAGTTAGTCTAGAGTCTTCAATTCTCTTCTTCATCACAAACTAGGAAATACAGACCAGCTAATAGAATTTGTACAAACTTAGATAGTCTAAGGTCTTTGACTCTACAAGCATTTTTGATTCTACAAACATAATCAGTACAATAAGGTGGTCTTTGATTTTCTTTCTAACCACAAACTATGTACGAAATACAACCCAAACAGCATACACTAACAAAAACAAACTTGTAGTGAATGAAAGAAGAATACCTGAAAGACATTAATCATGAAAAGCAAATAGTTGGTCTTCTCTGCTATACTTAAAGCCCTTCCCTACAAATACAAACAAACAACAAATTTCATAATCCAACAACAAAAACAAGCAAACAAAAACAGTATAAACCCAGGCCACACATACCTCTTTTAGTCGAAGAACTCTTTCTAGAAACGATTTAAACAAATCCTTTTTCTCGTGAAAACACATCCACGCACTTACATTCTCTCTAAACTACATAATCCAACAACAAATTTCATTAAAATTCCACTAAAATCAAATTTCTCAAAAAATCAAAGAAAACTAGGGTTTCAAAAAATTAATCACATACATACCTTCTCGTTAATCATGAGTATCATACTCATAACATGTTCAAAGCTAGCAGTCTCAGGATCAAAATTAGGCCAAAGATAATTCTCCAAATACTGAGAAACCTCTAAAACCATAACTCTCTGCAACGAAACAGTCTTATGCCCTTCTTTTGCTAACAGCTCAGACTCATAAATCTCCTTCACCAAATCAGGATTAAAAGGCTTATTCGAATCCGTAGCTGTTTTTGACCAATTGCTTGATGCAATCTTCGTTAACCTATCTTTCTGAATTTCAATTAGTGTGATTGAATTAGATACGGTAGATAATGGTTTCTGTTCAGGCGGTCGATCCGGAATCTCCACAGGGTATTCTGCAACTCTATGCCGTTTGAAATCATAGGTTCCTACGCCGTATACAGTAGGCATTCTGAGTTTTAGGGTTCAGGTGAGGGTTTGAGTGAAGAACAGTCGTATAAGGAGATAGTGATAGTGAGAGAGAAAGAGGGAACAGGTTTAAAAATAGGGAAACACGATGAGTCGACTCGGGTTTTGAATTGAAGATATATGATATAGAGAGATGACTTGCTTATATAGGCACCTGCGAATTGGGGTGCGCCCTGAACCGACTTTGAAACCTAAAACTGGAGTTTTAGTGCTCGTTAGTGACGCCTACCTGAACCGACTATCCTTGAGCAAATCTATGGATAGTGTAACCTTTCATTTTGAAAGAGTGACTACCAATTTGGTCTAATTAGAGACTGTTATGAGTAGTCTTTACCCCACTTTTCCCCCAAATTCTTTCAGACACTCGTTTAGATGAACGAGTGGTTGGGAGTTTCACATTAGACGGGAGATTATCCCCCGTTAGGAAAAAAAAAATTTAGTACAAAACGGGGTCAGTCCCCCGTTAAAAACCTTTTATTTTTTCATTTTCCCCGTCTATGAAGCCTTTTTTTTAGGTTCTTTTGTTTGACGGATGATTGTCCCCCGTCTAAGAAGATTTTTTTTTTCTTGGACGGGGGACAGTCCCCGTGATCCAAAATCCAATTTCTTTTAACTAAATGGGAGACTGTCTCCCTTGTAGTGTCTTTTTTTGTATTTGCCCATAGTAGCTTCACTCGTTCATATGGACGAGTAATCTTTCGTATGAAAGAGTTAGTCTCCATTTGGAGACTACCGATAGCCTTTGCATATTGTCTACCATGGTAAATATCCCTGACGTTATAAACAGAAGGGATGATAATGTCACGTTCATATTGTCTACCAAGAAATTCCTTTTACAAGATTGCCAAGAGCACAGGGTCAACAATTACCGTTGCCAGTTTGCCAAACTCAAACTTACACAATAACAATATGTCTCCTACAAGGTACATGTAGTTTGAATATAAGCAACAAAACTACAGGAATCGCATATTTATTTTACTTGAAAGACAGTGAGAAGAATAAACACATTTCATGTCTGAAAATAACTCCTTCAATTAACATGATACGGCTTCACATGGATTTACAATAAGTGGAACGAGAGAGTGGACAACAGATTTTTTACATCCTTATAAAATCTACAACCATGAAATATGTTTAAACACTAAATCTGATTGCTGGTTTACTACTTAAATTACACAAACCATCCACAAGAAAGGCATTGCCTTTCTACTAATTCACTCACTCTTGAATCTTAAAAAAAGAAGCCAGAGAGATCCTAAACACTGAAAATAAGAAGCAGCACAAACAACAAAAGGTGGTGTTATGCCTTCCCAGAGTAAAGAATGAAGATCCCCTGCTCGCTCCACTGACCAATTTTAGTTTCACTTCTTCTTGGCCTTTGACGCCTTCAAGTCAGCAGCAGCCGCTTTAGCAGCAGATTTGGCAAGGGAAGTTGGTTTGAAAGCACTTTTTGGGTTAAGAGCATTCCTAATCTTAAGCACCGCCCAAGCTGTACCAAACGCATGCCCAGCAGCATCCATCCCTTCATTTGTAGCTTCAGCAGCTTTGTCTCCATACCTGCATCATAATACATATATAGCTCGGTCAGACATATCTCTTAAGATTTGGTGTTTTAACTCTGTCGGTTTTGCTGGGTTTTCTTTTTTGCTCTTATTTTGGTTTCATTCTTCAAGCTGTTTAGGCTGTGTATTGGTTGCCATTATAGCTGTTGAATGAATAAAATCTATGATTGAGCACAAAATACAGATCTATCTCTTACACATGCATGTGTATTCTTTGGTGACGAAATTTCATTCTCCTGGCTTACTCTCACAATCATATGAAAACTTAACTAGGAAATTTGTTTCTAGAGTCAAGTTCTTACTGTCATCAATCAATACCACAATTTGTTTCTAGAAAACTGATCAAGTAAAAGCATAGGATGCAGCTGAAGACTAAATCTGGTCTTTTAAAAATTAAAACTCCACATACAAATGAACTAAGCACTACCACCACAATCTTGAATTACAATGTAGTACTACATGAGGTAAGTAAAGAAAGTTATTTTGTTATCTTACTTGTGGGAAACAAGTCCTGTAGTTACAGTCGATGTAGTCGACATGACATTCTTTCCAGCTACTTCAACCGCATCAAAGACCTTGCCTGTTAAAATTGACAAAAAACATAAAATAAAACTCAACCACTAATAAAAAATATTGCTAATGATGACAGGTTTGTATTCAAACAGTTTTTTTTTTTATACTGTAAGTATTTGTATTAAAACAGTTATCAATAAAAAGACAATAGCAAGAACAAGTCAACTTACTGAATCCATCAAGGGAAGCAAGAACTATTATCAATAAAAAGACAATAGCAAGAACAAGTCAACTTACTGAATCCATCAAGGGAAGCAAGAACTATTTCTCCTGGCAAGAGGCTAAAGAACTTCTTGCCGGCTTTCGAATTCACAATTGGACTTGTGAAGAACCCTGAGACTTTCACAACCCCAGATAAAACTCCAGTTGCCACTTTCTCCGACATCTTCGTCATCCGTTTCACCCTACACATGAGCCATACGCAAGTCAATTAGTACACAAATTAGGCATAAACACATCTAACAATCAATACGACAAAATGAAGCAGTGGGGATCAAAATTACCTTTTAATTCTTCTCATGGTTTGGGGGCTAACTTCAGCCTGCTTGGTGCAAGGGTCCATCCTCCTAGTAAGAAAATCATTTCCCCATTTCAATCTACTAACAGTAACATCACCACACCATAAAATCCCCCTAATCATCTGCCCCGATCCAGACGCAATTAACTTAGCAACACAACCACTATAATCTTCAACATTCGGTGCAATAGTAGTCCAATACGCCGCCGATCGATCCTCCATCAATTCCTTCTTCTTCCCCTCAGATTTCATCTCCGCAGGCGAAATCTCCTTCGCCATTGACCCATCCAAAACATCACTCTTCTCCGAAACCTTCTGTACAGAGAAACTACTGTAATGTTCAAGAATCCCATCAAGCTCCTTAATCAAACCCCCTTGCCCTTTAGACGCAATCGTAACACCGTAGTTCAAAAACTCATTATCAATATACTGATGAGGACCAGCTTCTTCATCACTATCTGAACCAGTAACTTTAACCGAAGTCGACGGAATTCGTAAAGAGAAAAAGTAATGAGAATCATCAAGCTTGACAGCAGCTTCATCTTTCGCCAACGGCCATTGAATTTGATCGCTAACGCGTACAAGAACCGCGACCACATTTTCATTTTGTCTGAGCCTAACGATACTCAAATCTCCACAAGCTAGTTCAACACTTTGTTGTTTATCAATCAGATGAACTAATGCACCGGGGATCTTTATTAGAACTTCCTCGACTGATTCAATTGGTGCAGTTGGGGCTGAACTACTGGTGTTGTGATTCTGATTGTGGACTTCATCTGGGAAAAGATTATCAACTAGATCTTTCATGTCTAGAGATGGATAGAAAGAACCGGAAGATGATGAGTAAGTATTAGAGTTGTTGTTGATGGTGGTGGTGGTGACTGGGTCAGATGAGTGAACGGATGGATATAATGAAGAAGTTTTAGGGTTCGTTGAAAAGGGGGAAGAACTGTCTGGGTTTGATTCAATTACTTGTGGGTATAGAGATGATGAAGATGATTTGTTTCTTGGTTTTTCAGATTCCATTGATTGATTAGAGTAAGTGTGTAATAATTATTAGTGGAGGCAAGGAATTTAATGGATGAAGGGGGTTTATGTTGATGGAGGAAGACTACTGGGTGAAGAAATGGAGAAGCGCGTCACTTGAGATTCAGACTGTAGTTGAAGTAATTTTTAATTTTAAGGCGAGAATAAAAGACGTGGCGGGAGGGGAGGGGATGGGATACGCGTATGTTACACGGCAAACACGTACCCCCACCTCTCTAAAGTCTTTCTCGAGTCCAAAAAATCTCAACTGTCGACGACTAGAGTTCAGATCTCGGAGCAAAACTCAAAACTGCAGGCATGCATTATGTCACCATTAGATTAGGGTGTAGCGGTGAGCTTTCTTTTCTGCTTTTATTGCCCTTGGCACATGACATGTTTGTGAGGACAGAGCGAAATTAATAGGCTGATGAGGTTGACAGGAAAAATGGATCGACATACACCAAGAAAGAAAACTAGAGTGTAGGCAAATTGTAGGCTGAGGTCGACTGATGAATTGGATCGACATACCCGACAAAGAGAATTAGTGTGCAAATGCAAACCCATCAGTACTATGGAAAAGCTTAAAGATATACGATTTGTTTCCATTCGGACAAAATCCAATCTAGTAATATATTTTTTCGTTTTGGATCCGATTCGCCACCAGTCAGATGTTAAACCGTTCATTTAAGGGAACTAGATATCCCGGACTCATGAGAGCAAGCTACTAACTTTCATAGTTTTCAGTCAGATTTAACTAAAAAAACAAACACTTTGAGTTAGATCCAGATGAGTTATGTGATTTCACTCGTCAAAACGAGTCACAACAAAAGAAAAAAAAAAGTATATTTCATGTTATCAAGGGGTAAGTTTTCCCTTTCTTGACTTGGTTCCGGTCTGCTGCTCATGGATTGCTACATCAGTAACTCCCTAGTACTGTTATGACCCTTCATTCTTAGGGAGGGGTCTGTTCATGGAAATTTCCAGAACTATGGAACTCCGGGAGCATTTGGCAGATCTGCTGTGCTGGCCAGGATGGTCCCCTTGATGATCAAATGATAGTACTATGATGTGCCTTGGTTCATGGAAGAAAAAGGCAGATGATGCACACTGGTTCCAATTGATCAGTCAATAAATAGTTGGAGAAGCATCTTTTGGATCACTATGTTATCTTCATTGTACCAAAATTAAAAGCATTTTAGTAACTGGAAACTGGGTGAAAAAAATGCATTCTTTCTCAAACATAGGTTAATGCAATACAAGAAAGGGAAATTGAAAATTCTATGCCTTGAGTAATATTTCCCTAGTTTTTTTTTTTCTTTTTTGTAAACCTGTCTACATGGAAAGAGGTTGGTGATATTATACGGTTTGTACCAAAAGATTCATCCTTCAAAGGAATAAAGTTCATGAACGGTAATATGTGAACATTAAGGCTAGTGCTGTACCACGCGATCCTGTCGTCTGATTGCTCTAATCAAATTGCTGCCGTAGATGCATCTCGGTTTCACTTTTCCAAGAAGAATGAGAAGATTGGCCCTTCATCCGCTTGTTCTTCTCCTTGTCTTTGAGGGCGGAACCTTTTTTCTTTTCTAATTCAGCGTCCTTGTCTACTTGAGGGCGATCACCACATTGTGGGCAAAACATTCCTCTAGCATTTGTGAAAGTCTTGGGTATGCCACATTCTAAGCACATCCTGAAACAAAATTTGCGGTTTTAGACTCGAAAATAGAAGGGATACAGCCCACAAAATAACGATCTCAGTTCATTTGTTTTCATTCTTAGGAATACAGTTTGGGTTCTCCGGTCACGTTAAAAGCTAGCCCAAAATTGTTCTCAAGTCATCATAACAGTACAGCAGAAAGTGTGTATCCTATTACTTGCGCAAATGGTGACAAGAAAATAAGAGGCAAGATATTTACTAAATGTATCATCTGTATGATACAATGGTTTCGGAAACGTTTTAGCAGAACACACAAGTACCTCAATAGATCTGCGGCATCCTTGGCATCTGGATTGGTTGCAGTAATCACACGCTTGCCTTCGGCATTAACAACGCTAGTTGAGCCTCTTTGAGATGATATAGGAGTCTGGAGTCCGTCACCATCAATGCTTACACGGTCACGAATTGCAACTAGTTGTGCTTTGGCCTCCACCACAACACCTGCAGAAAAAAATGCATTATTGCTACATAAATTCAAATAGCCGAGATCTAAAATGCACCAGAGTAAAGGAAATTTGGCATTATGCCGACTCATCTTTGGCAGAAAACTCACTTTATGACTTACTACAACACAAGTAGCCTAAATGGGCAACAAATAGCATTCACCAGTTCGCAATACACACAGCAGAGATGTTTTTTATTCACAATTCTTTTAAGTTTTGACCAAATAAAACAAATTTATTCTTTTTTTTTTTTTTTTTTTTTTACCATTTACTAAGATCGACATTAAGTCAAGATAGAGTATTTCCCAACTTACAAGTGCAACTATACGTATAGGAGACCTCTTACCTTGTTCCAACGGAGACCTCTGATAAACGGGAGGTTAAAAGATGGGAACTCAAAGGTTGTAAACTTACAGAATCAATAACAGTCACTTGCAAAGTGCAATACAGTTTGAACTACGTAACAGACCTCGTTGTATCCAATAAGGGAATCACATACTTCATTTGAGAGACAACAAGTAGAATCAACGCAGTTAAGTAAAAAAAAAAAAAAAACACATTCTTCTTCAATTAACAAGACTCGCCAACACGTGAGGATTGAAGAACAAGGATTTACCATAAGCGGAAGCATGAGAGTGGATTTTTTTTTTTTGACATCCTTGAGCTCCTACAACCGTGAAATATGCTCCTATATCTAGAGTTTAGACTAAGAACCCAATATCACAGATCCATCTATTGTCCAAGCCTAAGCAAGTTCTTACTAAATGATCTGCATCAAAAAGAGTGTCATTGAAGTCTACTGTATCATGAAGATCAGGCATATTTGTCCATTATGCCGCAGAAGGGTTTCCATATCCCCAGAATATATGATGCCACCAGTCGGGAACAATGCAAGATTCATTCATAAGATCTGTTATGGACTCCAGGATCGCTTTGAAGTTATTTTCTTTGGGCTTCCTCCTCAATAGTATAATATTAAATTCCCATAAATGGACCAGTCAAACCATCAGTCGGCAATGTCTAACATACACCAGATTACAGGTAAACTACTTGTCATTACGCCGACTCATCTTGGGCAGAAATCCACTTTGTTACTTACGAAATCATAAGTACCCTAGTAAATGGGCAACAATTACCATTAACCAGTTTGCGACACGGTCAGTTATGTTCTTCATCACAGCAGCAAGAATGTTTTTTTGTTCACAATCCTTGTTAGTTTTAACCAAATAACTACCTCAGCAAATTAGGTTTCATCTACATTTTTTTTTTAATCTTTCACTAAGATCAACATTAAATCAAGATAGACTATTTCCCAACTTATCAATGCACCTTTCATATACACAGTCTACAAAATATCTTCCCAATGCTCACGAGGTTAAAAAAAATGAAACAACACAAAGATTATAAACTTACACAATCAGCAACAGTTCACTAGCAATCACAATTAGTTTTAACTTAGGGCAAAAATGTATCCAATGAGAATCTCATGCTTCAGTAGAAAGATGACAAGTAGAACCAACAAGTTGAAGTATGAAAACAACAACACATTCTCCTTCAATTAACATGACCCGACAACACGTGAAGAACAAGGATTTATAATAAGCGGAAACATGGGAGTGGAGAAAAAGGTTATTTTGACATGCTTGAGCTCCTACAACATGTTCCAAATACCTAGAGTTACTAAGAACCCAATAACACCAATCCAGCTATTATCCAAGCCTAAGCAAGTTCAACATCATCACCGTACTTAACAAAACATAAAGAAGTATAATCCTAAATTATGCATGAACACAAATTTTTGCCTCCCAGAAAAACAAACAAATTGAGTATAAAGCAAGCAAATTAGGGTTTAGACTTGGAGAAATAGAGAAACATACCAGCTGGGAGATCTTTCTTTTCTCTCCTCATTCTACCATTCCCACCTCTTCTTCCTCCTCCACCACCTCCTCCTCCATCATTCCCATTTGTAGAAACTTGTTCACCTACACAGTTGTTGAGAAATTGTGGCGGTCCAGCAACCTACCAAAACAAAACAAAATCCAGAAACAAAAACAGTTCAATTCACCAGAAACATCAAAATATTTGATATCTTTTAGTAGTTTGAGAGGTGAATTAGAGCAAAATTGGGTACCTCAGAGAAGATTTCAAAAGCAGATGGAAGTATAGAAGTTGAAGCTGGATTAGGATCAAATAATGGTTTTCCATCACTTGAATAACTAGTAGGAATTCTTTGTTTATATTGTTTTACATCTTCATCTTCGTCCGAATCAGTAAGAAAATCTTGAAGTTGTTCTTCTTCTTCTTCAGCAGAAGAGTAACCCTGTAGAAGTGCTAAACTCATTCTTTCTCTTTCTAAGAACCAAACAGTCCCTTCTCTATGTTATTGCACAACCGGGATCTTAAGGGCCTTATGGATGCCGGTGTATAGACTACAAAGTTAGTCCGGGCTCTCCGACCCATTTATGTTGCCAGGCCTGGCTCATTCTATGTATCTTGTTATAGGGACGGCATGGTTTATTAGAGGGGCGGCAGTTTGATAATAGTGTCCCTCTAGTTGGTTGGGAGGTGTCCAAATGGTTTTGTAAATTGTCTAGATTATCCTCCCCATATTTTAACCTAAATCAAAGCTAAATTGAAAATCTGTTTTCTTTCTTCTTCTCTTCTCCTCCCATCCGTAACCTCCATTAAAACTCAAAATTTCATCGTCTTCGATTAATCGGCGATTTGAAAATTAATCAAGTATAATGACTTATATGAGGTATGTTATGAAAAACCCAGTTAGGGTTTAGTTTATTTTGTTCGATTTAAGTTTAATTTCTATTAGAAATTAGGGTTTTAGGTGAATATTGAAATTCAAATTTCTGGGTTTATGTGAGTTACGGTTGATTTTAACTCTATTACGAAACGTAACTGGATAATTTGATGTTTTTACGGTTGGTAATAGTTGAATTACCAACCGTATGTTCTTATATCCGAGAATTTTCTTCAGTTACGGTTGGTATCGAGCATTTGATTACCCAACATGGTTGATATTATGGGTTTATTAGAGTGTCACTCGTTCCTTACAGTCTCACTCGTTCCCCTATAACGGGTTACTATTCTCTAGCACAAACCGTAACTCAGATAAAACGAAAACATAATTACGATAAATATGGGTCTGGGAGAAATTTTTTCAGGAAAACTGGTTGTGCGTCTGAATTTTTTTGTCGGAGAGTTTCACAGTGGCAAAAATCTTAAAAATGGGTGTGAGCCTCTTTTTCACAATTGAGACTGTAAGGAATTTGGTTTCTCATATTTAAATTCGAGAAAAGTGAAGCTAGAAGATGGTGTTTCCATCGATTCAAAGGAACGAGTGGAAGATTAGGGAGGATCTTCACAACAAGAAAATGAAATAGAGATTGAGGAGATGTTTACAAGGGGTTGCCAATGAATCGATGGTTTTAATGTGTCACCAGAGCTATGATCAAAAGAAGAAGGAGAAGAAATTGCACCTTCCGATTGCGCCTGTCAAAATCAATGGCAAGACGGACTAAACCAATCAGTGAATCGAGAATAAAATTGATCAAGATTGAGTGTGGTTCTTTCAATTGATTCCCAAATTGAAGCTTATAGTGGGTTTTTTTGAGCTCCGGTTTTGGTTCAACTGATTTCCTTTGAAATCGAAATTATCAGCGAGTTTTCTTTTGAACATGTATTCTTGTAAAGGCACCCACCCAGTATTTATGGTTTTGGTTTCATCGAGAATCGGCCATGGACCATCAGTAGACTCTCGAAATGGATGCTTGTGTGTTATGGCTTGGATATGGATGTAGGTGACGTGCATTTAAAAGAAAATTGAGGTGTGAATAGTGAAACCAACAAAAAAATTGTTGCATAACTTGCTATGCATTCTCAAAATTGGTTACATAACACGTTTTGCAGCTTTTTTTTTTTTGCATAACTTGTTATGCAGTCCAGAAAACGGTTGCATAACACGTTATGCAGCTACTCTTTTCTTAGTATTGAAACCAACAAAAAATAAGGCTGCATAACTTGTCATGCACCTACAATAATATCTACACAACATGTTATGCAGTCGTGAAAATGGATGCGTAACCTGTTATGCATCCGAAAATATGACTGCATAATGCATTATGCATCGAGAAAATTGTTGCACAATCTTTTATGCATCGAGAAAATAGATGCATAACCTGATATGCATCCGTAAATATGGATGCATACTGCATTATTCATCAATTTTTTTATGTACGCACTAAAGTCAACCAAACAATGGTTACATAACTTGTTATAGATGCATAACCTTGTTATCCAAATGCATAATTTGTTATGCATCTGCAGAATGTGTTATGCATCTTTTTTGGTGGCTGCATAATGGTTATGTATCAAATTTTCGAAAATTTTGGTAAAATGATTATCACCTCCAATTTTTTCGTGAAAAACAAAAATTTGTTATTCTTGTTTGTACTCGTTGCATAGCTCTCTTAAAAAGATTTCCAAAAAAATAAAATTTGTAGAATTCCAATGCACAGATTTTTAGATATGTTATATCCAAGTTGCGTTGCCAATTATACCCCTGATGCATAACCCGTCATGCAGACATTTTTAATAATTTCATATAATTATGGGTGTCATGGAACTAAAATTTAATTGTGGGCCTGACAATGAAAATATTATTATTTTTGGGCCTGCGCCTAAGTTTCTCTTTTTTATTCTTTTTTTTTTTTTGCTAGAGAATGAGCATTGTTCGCTAACCGATTCACCTTCTTACAAAACCAATATTTATTTCTCGCTATTGAAATAGAACCATGTAATAACTAGTGTACATTGGGTTCTTCTTCATTGGTTGATTGAAATATGTTTCACAGCATGATTCAATCACAACTTTGCCTAGTCCCTAGCTACTTCCCAAATTTCCTCCATTGCCCTACACTCCAGCTGCTCAGCTCCAATCTCTGGGTTCAGTCCTCCATCATAGTGTATTCCTTTAGTTCTTGTGCATTTTTATGCAAATATTCTAAAAAGTAGCCCAATACTTCTTATGCCTATAGATTCTATATAAGAATTATTTATTTTGATAAAAAATTTGTCAGGAGGCAACCATTCCTTCACAGTGATATTCTTATTCTTGTGAACAATATTATGATGAATAACATTAAGACACTGGGTAGTTAACATAAACATTCTTTCAATGCTAAACTTCCTATTAGATATGGTGTTTTGAAAGATTAGAGAAAACATGTCCTTCCATATAATTCAAACAGTAATCATGAACCTGTAAACATAATCCTCATTTTGAAACATAAATCATCAAACCAAGTTATCATCCAAGACCTGAGGTTAGCAAAAGTATCAATAATATTCATGATAATATTGACACTAATCCAAACAGACCTAGCATAATCACAGTGCAAAAAAAGGTGATCTACCGTCTCCTCACTGGAATTCCAAAAAGGACAGAGAACATCAATATCCTTCTTGAATCTAGATATTTTAAATCTAGTGGTAATAATGCCTTTAAGGCCCTTCCAAATGAAAAATTGAACTCTATGAGGAGTTTTCATTTTCCATAGAGTTTTCCAGACATCTTTAGGTAAATAAAAGAGAAACTTAGGGACTCTACTCTCAAAATTACTGAAAACATGGTAGGCACCTTTCACTGTAAGGTTTCCATACAAGGGTATCACTACCAGAAGAAGGGACTCTCATATCCAGAATCTTAGCAGTAATATCAGGAGAAAACAAACTGTTAACTAGGTCCACATTCCAATTCCTAGTTCCTGAAATAAACAATTCACAAACATAAGTAAGCTGGGAATAGTTAGATGAACCAACAACTAGTTCAGGCGGGTTATCTAAGTTCATAACCTATCACTCTAACCAAATTTTAATTTTCGAGCCACACCTAACATCCCAAACATATAATTGCTTCACAGTTTGCAGACTGATAGACACATTTTTGTGTCTAAGTTGTCCTCAATTTTCTGTATTGTTGGTACTCGATTTCGCACTTATTATGGTGTTTTATGTATTTGTAGGGAAATAAGCATTTTTGGAAAATTAGGCTCGAAATGTTGCTCGGGAACCCGGAGGATATTTGCTATACGGACCCCCACTTTTGATAAGGGACACCCACGGTTATGTGTAGCCCAAATTTTTCATTAGCAACCACTGGGTATTTGGCACCCAAGACATTGGATAGGGGCACACCTTCTTCTTACTCGTGAAGAACAATTTTAGCGGGAAATAATTTTTTGAAAACCCGAGTTTTGCTGTTTTGCATTTGGAGAAATTTTAGAGAGATTAAATCGCTGCAGTCAATTGGAATGATCCTGTTACACTTATACAGGACTGGTAGGTCCATCTGATTCGAATATATTGGGATGAATCACAGGGTTTTGAGGAAACAGGGGTGTTTTTATTCCCGTGAAATTTTTTCGGAATTTCTTGTTGTTTTGGGAAAGATTATATATGTCTGAAGCGTGTTGAATCAATTATACTGCGTGTAAGATCATGTTTGGAGTGTTTCTTCATCATTTCAACGCGTGAAGAGTTAATTCAGAGAAAAAAATATCCGAAGAATATTTTTTTCTTCAAGCCGAGTAATGGATAATTTGATGAAGTTTTGACGAGATATTTCGGTGCTGGAAGGCTATATAAGTGTCCTAGGATTAGTACGAAGTGAGACAGAGAGTTTGGGAAGGATTTGGAACATCACATAGGCGAAATACGATCACCAGAGAAACCTGTTGCTACTGCTGCCATTGAAGAACACGAAGAACATAAGACCTCAAGAAGCAGTCTTATTTTACTATATTATTTGCGACTGTTCAGTGACAGTCTTAAAAATACAGTAATAGTGACACATCCTCTGTATCGTTCTTTGGTTTGTAACAAATATAATTGTTTCTCCCTTTTCATCATTTGTAAACCGTTTTTAAGCAATGAAATCGAATTCTGTGTGTGTTTCCAACATGATGAGAGGCTAAATTCTCGCTTAACCAAGGCAGTGGATGAAGCTATTTACACATGAATAATGGGTAACTATTTCATTTTCTCTAAATTTTAATTATAGTTCACTCAATCACTGCCTTTGCAGAGTTTTTAAATGTCTACATAATTTTCTTAATTAGTTGTGATTCATTTTGATAGATTATACTTTGTTTAATCAATTGATAGTCTATGCTTGGGGAATACAATTAATATTTGAGAATATGTTTGATTATTTGTGAATTAAGAAATAAGGGACTTAAAAGATAATTAGAATTTTGGATTATTTGCCATAATTTATTCATGTGTGATAGTGGAATCAGTGTCTTGGTTATTCCTAATAATCTTGAATTAAGTTTTGTTTGTTTTTAAATTTCATTAAATCTAAAATCTTTTGCTTTCACAAGTCTCAACGAACTTTTTACTACAACTCAATTGAAAATCACATAAAAACACTTCTCCAAGTCCAAGAACATTTGTCCTTAAGTTTATCTAAATGAAGGGATTCTCCATCTTTAGAGTATTTAGCTTTATGAATGTTTACCCAAAGATCATCAGGATTATTGCAAGCTTTCTAAGCAAGTTTACTAAGCAAGGCAAGATTAAAGTTTTCTAAATTCCTAAATCCTAATCCCACTAATTCTTTAGGTAAATTCAACTGATGCCAACCTATAAACCTGACACTTTTACCTTGATAGTGAACCCCACCAGAAGTTTCTTTGTAAAGAATCAACTTGGTCAATCAAAGTTGTAGGAATTTTAAAGCAAATCATCTGATAAGAGGGAAGACAATTAAGAACATGTTTGATAATAATTATTTTACCTGCAATGTTCATAGTCTTACCCTTCCAGTTTTTAAGCCTATAACCAAATGATTGGAGTAAAAGACTCATTCTTATTTCTGCCTAACAAAAGTGGTACCCCTAAATACTTTTCAGTATCTTTAATAATCGACATATTCAGATCTTTAGTGATATCTAAACAAGCCCCTTCACTAAGGTTGCTACTGAAATAAACAAAAGATTTATTAAAGTTCAATAATACTGACCTGAGTGCTGACCAAAGTTATGCAGAATATCCAAAATATTTCTGACGTTTGCATATCTGTTTTAGCAAAGATTAATATTTTGTCTGCGAAAAGGAGGTGTGAAACCGCATGAATTCTTCTCGCAGCCTTTACGCCACAAATTTGGTGAGTACTTTCAGCATGTAAGAGAGCCCTGGATAGAAATTTCATCGCAAGAATTAATAAGTGCCTTAAATACATCTTTTAAATGACAATTTTTTATGCTTTTCTTTACTATTTTTCGTGTATTTTTATACATTATGCTTTGTTTTACTTTTTTGTAGGTATTTTGGAGTCATGAGAAGAAATAATGAAAATTTGAACTTAATTCATTGCTCGGCGACTATGGAAACCGACGGACTCGGAGCTAGCGAGAATGAAAGTCTTCAAGAGTGTCAATAGAGTGGATTTATTGAAGTCAGACTTGCTGTTTCTGCAGATTACTAGGGGGAAGCCCACAAACCGTTGAAGGCAGCCAGGCATGTCTCTCAGGGCTACCTCTCCTCTAACTTAACAGCCAGGCCGGGTTCAATACAGTCCACAATTCTGTCATTTTTAATCGAACCAAGACCCCGCAACAAGAGTTCCTGCTCAAGTCTTGCAGCTATTCATAGTTTACTGCCAAGTTACAGTCCAATTGATGGTCGTCATATCAGGCTAAGAGAGATCAAACCTAAGAGTGTGAAGTGTGTACAGGTCTGGGTCGTATTGCAGTCGAAGATAACAGGGATGTCGTTCAAGTTCAGTTGAGTTTCTGCCATTGATTCTTTGTGACGAATGGTGAAGATTGATGAGCAACCAGAGTCCGTGCAGCTTTAGGAGAGTTGGGTTGATCTCAGATTTGCAAATGCTGTCAAGAACTTAAGCTGAAGCCAAGAAAGTCGGTGAAGAAGAAACAAGTTGCTGCCTTTGTTTTTATGAATGTGTGGTGGAAATTGAGAGCTGTTTGAGCTTTGAATGATCAGAAAAGAATGGGTTTGCTTAGCATTTTAAATGATCTGCAGGGAAGGAGTTATATGGAGGATTAAAAATCAACAGTACAACCATCTCCTACACTTCCAGAGAACGCACATTTTGTGTTTGTAAAAATGCCTGAGAGATCAATTCAAGTTTTGTTGCCAACAATTGACTGAACCAGTTCAGGCAGTCAGTTAGCCATCGCTCCAGTTGGTATTTGCTGAAGGTTTAGAGAAGGTTTTCAACCTGAGGCGATGAAGGAACTCGTAGTACAAATTGGGGTAAGTTTCAGCCGAGAAAATAGATTGAGAAGCGAGTAGATTTGTCGAGAAGTCAGGGAAGAGGAGAATGGTTAGGATGGTGCTGCCGCCAGTGATATTAGTTGATCGACGGAGTAGATTGAGACCTGTTTTAGAAGTGCAGAAAAACAAGGAAGTTGGGTTCTCATCTGATTCGAAATTGCAGGCCTTGGAGAAACTATAAAAAGGGGTTAAACCTAAAGCTACATAGATTATCATCACATACCCCCCTACCTGCTGCTCACAACCCTAAGCTCACTGAACAACTTCTGCACCCATCATCTGCACCAGTTCCATTCATCAGCATCTCATATACCACTTGCATACCCTCCACCAGTGCATTCCATTACCATCTGCATCTCCATCACCATCTACACCAGCATACCACCACCAGCACCATCTCTTTCATCCACTGCATACATCCATCACTACCTGTTCGCAGATATCTCACCACCACCTGTTCGCAGTACTACCAACTCAGCAGCTGCCATTGCTCCGCCTCCCATCAGCATATCACCAGTCCACTTCTCACCCCACTTATCACTGGTCGCCATACAACCATTCCCAGCTGTTCGAGGAAGTTTACTGCCATACACTAGCAGCAAGCCTTGGTTTCTGACATCGCAGCAAACAAGGAGTACCAGCACAGCAAGCAAGCAGACATCTCCCTGAAACCATCACGCACAGTACCAGCAACCTGGTTTGCTGAATTGAATTTGAATTCGAGTTGTTTAATTGCTTGATGTCTTTACTTCTTTATAATATTATTGTCATGAATTCCATGGTTACTTGTAGCTAATTGCATTTGATTAGGGACGATTTCGACGTCTGAACATGATTCTCAATGGATATTAAAAACTGCATGTTTCTTGCAATTTGTCTTTTTACTGTTCATTCTCTACTGTGCTAATATTGTTTATGAATCGTTTAAGTTGCAATTTAAATTGGTTTATGGATGATTCAATTGCTAATTCGAGAACTCTTCAACCCGTAATGGTCTAGATGTTCCGAATACAAGTAGTAATATGTGGTTATTGAAGATGAGATTTTGTTAAGTAATCATATGTATTGAATGACACTAGTAGATGAATTGAGCTTTTGTGTTCGTCACTAGGAATAACCTATCTCATGGAACTAAGAGCATTTGTTTAAGTCACATCTAGAGAGCGTACTTCTAGGAAACTTGACAAGTAGAATCCGGTAGTCGAGCGCTTCCGTGTCCGGTGAATTAGGATATTATTACGGAGTATTTGGGCGTACTAAATATTCTAGGGTTATTAGTACAAGGTACTTTGCAGAAACATAGCTACATTGATAAGGTTCATGTTTCATGACTTAGACATAGTCCTTCATCATTCTCATTCTCATATTAGCATTTGTCCATTGTCTTACATTATTTTTATTCAGAAATTGAATTGACAACTTTAATTAGCTCAACTCTCCCTTGGGACGAACCTGCTTGTCATTTGTACTACTAGTTATTGTAAGAGAAGTAAGGAATTTATTTTTGCGAGTTCGACACCTCTTCAAGAATGAACATGTAAGCGGATAGAGGATCCCCTTGCCTTAATCCTCTTAAGGGATAAAATTCCACACAAGGAGAACCATTTAAAAGAATAGACACCTTGGTAGTAGCAATGTATTGAAAATTAAGTCACAATTTTTTTTATTAAAACCAAATTTCCTAAGGGTTCCTATAAGGAAAAAACAACTAAATCCTACGGAGAGATTTAATTTGATGGCCATGCTATCACTAAATCCTTATTTCTGTTTCATTGTATGGATCAATTCATGATCAATAATGATGTTATCATGAATTGATCTAGAAGGAGCAAATGTTGATTGATACGGAGATATCAAATGTTTCAGATGGGGCTTAATTCTATTGGCCAGAATTTTAAACACAACTTTATAAGTTATGTTGCATAGACCAACCGGTCTAAAGTCAACAGGAGACTTAGGTACATCGTTCTTAGATATAAGAGAGATGTACGTCTTGTTAATTTTCCTAGGCATATGACCAGTAGAGAGAAAATTTTGAACCGTGTCAATTAAATCCCTACCCACACACTCCCACTGAGCCTTATAGAAGCCGTCCTGGAAACCATCTGGTCCAAGTGAACTCCAAGAAGACATATCCTGCACTACAAACTTAATCTTCTCATTAGAAAAAATTATCAACAAATCAACATTGTTAAAATCAGAGAAAATCTAAACCAAACTTATACATCTAGGAAGGGTGGGTACACACGACATTCGTATTTAACCAATGAGCGATGAACGTATATAATTTATGATTTTGGGGTAAACCATTGTTGTGTAAGGATCATTTTTGCTTGATTATTAATTACTCGTAAAATTTGTCGTATAACAAAAAATTAGATTAGATGACCGCTGCCACGGTGGAACGCCGGATCAAAAAAATTAATGCAAAACTTTATTTTGTATCTACAATTTAATTCCGTCGTAATGACACGGAATGGACTTATAAATTTGTACTGACGATTTAATTCCGCCACTAATATAAAGTCTATGCAAATAGACATAAAAATTACAGAATAACACGATCGTGCATGATATTTGTGCATTGCTGAATTAGCTCTGACCTTTAAAAATACGTGCATCCAACTTGCTTCTAACATTTGTAGCGTGACATATCAAAGCACAAAGTCAAAACACGTGTACAGTATAATATGCCAAAACACGTGGGCCTCATCTCGTCCGCTCTTCTATATTTCTCCGCAGCTGTATGTGGGTAGTTACTACGAAAAAATTTAACCATGATTTTGGGTATACTGAAATGTTACTAGGCATACTGCATAAAGACAAAAAGGTTGTGAAATAGCAAAATCAGATTATCCCTTAACCCAATTTTCTTAATGATAAATCTGTCCTTTACGTATTAGTGCTAGTAATATTGATTAGTGATTAAATATTTTGTTTAGAGATTAAGATAATTTTCAAAATCATAAAGGTTGTTTAGATAATTTTTTGGATCATGGTTCAGCGAAACAAGTTGAGGTTTGGCTCACATCTATGAGCCGAATCTACCATTTGATGAACGGTTCGGCTCACTGAATCTGTTTACTGCATGCCTCGAACCTATAATTTTCAATTCCAACCCTTTTGCTAGACACTAGTTCGGCTTATATGAAAGTTTCATAGTAAGCCGAACAACATCCTGAATAGCCCGTAAAAAAAAAAATTACTGGTTCGGCTTATATTTCGAAAATCGTATGAGCCGAACATCAATTTGTTATTTTTTGGGTTAAAATATTGTTATTGGTTCGGCACATATTGAGAATATCGTAATAGCCGAACCTCGTAAATGTGCTAGGTTCAGCACATATTATGATTATCGAATACGCCGAACCCCTATGCATCTTTATCTGTGACTAGGTTCGGCTTGAAATTTCATGAAATTTCATGCCGAACTGTTCATATACACTTACATGAAGCTTTTTTGAAGAACAGTTCGGCTAAAAACGCAACTCAATTTTGAACCAAACCCAGAACCATAACCGTCATTTAATCGATGAAAAACAGCAAATAGGAGATTGGGTTTGTAAAACTTACTTTCTTATCCTCATTTCCGGAGTTGGAGATGCAGTTGGTTCAATTTCTGGTCAATTGGTGGTTGATTTTCAGTTTCTACACCTTCATCTTCAATTGGTTCTTCTTCTTCAATTGATGGATTAGAAGAAGATTTGGTTTGCCTATTCCCTGCTTTTCTTTCTACGAGTCATTATGTGGTTGAGTTTAATCGACGATCAAATTTTTACGAATCGACAATTAATCACGATGATGATTTTCTTTTTTCGCAGGAGGGGGAAGAGTTCGGCTAGAGGAGGAGGAAGAAGAAGAGATGTTAAGGGAAACTGATTTTGAATTTTTAGAAAACTGATTTTAAATTTTTGTATTAAGGGTATATAGGTAATTGAACTACCCATAGGGTACTCCTTATAAGGTCACCCAAGATGGGACTATTGTTTTGTATGCCTAGAAAGATTTAGGTACGCCCAAAATCAGGGTTCGAAAAATTAGTAGATCTGGATGTTGGTTACTAAATATTTGTATGAATATTAATTGATTAAGATCATGAAAATAAGTCGGATTCAATTTCTGAAAAAGACTTGTGATGTTGTTTAGTGTTCAAGCTATGGGTTTGTCATGAATTGATCTTGTAATATTCATCTTCTTTCTTTTTTCCTTTCCTTCTGGAAAACAAATGGTGTAAATGTAGGTCGGATATGATCAACGGGTCGGATTAGTGAAGCCCATATCCGAAACTTCGTCTTCTTCGCCCGGTTCTCTGTAATTCTCCAATTTTCTTCTCTGCTACTGCAATTAATAAAATTTGCTCATTTTTTTAATATGTCGTTACTAAGCGTTGGTCATGTAAGAAATTGAACAAAAATTTCATTTTTATTAGCTCAATTTGAGTTGTGATATGCTCGATTTGATGAACTGAAAAAAGTTGAGGAAAGTCGATTTATGGCGCTGGTGGTGCCGTTGGTCATGGCAGTGATGGTGTGGATCTGTCAGTGAGGTGCTGTTGGTGGAGGTTTTGACGTTGAGAATTCTTCTCATAAGAAGAAGATGTTGAGAAGAAACTGAGAGAAGGAAGAAGGGGAAGAAGAAGAAAGAAATGGAAAAAGAAATTTGAAACTTTTGGAGGTGGAAGGGATTCGACCCTAAGACTTCTAACTCAGATTTTCTTCTAAAAAATTACACCTACGTCCTTTTTGGTTACACCAAACTCAATCTTTTTTGTCCAATTGAAAAAAATGTCATGCTTCACATTGACACAAAGTCACCATATATAGGATCCTCCCTCACTTCGTTCGATCGGCCCAATAACACTGAGTAGCTAATTAAGATGCAAAGCTAATTATACAGTCCATTAATGGGAACGCTCTACTCATTAAACAGGAGAATATGAACTTAATAAAAGAGAGCGAACATTCGATCTTTAGTTTTTCTTATTATGAGTTTGTTTTTGTAAGTAGAGATGACAATCAAATGACTGATGTTGTAGCTAAGAATACGTGAGAAACAATGATACCTTTTGAATCTTATGGAAACTATGATCCATCCCTTTGTGATCTTTTAGCAAAAGACCACAATTTCAACTAAAGCTAAATAATTTTTTTTTTATAAAAGAAAAAAACAGAATGGCTTTATGCCCATTAACAACTCAATCCTTATCAAAGTATACATCCACTTAGGCCAAGGACGAGCCATCTTATGGCATGCGCGTCTAATTATCCACCCAGCTAGCTAAAGGAACCATTTATGGAATGCGTGTGGAGTTGTCCACCCAGTTAGCTAGTTCCAAACCTACTTTCCGGAGAAATGGACTTTCAAGTCCAATTTGACCTTTCATGAATAGGACGACAAGTCACCAAACATAAACCCTCTCTCCTTTGTACGATTGCTATTGTTCTCTCCATTTTCAAAAGCATCTCAGGGTGGTTTATCTCACCTCTCGAGACTTATTACGGCCCTCAATACATCTTTTATACCTAGCACTCGTAGGGACCACCCAAAAAGAATTAGGGGTCAACAATAAGATAAAATAAGGTCACCCAAACCTAAATAGAAGCTAGCCCTTATCTCGCGTATTTCGTAATGGTAAAATTACCTTTCAACAATCGGTAGTAAGTGTGTTACCTTAACCTCCGAATATACTCAATTTTCGAATTTTAGTACTACCATAATCGGTAGTAAGTTTGACTTCCGAATGTATATTGGCCCTAAAATGAGATTTTGTCAAAATTCTAAAAATTTTGTACTTTGGTACTACCATAATCGGTAGTAAACTGTGTTACTTTAACCTCCGAATATAATAAATTTTCGATTTTTGGTACTACCATAGTCGGTAGTAAATTTAACTTCCGAATGTATATTGGTCCCAAAATGTGATTTTGCCAAAATCCTACAATTTTCGAACTTTGGTACAACCATAATCGGTAGTAAAATGTGTTACTTTAACTTCCGAATATACTCAATTTTCTAATTTTAGTACTGCCATAATCGGTAGTAAATTGAACTTCCGAATATATATTGGCCCCAAAATATGATTTTGCCAAAATCTTAAAATTTTCGAACTTTGGTACAACCATAATCTGTAGTAAAATGTGTTACTTTAACTTCTGAATATACTCAATTTTCGAATTTTAGTACTACCAGAATCGGTAGTAAATTTAACTTCCGAATGTATATTGGCCCCAAAATGTGATTTTGCCAAAATCCTAAAATTTTCGAACTTTGGTACAACCATAATCGGTAGTAAAGTGTGTTACTTTAACCTCCGAATATACTCAATTTTCGAATTTTGCTATGACCATAATCGGTAATAAATTGTGTTAATAAGTGATACTTAATATCTACCGATTGTGTTCACGGCCCCAAATTCAAAATTTCAAAACTTAATAAAATTTCAAAATTTTCTACTTTCACAATCGGTAGTTAGTGGTGTTCATTATTTACCGATTGTACGTAACTTTTAGTACAGAGAAATTGAATTTTTGAATCACGAATAATCGGTAGATACGATCAATTTACCTACCGATTATGGTTGATGTTCTACTATTACTTACCGATTATGTTTCTGCTACTGTAAATTCAAGAACATCAACCATAATCGGTAGGTAAACTAGATTTTTATCTACCGATTATGTTTCTGCTACTGTAAATCCAAGAAAATTTGCTGATCAAAATTTTGATTTCAAGTAATCAAATCCTACTTTTGAATCACAACTACAATCATCTATTCGTTTTGTTTGTTTAACTCATTTTTTTTCTTTTGATGTTTTAAGTTTCAACTTTAAGGTTAATGGATTTTGGGTTTTAATTTTAAACAATTAATCATAACATTTGTTTGATCGACGATCTTTGTTTTCGATCAAAATTATAATGATGAAAAAAAAAATGGATGAGTAGAAAAGAGAAGAAGAGGAGGATATAAAATTATAGGATATATGTTTAGATTTGGTATAAAGGTGAGGAACAACATAAACAATTCTCTATCTTTAAGACACTCGTTAACCCCCTTTAATGGATGGGAATAAAAAGATGGCCCCTAATTCCTTTTGAGTGGCCCCTAAAAATGCTAGGCTTTTATAGCCGTTATTTTACCGTTAGTCACCGAATAACACCATCCCATGACCAGAAGTTAATTTAATATGACCGGAAAATCTAACAATGAATAAATATCTATATCTAATCATAACCGCCGTGTAGTTTGTTCCTTGTTTCTGCCTCACTTTCTATAAGTTTTGAGTGAGAAGCCCTGATTTTGTAAGGTTCTAAGACTCTGTTATCTTTTGCCGCTGGTTCTAATACACTTTAGTTAGAATACACCGAAGACTCAAAGTTTACAAAGACATGAAAGGTAACAAAGATGCTAAAGACACTAATATTTAAAATCCAATATTACTCGGAAGATTTCTAAGCTACTTTTTGAAGACATCAAAATCCTAGATTCCTATTCCATGAAGTTAACTCATATTGTTCAAATTGGTTTATCTGCACCATCTCCACTACTTCTCTGAATTTCTTGTCTGTTGTTGATGCTATTTTCATCCCTCGGTTTAGTGATTGTGTTTCTCCATTAACCCAATTATAATTTTAATATCTAGTTTGGCTAACCCAAGAAAAGACCTTAAAATTTTCATGATTTTGGATCGGTGAATCTAAAGACATAGATGTGGTGGTGAAGGATAAGCCAACCTGCAGTGCAGGTTAAGAGTGTTTGAAACTGATATTTCACTCTCACGTGTGTGCTAGCTGTCACACACGTACATGTCGGTCAGGTGGTGCACATTAGTGTGTCTTTAAAATACTCTGAAATGTATTCTCTGTCTGTAACGATTATCTTCTGTGTAAGAGAAACAATGGTTTTTATGTAATTGATTGAATAATTGATTGATACAATGTTATTATGGTATCAGATACCTTAGGTTAGGGTTTCTCCTTTCCAATTTTCGATCCTGTTTTGATTCTTCCATTGAATCTGTTCTTTTGTGTCAATCCAAGAAGATTCAATTCTTCTAATCTTGTTTGTTTTTCAATTCAAGATTTCAATCTGCTATATTGTTTATCAATTTCTTGATCTTCTTATCTTCAATCCATTTCGTCTCTTGATTCTTCACAAATGGAGAATCCAACTTCAAATTCGTTTGCTTCGATTCCACTAAATCAACTCACAAATTTTGTTCATCTCAAACTTAAAGATGATAATTTCATCGCCTGGAGGAATTTAATGAATCCTGTCATCGTCAAATACAAACTCATGAAGCTTCTTGGTGGATCTTATCCATGTCCACCTCAGTTCACCAACATTCGAAATCCGCAGAACGGAATTGAGAATCCTCTCTACTCAGATTGGATGGATGAAGATTCTACAATCATCATGTGGATCAATTCGACGATATCTGACTCTGTTATTGCTTACTTTTCCAGATCCACATCCTCTCATCAACTCTGGACTAGTATTGAAGATCGATTTGCAAGAGCATCATCAACTCATTCGATTCAGCTTCGTACCAAATTACTCTCCATCACACAAGGTGATCGATCCATTCCCTCTCTCATTAATGAAATGAAATCTTTATCAGATCAATTAGCTACAACAGGTGAAATAATTTCTGATAGAGAACTAGTAGTAGTTACCCTCAAAGCACTTAACTCAGATTACATTCCATTTGCAACTTCTATGAGACATCGCAATCCACCAATTACAAGTATAAAATTGCATAACAACTTGTTGAGTGAAGAAACAGTGGTTAGTGAAAGACTCAAAAATAGTAAAGAATCTGCCGATGCAAAGGATTCCATGGCTTCTAGAGGAGGATAAAATCATTCAAATAGAGGTGGTCACAATCATAGCAACAGAGGCTATTATAGAGGCAGGGGATATTCTAATTTTTCAAGTGGTAGATATCCAAATCCAACAATCTTCAACAAGAACTTCTCAGGAAGAGGTTCCTCTACAAATGATAAGCCACCTCCTTGTCAAATCTGTCTTTCTCCTGAGCATCTTGCTCCAAACTGCAATCAAAGACTCAATTTCTCTTATCAAGGTAGAAGTCCACCTTCTAATCTTAGTGCAACGCTAGCAGCTGCTGACATTTTTGATACTTCAGAGGAATGGATTGCAGATAGTGGTGCCAATAATCATATTGCTTCTAGCAAGGATGATTTTCAAGAAGTTACTTCATACGAAGGCTCATAACAGATTCAAACTGCTAGTGGAGAAGGTATGTGTATTAAACATAAAGTTAACTCTAGTAGACTTGCTAATGATCATTCATTCTTTCTTAAAGATGTTCTTATAGTTCCTAAGTCATCTCACAATCTTTTTCCTATCCATAAATTTACCTCAGACAATAACTGTTCTTTAACTCTTGATTCCCATGGATTTTGTGTGAAGGATTTGCAATATGGGAAGCTCATTTTCCAAGGGACACATAAAAATGGCTTATACCCCATTACATTCAGCTCCACTCATCATACCATCACCTCCGCTCTTCATGATCCATCTTTACTCATAGAAGATTTGGCCACCCATCTTTTCAGACATTACAAAAGTTGTGTGCTAAACTGGGATTGAAAAATGTCTCCAATAAACCTTTCTCTTGTACTGTCTGCAAGTTATGCATATCACAGAAATAATGCCACTAAGCTACTTGAACTTTTGCAGATTGACCTTTGGGGTCCTTGTCATGTAGCATCTATTTCAGGTGTGTTGTATTATGCAAATATAGTTGATGATTTTACAAAATATTGTTGGCTTCTTCTACTTCTATCTAAAGCTGAATTCAAACATGACTTCATTACTTTTGTTACTAGAATTGAAAAGATACTTTCTCACTCTGTTATAACTATCAGAACTGATAATGGTGGTGAATTCCTCAATAATTTTCTTCTTGAATTCTGTGAATCAAAAGGTATTACACATGAATTGAACTGTCGTCACACAGCAGAACAAAATGGTGTTGCTGAGGTTAAGCACAAACACCTTTTGGGAATTACAAGAACTCTTATTTTTCAAGCTGGACTTCACTAGTGGAAAATGGGTGCTTAGCGACCTACGGCAGAGACCCCCGGTAACAGTAGTTGGGCCGCTGACCCGTAAAAGCAGTCTCTGATATGATAAAAACAAGGAAAAATTCCGAGAGCATTAATAGCCGTCTCAGAATAATTACTATTTTACCCTAAATCTACTGCCGATCTCGCGACCCTTCCAAACCGATTCACATTTGATAATTTTTTTATTATTTTATGGAGCATATAAATACTTCTTTCTCTCACCCATTTCCAGTCTTTTTCTTTATCTTTCTCTTTCTTCTTCTGCTCTTGGTCTCCTCTCTAACCTAAGGAACTGGCTTCATGGAAATGGAAAAATCAATTAAATCGTTTCTCTTAAACATAGCCCCTTTCCCCGTCAGGAAGAAATCCATCTATTGTTCTTGAACCATCTTCTTCTTTTCATCTTTGCGGTTTAGGAGAAAACTGAAGAGATCTAGAAAGATCGTGACGAGATGTTGAAATTGAAAGAAGATGAGTTGGAGATTCAAGGGAAAGAACAGCTGAAACTTAAATTGAGTTGACGAAATTGCAGAAGTTGAAGGAATTTAATCCTACTGTGGTATAGCTTTCTTCATCTCTGGTTTTTAAATTTAGGGTTCATAAATTTTTCATAACGGGTTTCCATATCTTGATCTTGATTTGATGAATCAGAGTTTCTGATTATGGGTTTTGATTTTTAGATAAAGGGTTTTCGTTTATTGATCATGAATTGTTGAAATAGAAGTTTTGATTTAGGGTTTTGATCTTGATATTTGATTTCTTTTAGATTCAGGGTTTGGCTAATTAATAAATTCTGAATTAAGGGTTTCAATTTCTTGATCTTAGATTTCTGAATCTGGGTTTAATTTTGATTTCGGGATTTTTTTTTGTTGGTGCAGAGTCTTCCACTGGTTCAATCTCTGAGAGAGAAAGAAGCAGAAGAACCCAGAGATGAAGGACTGTGAAGGTTGTGGTGTGGGATTTGCTCTTGGTCCTCATGTTTTTCGTTCCTGATAACATTATCTCATTATATGGTCTGTGGGTGTATTGACTTGTCTTTTGATTTATGTCAGTAAATGTTCTTTTTTGAACTTAGACTAATTTATTTTTCCTTCTTTCTAGGTTCATAGTTAACGTTCTGAATTCTGTCTTCAAATGCGTGTATAAAATCCTTTAAATTGGTTTATTGCTGCTCTATGCAAACAAATAATATGCTTTCTTCTCATCCTGAAACTCGTACACTGAATTTGCAGGAACATTATCAAACTTTGGATCGGGGTTGTTTCTTCTGGTTCCAGTTATTATACTGCTGGATGCCACAAATACATGGAATGATGTCTGGGTTGAGAGAGGTGAACGCAAATGGTACGGAAAACATTTTCATCTTGTTCTCTTCATTTTCTTTCCAGTACGCTTTGACAAGTATATTTCTCTAATTCTCTTCAGTCTTTGCTTTATATAATTGATGGGTTATTGCAAGTGCATACCGTTACTTGCTGTATTTGTGTGCTATATAACAACACTTACAATATCAGGACTAATGTTCGCTTGGTTCAACCCCTCAGGCCATGACTGCAATCTTAATGTGTTCTTTATTGTCATGACCATCATTCTCGCATTTGGTTTTGTAATTATTACATTGCAGGTATAGAAAATTTTGACTCTTTCCCCCCTGAAATATAGTGAAAGACATCTGATTCAGCATTGCATCAGAGATATTCTTCAATGCTCAATTATAATGCTGTGGGTTTTTGGGTTTGATACAGGCTAATGCAAGTCTTTTGCCATCTTCTGTTATTTCTGTGTATTGTTCGTATGTGCTCTACAGTGCTCTCTCAAGTGAGTCTCGATATTACGTGTGCAATGGTCTCAACAACAGTTCAAATGGAGTAACCACGCGTAAGCTAATTCTTGGTATGCTCACAACAGTTATCTCTGTCTTGTACTGTGCTTGCCGGGATGGATCCTCACTAAAGTCAGGTACCTTCAAGGCTTCATCTACAGACCCTTTCATAGTAATATGATAAGAACATGCTACCTTTTAGGAAGATATAAACTTCCATTGTAGGATGGTTAAGTTCTGTTCTATGGCGATAAACAGTCATCAAAAATGGAATTCGTATGTGCCCTCTCAAAACAACACCATTTTCCTTGTGTTTGTTTCTGACCATGTTTGACCTTTTGGTGTAGGTGACAGAAACCCTTTTGTGAACTTTGAGCAGAGAAAGGACAGAGAACCTGATGCTGTGCTATTTGGTTATTCCTATACATTTTTCCACCTGATTTTCGCGTTCGCTAGCGTGCATTCAAACATGCTTATTACAGGTTGGACTGGCTCACCGTCATTCAACTCAGAGTTGGTTAATGTTAGCTGGACATCAACTTGTGTTCAAATATGCACTTAATGGGCCACTGTTGTTCTTTATGTTTGGTCTCTTGTAGCTCCTTTGTACTATCCTGATCACGTATTTTTATTCATGGTTCACAGTATCAGCTAATACTCGAGCCTATCAGCTGATACCCGATCATATTGATGCTGACCGGTACTATTTCGGTGCACCTTTATGGAATATAGAGCAATATTAACAGATTCACTCCACAGTTTTTCTTCCATTATATTTTCTTCTTCCAACTTAAATTCCATCTTTTTCTGTTTTCATTCTGTTATGGGCAGTACATCCTATTAGTTTATATCAGGAATACCAGTAGCTGTACCGGTCACCTGAAATACTTGTACAAACTAATACTTAGGAGGAAGTTAGGATAATCTAATCCCTGTCACATTAACTTATAAAACTTTTTTTTTGAATTCTGATTTTGCAATTTTTGATTTTAATTTATGTGAATTAATGCTATAAATTTTGAAATTCAAAATCCCCTTCACCTGCTAGACGTACTTCCTTTTTGTGGTGATTTATTTACTTATCATGTGGCTCCTTTAGGTTTTAACGAGTACTTGTTGTTTTGTTATACGTGTTTTGACATATTACTATGACATGACAGGTGATCTTGTTGAAATCAGAGGGTGCGTCATTATTAGCACAATTGAAATACATCTGAATTATTTATCTCATTTTTATTGGAAGTACAACTTAATGGTATTTCCTTACCAGAATGGCACATCTGAATTATTTGTCTCATTTTTATTGGAAGTACAACTTAATGGTCTTTCCTTACCAGAATGGTTAGTTTTTCAATTGAAAAATTGGTTTTTTTTGTTGATTCCAGGATGGTTATTGGTCTAATTGTGTGTTGGTTTTCTCTTCTGCAGTTTGGCCTCGTTCTTTAAGGAAATTAAGGTGTGGAAACAAAAGGCAATCTTGAACAAAAGATCAACAGAACTGCACATTAAGTGTTAGAGAAAAATCATGAAAGTACAGAAAAAAAAAGGTAAAATTCTTATTGCATTCTCATTTACTTCAGTAATGGTAGGTATGCGATGTTGGTGTTGCATGATAATCTTGCAGTCTGTGGTTTAGTCTTGGGACTTGTTGGTTTTAACTTGATTGGGTTATTTTTTTTAATAAAGAAGTTGCATTCTTTATGTACTATGTATGGTGCTCAAAGTTATGGTCATTGTAGGGTGCTCAACAATCTAGAACACGTTATCATTATTTTTTTCTTTCAAGTGTGTCACAAGTAGAATTAAATGGATGCACTGGTGATGGTTATGCTTAATGATTTTCTTTGGGGAACTGTTTATGCTTTGGATGACTCGAGTCAAATCACTTGACTGACGTCTTATAAATTTATGGAGTTGTTTGTAGCTTATATGTGTCTACAAAGTGGTCCATGAAATTACTTAAGCTACCTATTATTTGTCCTCTCACATGGCTTAATATGATGCTAGTTGTATTAAATAGGGCACTCTTGCAATGGCAGTGATGTTCTGAGTATTTTAACCTCTTGTATTCCACTATATATAACATGTTGGCTGTTGATGATTTATAATTTCATGTGCATAATCTTGGATGTCTTTAATGAACACTCATATGCATTCTGATTTCTAATTTCTTATATTACTAGTTAAGCCGTATTCATGAGGGAAATTGCTTGTGGAAGTGTCTTCTTCTTCCCCTGTGATGTTGTTACTTACAAAAAAAACATGAGCTTCCAAAGGATTCAACACATTTCTTTGTATCAGCCTTCGATTGCCCTGAAGATCTTGTTTTGTTTCAAGCTTGTCCTTTCGTAGTCATGGTTGTGCGATAACTTTCCTGCAGTGTGTGGCCAATAGTTCATGTCTTGATGGTCATCTTTACCCGAGATAGTATTATTAGTTGTTAAGTTACATATGCTTCTAATGGAGGGCAGTTTGGAGTCCAGATCATTGATTGAATTCTGTAACATATTACCTAACTTACTTTTAATAATACTGTCATCTCTAGTAACTTATTTTGCTCAACCATGTATGATGAACTAAACGAAGTTGTTGATTTGCTTTGCAGAAATTATGTTGTTTGTCATATGTGAACCAGGGACAAATACATGGGTGCTCTACTTGATATCAATCATGAAGTATTGTCGAAGTTCATCGTCATCGGAGGTGCTTATCGTTTTATTGTTTAAAATGTTGTTGTTAGAATTTACTAGCTAGCTCAGGCATGTATTGTTATGAACTCAGAATTTCATACATTTTTGTGTTGTTTTAAACCCAATGGATAAAATGAATGAAAGTTGAATTCACAGTTTGAGTTTAAATTTGAAGTATCATTCGAATTTCAGTTTGTGTTCCACTTAATTTGACTTGACTTTGATGCAGTCAGATTATTTCAGATTTAGCCATTCAGGCGTTTCAGCAAATCTGAATCTATATTTTTTTTTATATTATAATTTAAATCTGAGACCCACGGCCAAGAGTCTGTACCTCGGTACCCTTGAAATCGGTTGTTATTTTGAGACCCACGACTCAGGGTCGTACGAGAGAGCGACGCTTTATCAGAGACCCCAACAGAGACGGTTGAAAGTAGTCGTATAACACGTATATATGACATGTCCTGACGGTCGCGGAACTTCTGTTTTCCACTAGTGCTTCCACCTTCTTTTTGGGTAGAAGCTCTTCAAACAACCAATTATCTTGTCAATAGACTTCCCACTAGATCTATCTCTTTAAAAACTCCTTTTGAAGTCTTATTTCATAAACAACCTGATTATAACTTTCTTAAATCCTTTGGTTGTGCTTGCTTCCCTTGGCTGAAACCATATACAACCAACAAACTTGAACCTAGAAGCAAACATTGCATTTTTCTTGGCTACAGTCTAAATAAAAAAGGTTATAGATGTTTTGATCCAGTTTCAGGTAACATTTATATATCCAGACATGTTTTACTCATTGAATCATCTTTTCCATACAAAACTCTCATATCTGAAACTTTATCTTCTCCTTCTTCTTTAACCTTTGATCATTCATCTATTGTGCCACTTCCTGTTTCTTCCATTATTTCTAATGTTGTTTCCATTCCTTCTACCAATACTATTGTCACTATGAATGATCACAGCATGACTACTAGAGGTAAAGGAGGCATATACAAATCAAAGTCTTATTTTGCTACAAAACATCCTTTGCCTGTTGCCTTCTTATCTACAATCACCACTTGCATTACTGCTGATAACAAACTTGTTGTCTGGAAGGTTGCTTCTGTTAATGAATATACTGCTCTTCAAAATATGGAACTTGGTCTTTAGTACCACCTGAAGATGGTCAAAATATTATTGGGTATAAGTGGGTGTTCAGAATCAAATATCATCCTGATGGTAGAATTGACAGACACAACGCCATACTTGTTGCTAAAGGTTGTCATCAACACCAAGGTCTAGACTTTGAGGATACTTTCAGTCCTGTAGCTAAGCCAACTAGTATAAGGATTATTTTGTCAATGGAAGTGCAGTTTAACTGGCCTATACATCAGCTAGATGTTAGTAATGCTTTCCTTCATGGTGATTTGAAGGAGACTGTTTATATGGCTCAGCCACCTGGATTTGTTGACCCTGATAACCCCAATCATGTATGCTTGCTGCATAAAGCCATCTATGGACTCAAGTAATCTCCTAGAGCCTGGTTTGAGAAGCTCAGCAATGCTCTCTTTTCTCTGAAATTTGTCAAATCAGTTGCAGACTCTTCATTGTTTGTTCATAAGGATGGTAACCAAATCACAGTTGCTCTTGTTTATGTTGATGACATTATGCTGACTGGTTATTCAGCAACCTTTCTCCTACATGTTATCTCTCAGCTTCAACAACAATTTCCAATAAAGGATATATTTGGGTCCATTACATTATTTTTTGGGTCTTGAAGTTCACAGGAATTCTGGTTCATTATTCTTATCTCAACACAAATATGCAGTGGATCTTCTCAACAAATTTCATATGGAAGGTTCCAATTCCTGCAAAACACCAATTGCTCCTTCGAAAAAATTGTCTAAAGATGATGGTAATCTTTTAGAAAATCCAACTGAGTACAGGTCTTTGGTAGGAGCTTTGCATTATCTAACTTGGACAAGGCCAGACATATCATTTGCAGTCAACCTAGTATGTCAGCAAATGAAACATCCCAGAACTTCTCACATGTTTGCTGCTAAGAGAATGTTGAGATATATCAAAGGTACTTTGGGTTTTGGTATTCACTTTACAAAAGGTAATTCCTTTGTACTTGGCTTTTCAGATGCAGATTGGGCTTGGAATGTTGATGATAGAAGGTCCACATGGGGATATTGTGTGTTTCTAGGGCCAAACATCATTTCTTGGTCTTCCAAGAAGCAGACCACAGTGGCTAGATCAAGCACAGAGGCAGAGTATATGACTCTTGCTCATAGTGCTGCTGAGATTGTCTGGATATGCTACATTCTGAATGATGTTTATCTCAAGTTGCCTGGAGTACCAAAGCTGGTCTGTGACAACATTCGCTCTCTGTCTTTGGCCTCCAATCCAGTGTTCCATTCCAGGATGAAGCATGTCCATTTGGACTATCATTTTATTAGAGAACTGGTTGAATCCAACGCTTTGGATGTTTTCTATGTCAACACTATTGATCAGATAGCTGACATTTTTACTAAAGGTCTCCATGCTCCAAGATTTACTTTGCTCAGATCCAAGCTTCAGGTCAGCTCACTACTCATCAGCTTGTGATAGACACATTTTTGTGTCCGACTTGTCTCGATTCTATATATTGTTAGGGCTCATTTTTGTACTTATTATGGTGTTTTATTTATTTGTAGGTATTTTTGGCCAATAAACATTTTTGGAATAAATTGGCTCGAAAAGTTGTCGGAAAGCACCTAGAGGACACTTGCTATTCGGACCCCTGTTTGGATAAGGGGCACACCCAGGACACCCCTTAAGGCAGCTGCTAAAGGCACCCCTACTCTGGATAGGGGGAAATCATCTTCATTATTTGAATTCTGGTTTTTGGCGGGAAAACAAACCAGCATGCATGCAGATTAGGGTTCGCATTCTTGGGAAGATTTAAGGAGATTCAATCTCGGATTTTTGTTGGGATAGACTTCCTAGAGCATAACAGGGTCGGTATATGTGATTGGATCGAATGAATTGGGTTAGATCGATCAGGAGAAGGAAACAGAGGTGTTTTGGTCACGGGTTGCTGTTGGAGTATTTTTCGACAATTCAGGGAAATTAAAGGCTAAAAAATCTTCCCCAACATTCATAGTTATCTAATAAAGAGTTTGGAAGTATTGGGAGAGGTCAAATACGCGTGAAGAGTTGGCAGAAAGAAAACTCTGAAACTTGCCGTGGAGATAAACCAAGATTTTGGGGGAGATTTAATCGAGTTGTGGCCTATAAAAGGAGAGGGGATAAGTCATATAAGAGGTACGAAACCTTAAGAGAAGTTTAGAGGAGAATAGAAAGCTCCATAGATCGAGTTGCAGGAAAAATACAATATTCTGCTGCTGCTTTTGAAGAGGAAGAACACGAAGAACATTGATGCACAAGCAACTGTCGCAGCAAACTATCGTTGTTTCACAGCAGTACCTATGTGTCGTTCATCACATCGGTTGCATTAGGTCTTTAGATACTATTTCTCCCTGTAACAGTGATTCTGCAACACCAACAAATTGTTGCGAATCGTCTGTATTATCACTTTTCATCTTTTTAATCATCTTTTGAGCCATAAACAATTATTTTGAGATCATGATTAATATGAGGAGCTAAACCCCATTGCTGAGGCGATACAGGAAGCTATTTTTCCAACAAAAAGCTGTACAATCTATTTTATTTAATTTATTGCAATTATTATTATGATTATTTGCCTTGAACTATTATTGAATATGATTTTTATTTGAGTGATTGTGATCTATTTTGATGGAGTATGCTTAGTTTATAGACTCTTGATGCTTCATACTTGCTATTTACAATTATTACTTTTGAAAATCTATTAGTTGCAATATTTTAGAATTAAATTAAACGAGAAAATTGCATGAATATAAATATTTGGACCAAATCACTTTGAACTTGGAAAATAGTGGAATCTTAGCCTCAGTGTTCTTTTAATATTGATACCAACTTTGTCAGTGTTTTTTATAATTATTAGCGAGTTTTCTATTTAGTTTTGAATTTAAGTCCAAAGTTATCCTTCACAAGTTCGAGAATCGAATCACTTTTTACCACTATCTACAAATCACATCAGCTTGAGGGGGGATAAAGACATAGATTCGGTGGTGAAGGATAAGCCAACCTGTAGTGCAGGTTAAGAGTGTTTGAAACTGATATTTCCCTCTCACGTGTGTGCTAGCTGTCACACACGTATATGTCGGTCAGGTGGTGCACATTAGTGTGTCTTTAAAATACTCTGAAATGTATTCTGTGTCTGTAATGAAGATTATCTTCTGTGTAAGAGAAACAATGGTTTTTATGTAATTTATTGAATAATTGATTGATACAATGTTATTAGAATCATGAGCATCTTGAGGTGGAACTATCATGGGTTTGAAAAAAAGGAAGCAATTCGAGAACTTCGTGATCTAGTCAAACTAAAAGTGCCTGATATCCTTTTCTTATGTGAAACTATGAGGAGTATCAATACCTCAACCTCTAAATTGAGGTCTCTAGGCTACCATAATTCTGCCATGGTACCCTCTAAAGGAAAGAAAGGGGGTGTATGCTGGCTTTGAAAGATGGATTCGATATTGCAATATGGCATTCTAGCCAACAAGGGTTATATGCTCAACCAAAGTTATTAAAGATGATAAGGTATGTAACTTGTACTTTTTTTATGGTGAACCAAATAGAAACTTAAGAACCATTTTTGGGTAGACATATGTCTCAACCTTATGATCCACATATTCCTACTATTATAGTCGGGGATTTGAATTGTATTCTTTTATCCCAAGATAAGTGGGGAAAAGACCTGTTACTGAGCAAGATACAAAGTTTTTGGGGAAATCTTATTAAGGGTTGGGACTTGAGAGATTTACCATTCTCTGTTCCACAGTTTACATGAACTAATAAACAAATAGCTATAAGAGAAAATCTAGTTATGAAATGTATTTGACAGAGCCTTAATTAATGGGGGTTTGGGAAGATGCTTTCCCACATACCCACACTCTGCAATTCCCTAGAATAAGCTCAGATAATGCTTCCATTCTAGTCTCTTTAAGCGCTGGGGCTGACAACTTGCATAAACCATACCATTTTATGTCAATGTGAACTAAGGATAATTCCTGCAAAAAAGTCATAGAAAAAGCCTGGTCACTACAAGTTAGGGGATCCAAATCCTTTCAACTCAAGTAAAAGTTGAATCATGCTAAAATCAGATTGAAATTATGGAATAAAATTTCTTTTGGCAACACAAATGTCTCTCTTCAGGATACTAAATCTGAAATTCATTTGGTTCAAACAAAAAATCCAGGGGATACAACGAAGATTGTTGACCTAAATCATAAGTTGTCACACTTTTATTCTCTAGAAGAAATATTGCGAAAAGATAAGTCTCGGAATTATGGCTAAATGAAGGGTATAAGAACATGCCTTATTTCCATAAATGCACTTTATTTAGAAGGAAAATGAATAATATATCCTGGTCAAAAACCAGAAGCGGTAACTGGTTGACTACAAGAGAAGCCATTAGAGATGAATTCATCTCATACTTCAATCAACCATAAAAAACTTCTGATCCTAGTGACCAGGATGTGGAAGTAGATATTTTCAAAACAAAATTGTCTAGTCTAGATAATGACATCCTGGAAACACCAATATCCAATGATGAGACTGGAGTGGATTCTTTCCAAATGGGGTAAAAAAGAACCAGTGCCAGACAGCTTCACTGGTCTTTTTTATCCGTCTTATTGGGATATTGTAACTCAAATGGTCAAACAGTTCTTTGAGACTGAACATCTCCTTACTCAATTCAACCACACTAACTTAACTTTGATACCAAAGAACCCTATGGCTGACTCTGCAGATCAACTTAGACCTATCTGTTTATGCAATTTTGTCTATAAAGTGACATCCAAGACTCTTGTTAATAGGATGAATCATTTGACAGACAAAGTGATTTGATCTAACCAAAGTTCCTTTATTCCTAAGAGCCAAATCTCTGATAATGTATCTTAGAATATAAGCTTATAGATTCTACAAAAAAAAAATAAAAAAAAATAAAAAAACACCCATTAAGATGGACATGTCCAAGGCATGTATGATAGACTGGAATGGTTATTTTTAGCTAAAACAATGACAAAATTAGAGTTCAACCAAAAATGGATTAGACTAATTATGAACTGCATAAGTACAGTCTCATACTATATTTTTCTAATTGGAAATCCTATAGGAAATTTTAAACCAGAAAAAGGCTTAAGACAAGGGGACCCTATGTCCCCTTATCTATATATAATACGTGGTGAAGCCTTTACTTCATACATAAAACATCTGGAAGATACTAACCTGGTACATAGCATAAAATTGCTAAGTTTCTTCCTTCAATTAGTCATATTTTATTTTTAGATGACATCCTTCTCTTAACTAAGGCAACTATCCCTGATTTTTATGCTATCAGAAATTACCTACAAAAATATTGTGATGCAAGTGGTCAAGAGATCAATTTCAATAAGTCAGGATTTTTTTTAGTTCAAAAGTCCATTTATGGCATAAGAAAATGTTAGCCAAAATTCTAAACATTACTTCTCTTAATATATGAGAGAAATATTTGGGAACACATGTTGCTATCCTAAAATCTAAGACCCAAACTCATCTCTCTCTGTTGATTGCAGTGGAGAAAAGGGTGAATAATTGGCTAACTCATATTCTAGCCCGGCTGGTAGGTCTACACTGGTAAAGCATATATGCCAAGCTATGTCACTTTACCAAAAGACTACTTTCCTAATTCCTAAAATTATGTGAAACGACATTGACTCTCACCTCAGAAGATACTGGTGGGGAGAGGATTTGAACTCAAAAAAGAGAAAATTGCATATCATTGCTTGGGAAAGTATCTGCAAAACAAAGAAAGAGGGTGGACTAGGATTTAGGATAAGTGAGATAAATAATTTATCCTTGATGGCTAGAAGTGTTTGGAAATTAATCGAAAATCCAACATCTCTTCTAGCACAAGTTCTAAAATCAAAATACTATGCAAACTATGATATCTTGAATTCTGTATATCCTGATAAAGCTTCATGGGTATGGAAATGTCTACATAATACAATGAACAAAATCAAACCATTCATCTCATGGGTAGTGGGGGAAGGAAATTTCATAGACCCATGGTGTGATAATTGGATACCAGGGAAAGGAGCAACTCCAAAAGCAAACTCAATCCCTAACAAGAACTTAAAATCGAGTGACCTAATTAATCAGGGCACAAGATCATGGGATACAACAAAATTATAACTTTGTTTTTGATCAATTTTCAAAAGAGATGATTGAAAAAATCCCTCTTAGCTGACAGAAAAATTTGGACTCCAACTAAAGAGAGAGTGTTTACTACAAAGTCTTCTTATTTCACCCTAAGTGTGAGGGGGATGACTCTAACTCTGACTTATGGAATGCAGTTTAGAGACTTAAGGTCCCTGCAAGGATTCAAATCTTTGTACGGAAGGATCTAAAAGGTGCAGTACTAGTGAATGAAATCCTATATATAGAGTCCACATATTTGAATATATTTCTCCTAAATGTAAATTGGAGTCAGAATCATTTATGCATGATTTAGTTACCTGTAAAAAGTTGACAAAGGTGTGGAAATTTATAAACATCATAAGTGATCAATTCCAAGATTTTACTTTTATATAGTGGGTCAAATTCTGGTTGCAGCTGAATCCTTACCAAGATCAAGCATCAAGAGTGGTGGAGAAGGTGCCTTCGATTGTAGTTGTTATATGGCACATCTGGAAAAATCGAAATGGAATTATACATGGAAATAATCAAGAAGAACCGATTACAATAATTTCAAGAGATAAATCCATGATGTTGAATATCCTTAAAATACCTATATATCATCAATCAAATTTCTGCAATAACTCCAAATTAATCAACACCTACCCACTGGATGAGCCCACCGAGAAACTCGTTGAAGATTGACATTGATGGTGCTTAAATTCCTAATATGGAAATCGGGGGAATGGGTTTTTAATTAGAGGTTCTTTTCATCATTTCATCTATGCAAAGTCGAAGAACTTGATAAAGAGATTAAATATCCCGGGAGATCAACGAACACATAGTTTGTATCAAGATATCAGATACCTAATCCCTAATTTTCATTCGATATCTTTTAGTTTTGTTAACTGTACCTGTAAGGTAAAAGAAAATGTAAACCAAATGGTTTGGTCTATGCCACCATCTTGGCTCATCCCTGCCCTGTGTGGCGATTTCAATAGGGGACCATATGGGGTTCTTTCTTTCTTTATTTTGCCTATTAAAAAAATAAAACTTCATTAATAGGCTGTTTGGAAACATATCAAGAAGTTGCTTTTTGATTTCTGGAAGTAAAAAAGTCAGAAGTTAGTTTGGGTACACAATTTCAGAATGACTTCTAAAAGAAAAAAAAATTAATTTTTTATGAAGCAAAATGTTTTTGTTTCTGACTTCTGCTCCTGACTTCTACTTCTAGGTATCCAAGCGCGCTATAAAGGATCATTTCACTTCTTTTTCCTATCTTCGGTAACTCTATAAATTGGTCATCAAAAAGATTGATAAGCAATAATAAAAAAGATTGATAAGCAACTCACGGTGCTATTGTTTGGTTTGTGGTAACTCTTTTATACAAAAACAATTAACAACAGTATATTGTTTTTGATTTTGTTGGTAACTCTAATATTGAAAATCATTACTTGAACTGTTAGCGTGTGCCAAAATATTCGGGACAACGGGAGTTATGATAATCCACAAAAAAAAAATGAATTTAAACTCTCTTCACGAGATTGTTGATCTGCAAAAAAATTGATATCCCTCTAGAGTCACATCACAAAAAGTTGTGGGATTTTTATATTTTTATCCGAACTAATGTTTTGGGTACTAATCCTGGAAATATTTAATTTTAGTTACAACAACAAAAGTGTTAAACAAACTAAAAAGAAAAAACCAAAAGAAATGGCCAAAATGGATGAACCCTTACTAGTCTTTAAGGACAGAGAGACCATCTATTACTACGAGGGTCGGGTTTTTTAGTGTTATTGTTTTCCGATACTTACCGGATTGATATTTTATGAGTTTAAAATACATTTTATTTGAACTTTCAAAAAAAACAAAGAAACCCTAAATTTAAATAACCTTGAAAAGATAAAAATCAGAAGAAAAACCTCAACTATATCATCAGTAAAGAAATCAACCTACTGATAAATATGAAATCGAAATCACTAGACCGTATAGACCTCAAAAGATCTTTGCTCTTCTCTGAATCAGAAATCAAGAGAATGAAGAAAAATGGTTACACTACCTTTATACATGTGAGGGCGATTTAGCCATTTAAAAAATATCTTGCAAGTCCTTCACCGGAGTTGACCTAATTTTGAGTTCAAAATTTAAACTTTTTCTTGAATAGAAGACCACCAGTCAATACTGGCTTAGTGGATGGACCTGTCATTAAACAGGCCCATAAATATAGTACCCAATGGTAATTACTACTTTACTTGAAATAGATTAAAACAATTACTTGACAAGAAAACTCTTACTGGGAACTTGAAGGGAACAAGGAAATGGTGATTTTGTGGGATTAGAATTTATGAATCCCATAAAAAACATAACTCCGATGCCAAGTAATTTTGTTTCATTATAAATATGAAATATATACGCTTATTCGGTGACAACGATTAGCCCCTAAAAGTATAACTTCCACCTGCTACCATATGGAAGAACCGCTTCTAACAAGTTCAGCAAGTAACAGTTGCAGTAGATTTTTCACATGCAATATATGTTTTACAGAACTCCCATTAGAAAGTAAATTCAAGGGATGCTGGCATCCTTATTGTACTAATTGTGTCGCTAAGTATATCGAAACACAGGTGATTAACCACAACATCTCGAAGGTAACATGCCCTGAAGTCAAGTGTAATGCCATGTTGGATGCTTCATCGTACCAATCATTTCTCCCCAAAAGTGTTTTCGAAAAGTGGTGTCGTGCTCTCTGTGAATCAGCAGTATCTTTGGATGCATCAAGAGGTGGGGTAGCCTATGGAAGATCTTACTGCCCTTATCGAAATTGTTCCGAATTGGTTTTGAATGAATGTGTTGGAAATTCTAGTTCAAGCAAGATTACAGAATCAAACTGTCCTAGTTGCAAAAAGCCTTTCTGTTTCCGTTGCATGGTTCCTTGGAAAGAGAAACATCAGTGCAGTAGTAATGGTGAGATCGTAATCGACATCGACCGTAAAGATGATTCATTGTTCATGAAGATTGTTAAAAAGAAGCGATGGAGACGGTGCCCGACTTGCAAGCATTACGTTGAGCGCTACGAGGGTTGTAAGATGATTACATGCAGGTATTCATATATGTCCACTTCAGACGTTTTTTTCTAACGTATTGTTATTTCTTGATTTAGCTAACTTGTTAACCAAGCTTTAAGATCCAACTCGGAACAGGAAATTAACTTATGCTACTTACAATTTTTAAACGCAGGTGCAGAACAGTTTTTTGCCACGACTGTGGCAGCATTTGGTTTAGCAGCACTCGATGTAATTGCCAACCAACTCGTACCTGGCAGCTGATTTTTCTGTTTGTTCTTGTATGTGCCGTGTGTCTATTGACGCTTTTTATGTGTGGTATAATGATTTATATTATTTTGGGGGAAATTGGCTTGATTCCATATGACCATATGATTACACAAGGAATTCACGGTTGAGGTATTTATACCCAACCAACTTGAAATGGTCGATCTTGTTGGCTTGGAATTTAATTTCTGCGGATGAGAGTTAGAAGTTTGATATTGTCTTTCTATTTCAATATTGCAAGTTCCTGTTAATGTAATTTCCTAGTACTGATCATCATTGATAAAGCATATATAACCAGTTATCCTCTGCTAACAGCATCCAAAAAGCCAAAGCTAAATTTAGCTTTTAACTTTAACTTTCCGCCACATCGCACAATGGCAGGCACCGATCCAAAGCCAGGCGCAATTATAATCGGTGCCCAGAAAATCATGTTTTCTGAAATCTGAATATAAATCACGGTTAGGTCAAGGGTGAATATTATATAGGTACGGGTTAACAGACCAAATGCAGGACGAGTCAACACCTCATGTTTCTGCTGTCGACCTCGTAGCAGGGGAGCCGGGGAGGAGCCAACTGCCAACAAGCTCTTAAATGTTTCATATGTGTACTCGCATATAAACCTGAAATCCACCAATACTTTTTCCTTGCACTTTTCTTTTTTAATCAAAAAGGCTAAATGGAGTAAAAAGAAACATAGTTACCACAAAGAAGTGGAAACCATGTAGTACAACAGTGGCTACAAAGAAATTTGGGGCCTTTTTTTTTTTTTTTTTTTTTTTTTTTTTTTTTTTTTTTTTTTTTTTTTTTTTTTTTCCTCTCCCCTATAGTATTCCTTCTCCTAAGACAAAACCTCAACCATTGAAAAGCTTCTCTGCTCAGATTTGGTCTTTAAGATCAGATCTGAGCAGGTATTAGTCTGTTCATTAATTTATACTCTTTGATTTGGGGTTCTAATATTACTTTGATGATTTGGGGTTCTAATCTTAGATTTTAAAGTTGTATCTTTAGATCTAGGTTTTTATTTGGGTTTTTATGGGATTTCTTTTCATCCTCAATTTAAGGGTGCTGTGTTTTTCTTTTTCATCTTTGTTTGACTTCGTTTCAGCATCATATTCAGTCAAAATTTTGTATAAATCTATCCTAACTCTTTTAGAGCGGTTTCAATGCTGGTTGATCGTTGTGAGGTATGAAGATGGTGGTGCAAATTATGGTGAAGAAGTCTTGCAGCTTCAATAAAGAAAAGAGAGGATATGGATTCATCTTGCAGGCGTTAATGGGGTGCTGTTTAGTGGTGTTCTTGCTAGTCCATACATTTTTTTCTCTTCTCTTAATCAATACTCTCTTGAAATCACTGATTTCATCATCAAGGTACTTGTTTATTTGATGAAAGCAGTAGCGGCGGGTGTCTTGTTGGTGTTTTGGCTGTGAAAGATGAGTGATTTTGGAGCAAGGTACCAGGCGGCGGTGGCGCAACAGAAGTAAAGTTAGGGTTGCCATTGGGGATAATCTTTTCCACCTGTGGCTCGGACTGGGTTTCCAATTTCTGGGTCACGGGTTTGTATGTGGGTTTTCAATGTTGTGGCATATGTTATGTTTGGGTTTCTTATAATCCAGTGTGAGAAGCATTTCCTTGGGTACTATGGTGGTTTGTACTATGTACTTACTAATTGAATTAATAATAATCTATTTACCGAGCAAAAAGAAAAAAAGAAACTTGCGGCCAAATTACAGTAGTGGCTACAACGTAACCATAATACCCAAGAGAAAGCAAAACTAGCCTTAAGCTAAACTTAAAAAGATAAAACATAATGTCAAAAACTTCAGATTTTGAAGACATAAACTAAGTGATATCCAACACTCCATTCCAGTAGGAAAGCAGATTGTTAATAGTGATGTTCTCAAAAATCTTGGTGCCCAAAGACCAATTGTAGAGCAAGCATTTTACTTCATCCAAAAGCTGATTGAATTGTTTATATCTTCCCTGAAATAATCTGTCATTTCTTTCATTCCAAATTACCCACCAAGTGGCGAAAGGAATCATGCTCCAAAGTTTATTTCTCCAAGAATTCCCTTTTTTTTTATTCCATTCCCAAATAGTTGACTTGACATCCTCCACAAAATACACCCATTAATGACAATAGAGTTATGCAAAGAGTCAAGAGTAGGAGCTGCATTATAGCATAAATTCCAAGTGAAGAATAAAACCTTTTGTGGAACTCTAGGATTCCATAAACTCTTATGTGGAAATATGATGAAACCTGCAACCTCAATAGCTTCATAGCTAGATTTAACAGAGAAACTGTTACCAGGATTCCAAGACAGGTAGTCATCCCCAGAATCTGTCAAAATAAGAGCCTTAATTTGACCCAGTAAAGCAGCAACCATATGTACTTCATCTTCTTTGAGGTTCCTAGTGAAACTGAAATCCCAGGCAGGGCCATTTTCAGTATCTTGTATCATATCTCTAATTGAAACATGTTTTTTCCTGGATAACCTGTAAAGAGAAGGATAAAGGCCAGCAAGTGTATGATCTCCAATCCATATATCATTCCAGAAAGAACATCTGTTGCCACTTTGAACATGCATTGTAGAAAGCTGCTGAATGATGTTTTTAGATTTTAGAATTCCAGACCACAAACTTTTTCCCACAGGATTTTTAGTCTTAGTTGGAAAGATAACATTGACAGTACCACCAAACTTCTGATGTATAATTGACCTCCATGAGGCCCTTCTTTCAGTGTTGTATCTCCAAATCCATTTAGCATGCAAAGCTCTATTAATGAGCCTTAGTTTTTTTTACTCCAACTCCACCTCTTTGCTTCGATAAGGAAACACTTTTCCATCCTACCCAACCTCTCCTTTTTCCATTACCCCAAAGGAAACTTCTCATGGTCCTGTCCATTTGTTCTTCCACGGAAGCAGGAATTTGAAAAAGTGAGAGATGGTAAATTGGAAGACTACAGAGTACATGCTTAATAAGCATTAGTCTACCTCCTTTAGACAAGTATCTTCTTTGCCGATTTGACAACCTTTTTTGGAATTTCTGCAGAATTACCTCCCAAACTGCAACTGACTTGGATTTGCTGTCCAAAGGAATTCCTAAATAGTTTAGGGGAAATTGCATTACTGGACATCCAAAAATTAAGGCACAAGAATTAGCAAATTGTGCATTTCCGATAGCTACCAGAGCACTTTTCTTGAAATTCACTTTCAAACCTGAAACCATTTCAAAAGCAATCAAGATGTTCTTAAGATTTTTTCCTTACACTTCGTTGTTGTTTTTTTTTTCACCTTCTTAGGCTTCTTACCTTCAATCTTAGCTCCGTTCATGGGATAGGAAATCGTTACAAAACTTCAGTAGGTATAATGGATCGGACAAGTTCTCTCATTTTTCACCCCTTGTAAATAGTTCTAATGATATCCTTCCGACGTCGGCAACATATTTGCAGATACTGCTCGAGATTGCAACAAGAGCTCAATAGGGCAAAGCGTATCATTCACGTATAGGAGAATTCTGCAAACTTAATGGAGAATTCATGAAACTACTGCACCTTATTCACCTGAGTCGAATGGAGTAGCTGAAAGGAAAAACCGAACACTCATAGATATGGTGAACGCTATGTTAGCTAGTTCAGGGCTACCTTCGAACCTGTGGGGGGAAGCAATTCTCTCTGCTTTCTATATCTTGAACCGAGTTCCATTTAAGAAATCCGACAAAACTCCATATGAGTTGTGGAAAGGAAGACAACCGTCCTATGCATACTTTAAAGTGTGGGGGTGTTTGGCCAAGGTGGCCACTCCTCGTTCCAAGAAAACCAAAATAGGACCAAAAACTGTAGATTGTGTTTTCCTAGGATATCCTGAGCACACTAGTGCTTATAGGTTCATGGTAATTGGTGAGAACACCATAATGGAATCCAGAGATGCAGTGTTTTTCGAACACATTTTCCCTTTAGGGTATGGACCTCATAAAAGGGTCCGCGATGATCTCTCAGATGTTCCTTCGACTAGTCAACCCCCGTCTCTAGATGCTGAAACCGAACCTAGAAGAAGTAAGAGGGTCAGAACCGAGAAAGGTTTCGGTCCAGATTTTGTGACTCTTACGGTAGAGTCTGAACCCCAAAACTATAAGGAAGCTATGACTTCTCCGGAAGCTCCCTTCTGGGAAGAAGCTTCAAATAATGAGTGGGATTCCATTCAACAAAATGAAACTTGGGAGCTTGTAGACTTACCTCCTGGTAGTAAAACCATAGGTTGCAAGTGGGTCTTCAAAAGGAAACTTAGAACAGATGGAACTATAGAAAAACACAAAGCTAGGTTGGTAGCTAAGGGGTACAGACAACATAAAGGATTAGATTTCTTTGATACCTATTCACCGGTCACTAGAATCACTTCTATCCGGATGTTGATTGCTATTGCTTCTATTTATGATTTGCATATACATCAGATGGATGTTAAAACTGCTTTTTTATATGGTGAATTGAATGAAGAAATTTATATGGACCAACCTGAAGGTTTTGTTGTGAAAGGTTTTGAAGATAAAGTATGCAAACTGAAAAAATCTTTGTATGGTTTAAAACAAGCACCTAAACAGTGGCATAAAAAATTTAATCATGTAATGATATCTAATGGCTTCAAGGTTAATGAATCTGATAAATGTGTTTACATTAAATCTGTGGATGATTCTCATGTTATTGTGTGCCTATATGTTGATGATATGCTCATATTAGGTAGTAACCTTGATAGTATTAATACCACTAAAAGCATGCTTAACGAAAACTTTGACATGAAAGACTTAGGCCCTGCTGATGTAATCTTAGGGATGAAAATCAGAAAGATGTCTGATGGATATAGTCTTAGTCAATCTCATTATGTTGAAACTGTGCTTAAGAGATTTAATCATGAAAAAGCTAAACCTGCAACTACTCCTTATGATCCCAATTGCAAATTGAAAAAGAACAAGGGTGAGGGTATTTATCAACTTGAGTATTCTCGTGTTATTGGCAGTCTTATGTATTTAATGAACTGTACAAGACCTGATATTGCTTATACTGTGAGTAGATTAAGCAGGTACACTTGCAACCCTGGGCAGGATCACTGGAATGCTCTCTACAGAGTTCTACGGTACCTGAGAGGAACTTCAAACTATTGCCTAAGTTTTGGGAAGTATCCTGCTGTGCTAGAAGGGTATTGTGATGCTAACTGGATATCAGACTCAGATGAGTGCAAATCCACTAGCGGGTACATCTTCACACTTGGTGGTGCGTCTGTGTCATGGAAGTCTACCAAACAGACATGTATAGCTCGATCCACCATGGAGTCTGAGTTTATAGCCTTGGAGAAAGCTGGAGAGGAAGCTGAATGGATACGAGGTTTCCTGGGTGGAATTCCACTCTGGCCCAAGCCTGTGTCTTCGATCGCAATCCACTGTGACAGTCAAGCTGCTATTGGATGCGCAAAGAATAGTGTATACAACGGAAAGTCTATACATCTTCGAAGAAGACACAAGACAGTGAAACAACTACTCTCTACTGGCATCATCTCTATAGACTTTGTAAGGTCTAAAGAGAATATTGCAGATCCTTTGACGAAAGGGTTATCTAGAGAGGTAGTTAGATCCACATCGAAGGGGATGGGACTCAAGCTCATAGAATAAATCGCCATGAAGGACACTCAACCTTGTGAATGGAGCTCCAAGATCAAGGTTCAATGAGATAACTAATTTTTGGTGATGTCGAGAGAAAGCACTATCTTTGTCCCTCCCTATGGTGTAACCGTATGATAGTGCTGCCTGCATGTTTTAGGATGATCTGTCAGGATCTTAATGAGTTCCATGGCTTTGCTTACAGCGGAGTGTGGCAGGACACTCTTAATGGACTCACCTATGTGGATGTTGGAAGTGGGGCCGCTTCCTATGAGAATTTGAGCTTTTTCTCTAGAGACATTCATTAAGTCCGGGATTTAGCCCACGGCCAAAACGGGCACAACGGCAAGAGCTTGGCAGCTTTCTTTTTCTTTGAGACATCAAAGTGTGGTTGTTATTTCTGAATTGCACTCACTGTTGACGGTTCAAGACATTGTGTTCACCGAAACAACAAGCAGTTCCGGTAACCTCTCACTATGTTAAGGTTCAATCTCTGGGACACCTTAGCCTAATATTGATGTATTATGTTTTCTCGTATTTCGTCGATATGTTTTCATTCATGTGGGGGATTGTTAGAAAAAACGCTTTAAAATTACCAATTTTTCCATGGACTGTGTTTTGATCCCTAGACCTATTGCCCATTAGTTGTTTTTTTTTTTGAATAGATAAAACAATAGTCCCACATTGACTAAAATCTAAAGAGTTTTAGACATAAATACCATAGAGTTGGCTATAAGGGCATGGCCCTTGGGTCATTAGACTTTTGTGCTTGGGGGGGAGGCTTAGACTAGGGCAAGGTTGCCTTTCCCGTACGCGCGGTGCTTCGCACAGAAGCACGCACGCCGCCGCCGTCCGTCCGGTCGGTCGGTCGGTCGGGCTCGGGCTCGGGCTCGGGTTCGGGTGTGGGTGTGGGTGTGGGTTCATTAGATCCTATCTTTTTGCTGAAATTTTTGGTACGTGTTTTCCACACAAGTAGAAGAATCTTTTCTTTGTCTGAACGTGCTTGTCTTGGCTTCTTTGTCTGCACGAGTTTTCTCCTGACTTCTTTGTCTGAACGTGCTTGTCTTGGCTTCTTTGTCTGTACGTGTTTTGTCCTGGCTTCCTCTTGTATGTACGTATTTGGCTTGGCAGCAACACACTGCTCCATGCCTGTCAAAACAACTTTTCTTGCACTATCTTTAACCCAACATAACCAGTTTTTCCTGTCATACGCATGGGTTTTCTTTCTTGTTTGTAACTACACAAACACTATATAAGAGAGTAGTTGTAATCTCATAAGACATACCACAGAGAAATATCTCTTCTACTCTCCCTCAGTTTTTCTATAAACATCTCTTCTACTGTTTTAAGTTCTGCCAAGCTCTAAGGGTACCCTCATTGTATGCTTCATTGAGGGGTACTAACTGTAGTTGTATCCTGGAGGTGACTCGCCAACTGCTGTAGCATCTCAGAGGAGTGGCAGGCGATATTGCCTTTAGGACAGCGTAGTCTACGTGCCTCTACATTCTCTGTGCAGCAACATCAGCAACATTATTTTGTGCTAAGTATCTTCTTCTCAGTTACTTTATTAGTATTTTTCTCAACACTTACTGCCCTTATCGAAATTGTTCCGAATTGGTTTTGAATGAATGTGTTGGATATTCTGGTTCAAGCAAGATTACAGAATCAAACTGTCCTAGTTGCAAAAAGCCTTTCTGTTTCCGTTGCATGGTTCCTTGGAAAGAGAAACATCAGTGCAGTAGTAATGGTGAGATCGTAATCGACATCAACCGTAAAGATGATTCATTGTTCATGAAGATTGTTAAAAAGAAGCGATGGAGACGGTGCCCGACTTGCAAGCATTACGTTGAGCGCTACGAGGGTTGTAAGATGATTACATGCAGGTATTCATATATGTCCACTTCAGACGTTTTTTTCTAACGTATTGTTATTTCTTGATTTAGCTAACTTGTTAACCAAGCTTTAAGATCCAACTCGGAACAGGAAATTAACTTATGCTACTTACAATTTTTAAACGCAGGTGCAGAACAGTTTTTTGTCACGACTGTGGCAGCATTTGGTTTAGCAGCACTCGATGTAATTGCCAACCAACTCGTACCTGGGAGCTGATTTTTCTGTTTGTTCTTGTATGTGCCGTGTGTCTATTGACGCTTTTTATGTGTGGTATAATGATTTATATTATTTTGGGGGAAATTGGCTTGATTCCATATGATCATATGATTACACAAGGAATTCACGTATGAGGTATTTATACCCAACCAACTTGAAATGGTCGATCTTGTTGGCTTGGAATTTAATTTCTGCGGATGAGAGTTAGAAGTTTGATATTGTCTTTCTATTTCAATATTGCAAGTTCCTGTTAATGTAATTTCCTAGTACTGATCATCATTGATAAAGCATATATAACCAGTTATCCGCTGCTAACAGCATCCAAAAAGCCAAAGCTAAATTTAGCTTTTAACTTTAACTTTCCGCCACATCGCACAATGGCAGGCACCGATCCAAAGCCAGGCGCAATTATAATCGGTGCCCAGAAAATCATGTTTTCTGAAATCTGAATATAAATCACGGTTAGGTCAAGGGTGAATATTATATAGGTACGGGTTAACACACCAAATGCAGGACGAGTCAACACCTCATGTTTCTGCTGTCGACCTCGTAGCAGGGGAGCCGGGGAGGAGCCAACTGCCAACAAGCTCTTAAATGTTTCATATGTGTACTCGCATATAAACCTGAAATCCACCAATACTTTTTCCTTGCACTTTTCTTTTTTAATCAAAAAGGCTAAATGGAGTAAAAAGAACCATAGTTACCACAAAGAAGTGGAAACCATGTAGTACAACAGTGGCTACAAAGAAATTTGGGGCCTTTTTTTTTTTTTTCTTCTTTTCTCTCTCTTTCCTTCTTTCCTCTCCCCTATAGTATTCCTTCTCCTAAGACAAAACCCCAACCATTGAAAAGCTTTCCTGCTCAGATTTGGTTTTTAAGATCAGATCTGAGCAGGTATTAGTCTGTTCATTAATTTATAGTCTTTGATTTGGGGTTCTAATATTACTTTGATGATTTGGGGTTCTAATCTTATATTTTAAAGTTATATCTTTAGATCTAGGTTTTTATTTGGGTTTTTATGGGATTTCTTTTCATCCTCAATTTAAGGGTGCTGTGTTTTTCTTTTTCATCTTTGGTTGACTTCGTTTCAGCATCATATTCAGTCAAAATCTTGTATAAATCTATCCTCTCTTTTAGAGCGGTTTCAATGCTGGTTGATCGTTGTGAGGTATGAAGATGGTGGTGCAGATTATGGTGAAGAAGTCTTGCAGCTTCAATCAAGAAAAGAGAGGATATGGATTCATCTTGCAGGCGTTAATGGGGTGCTGTTTAGTGGTGTTCTTGCTAGTCCATACATTTTTTTCTCTTCTCTTAATCAATACTCTCTTGAAATCACTGAATTCATCATCATGGTACTTGTTTATTTGATGAAAGCAGTAGCGGCGGGTGTCTTGTTGGTGTTTTGGCAGTGAAAGATGAGTGATTTTGGAGCAAGGTACCAGGCGGCGGTGGCGCAACAGAAGTAAAGTTAGGTTTGCTATTGGGGATAATCTTTTCCACCTGTGGCTCGGACAGGGTTTCCAATTTATGGGTCACGGGTTTGTATCTGGGTTTTCAATGTTGTGGCATATGTTATGTTTGGGTTTCTTACAATCCAGTGTGAGAAGCATTTCCTTGGGTACTATGGTGGTTTGTACTATGTACTTACTAGTTGAATTAATAATCTATTTACCGAGCAAAAAGAAAAAAAGAAACTTGCGGCCAAATTACAGTAGTGGCTACAACGTAACCATAATACCCAAGAGAAAGCAAAACTAGCCTTAAGCTAAACTTAAAAAGATAAAACATAATGTCAAAAACTTCAGATTTTGAAGACATAAACTAAGTGATATCCAGCACTCCATTCCAGTAGGAAAGCAGATTGTTAATAGTGATGTTCTCAAAAATCTTGGTGCCCAAAGACCAATTGTAGAGCAAGCATTTTACTTCATCTAAAAGCTGATTGAATTGTTTATATCTTCCCTGCAATAATCTGTCATTTCTTTCATTCCAAATTACCCACCAAGTGGCAAAAGGAATCATGCTCCAAAGTTTATTTCTCCAAGAATTCCCTTTTTTTTATTCCATTCCCAAATAGTTGACTTGACATCCTCCACAAAATACACCCATTAATGACAATAGAGTTATGCAAAGAGTCAAGAGTAGGAGCTGCATTATAGCATAAATTCCAAGTGAAGAATAAAACCTTTTGTGGAACTCTAGGATTCCATAAACTCTTATGTGGAAATATGATGAAACCTGCAACCTCAATAGCTTCTTAGCTAGATTTAACAGAGAAACTGTTACCAGGATTCCAAGACAGGTAGTCATCCCCAGAATCTGTCAAAATAAGAGCCTTAATTTGACCTAGTAAAGCAGCAACCATATGTACTTCATCTTCTTTGAGGTTCCTAGTGAAACTGAAATCCCAGGCAGGGCCATTTTCAGTATCTTGTATCATATCTCTAATTGAAACATGTTTTTTCCTGGATAACCTGTAAAGAGAAGGATAAAGGCCAGCAAGTGTATGATCTCCAATCCATATATCATTCCATAAAGAACATCTGTTGCCACTTTGAACATGCATTGTGGAAAGCTGCTGAATGATGTTTTTAGATTTTAGAATTCCAGACCACAAACTTTTTCCCACAGGATTTTTAGTCTTAGTTGGAAATATAACATTGACAGTACCACCAAACTTCTGATGTATAATTGACCTCCATAAGGCCCTTCTTTCAGTGTTGTATCTCCAAATCCATTTAGCATGCAAAGCTCTATTAATGAGCCTTAGTTTTTTCTACTCCAACTCCACCTCTTTGCTTCGATAAGGAAACACTTTTCCATCCTACCCAACCTCTCCTTTTTCCATTACCCCAAAGGAAACTTCTCATGGTCCTGTCCATTTGTTCTTCCACGGAAGCAGGAATTTGAAAAAGTGAGAGATGGTAAATTGGAAGACTACAGAGTACATGCTTAATAAGCATTAGTCTACCTCCTTTAGACAAGTATCTTCTTTGCCAATTTGACAACCTTTTTTGGAATTTCTGCAGAATTACCTCCCAAACTGCAACTGACTTGGATTTGCTGTCAAAAGGAATTCCTAAATAGTTTAGGGGAAATTGCATTACTGGACATCCAAAAATTAAGGCACAAGAATTAGCAAATTGTGCATTTCCAATAGCTACCAGAGCACTTTTCTTGAAATTCACTTTCAAACCTGAAACCATTTCAAAAGCAATCAAGATGTTCTTAAGATTTTTTCCTTACACTTCGTTGTTGTTTTTTTTTTCACCTTCTTAGGCTTCTTACCTTCAATCTTAGCTCCGTGCATGGGATAGGAAATCGTTACAAAACTTCAGTAGGTATAATGGATCGGACAAGTTCTCTCATTTTTCACCCCTTGTAAATAGTTCTAATGATATCCTTCGGACGTCGGCAACATATTTGCAGATACTGCTCGAGATTGCAACAAGAGCTCAATAGGGCAAAGCGTATCATTCACGCAAAGGTACATAATCTATACTACAATTTTGATTTATTTGGAGACTTCGAGTGATTTCAGATATGCCTTGTAGTATTTTAGTTTAATACGGAATTGTCTTCGTGTCATGGAAACCCTAAAAACAGAACTTCCACAATTGTGCTTATTTGATGATAAACACAGCCCCTAGAAACATAACTTCCACCTGCTAGTTGCTACCATATTGAAGAATGGAAAAAAAAAGATGAAAACTCTAATATCCCCGCTTCTAGCAGTTCGGCAAGTAACAATGACAATTGTTTTTTCACATGCGGTATATGTTTTGGAAAACTTCCATTGGAAAGGAAATTCAATGGATGCTGGCAGCATCCTTATTGCACTAATTGTGTCGCTAAGTATATCGAAGCACGGGTGATTGACGGCAACATCTCAGAGATAACATGCCCTAAACTCAACTGTAAAGTCATGTTGGATACTTCATCGTACCAGTCAATTCTCCCTCAAAGTGTTTTCGAAAAGTGGTGTCGTGCTCTTTGCGAATCAGTAGTACTTTTAGATGCATCAAAAGGTGGGGTGGCCTATGGAAGATCTTACTGCCCTTATCCAAATTGTTCCGAATTGGTTTTGAATGAATGTGTTGGAAATTATAGCTCGGGTAAGATTACAGAATCAAGCTGTCCTAGTTGCAAAAAGCTTTTGTTTCCACTGCATGGTTCCATGGAAAGAGAAACATCAGTGTAGTAGCAGCGGCGAGATTGTAATCGACGTCGACAGAAAAGATGATTCATTGTTCGTGGAGATTGTTAAAGAGAAGAGATGGAGACGGTGCCCATCTTGCAACCATTACGTTGAGCGCAGGGGGGGTTGTAACAAGATTAGATGCAGGTATTTACATTCTACAATCGCATGTCATCTTCAGCCGGTTTTTTAACGTCTTGTTAGTTTTTGATTTAGCTAAAATATGGAACCAAGCTTGAAAATCCATCTCAGAATAGGGCATTTATGGTACCTAATTAAAATTTTTATTACAGGTGTAACACAGTTTTTTGCCACGACTGTGGAAGCATTAGCGATCCATGTATTTGCGGCAAAGAACAACAGCGGCTTGAGGCGATTCGGCGCGAGCGTGAGCGGATTTGGCGTGACCGGAAAAGGCAGCGTAAGCGGATTTTTGAGCGGGTTGTAATCAGTTTCGTGATGCTTTTCCTATTGGCTTTCTTAATTATATTATTTTGGCAGCAACTGGGGTGATTTTCCCCATAAGAAATTGACAATAGTAAAAAGCAATAGTTTTCCATTGGCAATTGAAGCTCCAAGAACAAAAGGGCTAAGTGGTGGCTAGGTTATATGAGATTTTGGGACCAAATGGAATTTCATGTCTCGGAGTAGATATGCTCGGGAAATAATGAGGGAGGTTGTTTCCAAAAACTCGTTACTAGAAGTTGTGAGTGTTCAAGAAGAAGGGTTGTTAGACTCTAGATTGTGGATGATGGATAGAAATAATGATTGATGCTTATGGAAAGAAAGGAACTCTAGAGTTTTCAATCTCAAAAGAGAAATTTGGAAGGTATCAACATAGATATTTAAATTCAAGCTTATTTTGGGCAGATTCAAGGACCAACATTGCTTATGAGACTCGAGTTTCTATCGCCCGGTTTGAGTTGGATACATAGGTTTTTTCTTACCTTCACTTGATTCTTGTTTTTTTTTTTTTTAAATTAATTTTTTTGGGTGATCGATTCTGAACTCGGACACTTTTGTATTATGTGGGTCGTATTTGTATTTATTGGGTTGAGGTACCCCTTTTAAATACCTTTTTCTCAATGAATATTTTTTTCTTTAACTGATTAAAAAAAACATAAATTTAAAGAGTTAAAATTCTGAACGAAATAACTTACAAAGGGAAATGTTGAATTCACGCATACAGAAGAATAACGGTATATAGTACATGGGAAAAAGATCACTTGAAATGCGTTTATACTCGATTAGTTCATAAGGTTTATGCATTCTTTATAGATAACGGAGGAGACGCCAAGATGATGCATTGCCAATTGTACTCGGTTAGTTCATAAGGTTTATGGATTCGTTATTCATTGCATATCTTTGGATTACCAATATGTGTGAGTTAGTAGAACCGATCATAATTTTGTTATGTATCTTGGTATCACTAATCACAGTGCCTGACTTATAATTTCGTATGACTACTTTTAATTAATTAGTGTAACCGACCCTAAGTAATCACCTAAGACAGTATGATCGATATTTGTAATTGGTGTGACCGATCCTAGTAATTGGTGTGACCATCACAAGAGCTTGTGCAATCGATCCTTGTAACTGGTGTAACCGATCCTAGTGACTGGTGTGACCGATCATAAGTAGATACCATATAGAGAGGTAACAGATCCTACCTAATTATTTTTATAAGGTAGTATTGGTCTCTACCGGATTATTTTTTATAAGATAATTGGTGTAGCCGGTCCTGGTAACTGATGTAACCGATCCTGGTAACTGATGTAACTTGTCCTGGTAACTTGTGTGACCGATCCTAGTGATTGGTTGTAATCGATCCTACCTGATTATTCTTATTAGGTAATATCGATTCCTACCTAATTATTTTTATAAGGTAGCACCGATTACATTGAACTTCAAGATGTCAACATACTTTGAACACGAACAATAACTTCGAGAAAAGTCCACAAACAACACCTAGACTCCACAATCACAACCACGCTATGGGAAGACTTTGAACAGTCTCTGAGTTACATTTGTGCATTCGGTTTGTGATTCTCAATTTCAGATGTGATTTTTTTAAATTATTTTTCAAATATGAATTCCCTAGAATAATCTCAGATAATGCTTCCATTCTAGTCTCTTTCAGCGCTGGGGCTGACAACTTGCATAAACCATGCCATTTTATGTCAATGTGAACTAAGGATAATTCCTGCAAAAAAGTCATAGAAAAAGCCTGGTCACTACAAGTTAGGGGATCAAATCCTTTCAACTCAAATAAAAGTTGAATCATGCTAAAATCAATTGAGATTATGGAATAAAATTTCTTTTGGAAACACAAATGTCTCTCTTAGGATACTAAATCTGAAATTCATTTGGTTCAAACAAACAATCCAGGGGATACAACGAAGATTGTTGACCTAAATCATAAGTTGTCACACTTGTATTCTCTAGAAGAAATATTGTGAAAAGATAAGTCTCGGAATTATGGCTAAATGAAGGGTATAAGAACATGCCTTATTTCCATAAATGCACTTTATTTAGAAGGAAAATGAATAATATATCCTGGTCAAAAGCCAGAAGCGGTAACTGGTTGACTACAAGAGAAGTCATTAGAGATGAATTCATCTCATACTTCAATCAACCATAAAAAACTTCTGATCCTAGCGACCAGGATGTGGAAGTAGATATTTTCAAAACAAAATCGTCTAGTCTAGATAATGACATCCTGGAAACACCAATATCCAATGATGAGACTAGAGTGGATTCTTTCCAAATGGGGTAAAAAGAACCAGGTCAGATGGCTTCACTGGTTTTTTTACCCGTCTTATTGGGATGTTGTAACTCAAATGGTCAAACAGTTCTTTGAGACTGAACATCTACTTACTCAATTCAACCACACTAACTTAACTTTGATACCAAAGAACCCTATGGCTGAATCTACAGATCAACTTAGACCTATCTGTTTATGCAATTTTGTCTATAAAGTGATATCCAAGACTCTTTCTAATAGGATGAATCCTTTGACGGACAAAGTGATTTGACCTAATCAAAGTTCCTTTACTAAGAGCCAAATCTCTGATAATGTATCTTAGAATATAAGCTTATAGATTCTATAAAAAAATAAATTTTAAGAAGAATTGTAAGTGCACCCATTAAGATGGACATGTCCAAGGCATATATGATAGACTGGAATGGTTTTTTTAGCTAAAACAATGACAAAATTAGAGTTCAACCCAAAATGAATTAGACTAATTATGAACTGCATAAGTACAGTCTCATACTATATTTTTCTAATTGGAAGTCCTATTGGAAATTTTAAACCAGAAAAAGGCTTAAGACAAGGGGACCCTATGTCCCCTTATCTATATATAATACGTGGTGAAGCCTTTACTTCATACATAAAACATCTGGAAGATACTAACCTGGTACATGGCATAAAATTGCTAAGTCTGGTCCTTCAATTAGTCATATTTTATTTTTAGATGACATCCTTCTCTTAACTAAGGAAACTATCCCTGATTTTTATGCTATCAGAAATTACCTACAAAAATTGTAATGCAAGTGGTCAAGAGATTAATTTCAATAAGTCAGGATTTTTTTAAGTTCAAAAGTCCATTTATGGCATAAGAAAATGTTAGCCAAAATTCTAAACATTACTTCTCTTAATCTATGAGAGAAATATTTGGGAACACATGTTGCTATCCTAAAATCTAAGACCCAAACTCATCTCTCTCTGTTGATTGCAGTGGAGAAAAGGGTGAATAATTGGCTAACTCAATTTCTATCCCGGCTGGTAGGTCTACACTGGTAAAGCATATAGGCCAAGATATGTCACTTTACCAAATGACTACTTTCCTAATTCCTAAAAGTATGTGAAACGACATTGACTCTCACCTCAGAAGATACTGGTGGGGAGAGGATTTGAACTCAAAAAGAGAAAATTGCATATCATTGCTTGGGAAAGTATCTGCAAAACAAAGAAAGAGGGTGAACTAGGATTTAGGATAAGTGAGATAAATAATTTATCCTTGATGGCTAGAAGTGTTTGGAAATTAATCGAAAATCCAACATCTCTTCTAGCACAAGTTCTACAATCAAAATACTATGCAAACTATGATATCTTGAATTCTGTATGTCCTGATAAAGCTTCATGGGTATGGAAATGTCTACATAATACAATGAACAAAATCGAACCATTATCTCATGGGCAGTGGGGGAAGGAAATTTCATAGACCCATGGTATGATAATTGGATACCAGGGAAAGGAGCAACTCCAAAAGCAAACTCAATCCCTAACAAGAACTTAAAATCGAGTGACCTAATTAATCAGGACACAAGATCATGGGATACAACAAAATTATAACTTTTTTTTTGATCAATCTTCAAAAGAGATGATTGAAAAAATCCCTCCTAGCTGACAAAAGAATTTGGACTCCAATTAAAGAGAGAGTGTTTACTACAAAGTCTTCTTAGTTCACCCTAAGTGTGAGGGGGGATGACTCTAACTCTGACTTATGGAATGCAGTTTAGAGACTTAAGGTCCCTGCAAGGATTCAAATCTTTGTATGGAAGGATCTAAAAGGTGCACTACTAGCGAATGAAATCCTATATATAGAATCCACATATTTGAAATATATTTCTCCTAAATGTAAATTGGAGTCAGAATCATTTATGCATGATTTAGTTACCTGTAAAAAGTTGACAAAAGTGTGGAAATTTATAAACACCATAAGTGATCAATTCCAAGATTTTACTTTTATACAGTGGGTCAAATTCTGGTTGCAACTGAACCTTACCAAGATCAAGCATCAAAAGTGGAGAACTTGCCTTTGATTGTAGTTGTTATATGGTACATCTGGAAAAATCGAAATTGAATTATACATGGAAATAATCAAGAAGAACCAATTACAATAATTTCAAGAGATAAATCCATGATGTTGAATATCTTTAAAATACCTATATATCATCAATCCAATTTCTGCAATAACTCCAAATTAATCAACACCTTCCCACTGGATGGCCCCACCGAAAAACTCGTTGAAGATTAACATTGATGGTGCTTAAAATCCTAAAATGGAAATTGGGGGAATGGGTTTTTAAGTAGAGGTTCTTTTCATCATTTCATATATGCAAAGTCGAAGAACTTGATTTTCTTTTCAGCAGAAAAGCAAAGAGGCCTAAAGAGTTGCGAAGAAATTAAAGATGGATCGGATTATAATTGAAGCTGGTGCTGTCGAAGTTATTGATAAGATAAAGAGATAAAATATCCCGGGGAATCAACGAACACATAGTTTGTATCAAGATATCAGATACCTAATCCCTAATTTTCATTCGATATCTTTTAGTTTTGTTAATCGTACCTGTAAGGTAAAAGAAAATGTAAACCAAATGGTTTGGTCTATGCCACCAGTTTGGCTCATCCCTACCCTGTGTGGCGATTTCAATAGGGGACCATATGGAGTTCTTTTTTTCTTTATTTTTCCTATTAAAAAAAAAATTCATTAATAGGCTGTTTGGAAACACATCAAGAAGTTGCTTTTTGATTTCTGGAAGTAAAAAAGTCAGAAGTTAGTTTGGGTACACAATTTCAGAATGACTTCTAAAAGAAAAAAATTTAATTTTTTATGAAGCAAAATGTTTTTGTTTCTGACTTGTGCTCCTGATTTCTATTTCTAGATATCCAAGCGCGCTATAAAGGATCGTTTCACTTCTTTTTCCTATCTTCGGTAACTCTATAAATTGGTCATCAAAAAGATTGATAAGCAACTCACGGTGCTATTGTTTGGTTTGTGGTAACTCTTTTATACAAAAACAATTAACAAAAGTATATTGTTTTTGATTTTGTTGGTAACTCTAATATTGAAAATCATTACCTGAACTTTTAGCGTGTGCCAAAATATTCGGGACAACGGGAGTGATGATAATCCACGAAAAAAAAATGAATTTAAACTCTCTTCACGAGATTGTTGACCTGCAAAAAATATTGATATCCCTCTAGGAGTCACATCACAAAAAGTTGTGGGATTTTTCTATTTTTATCCAAACTAATGTTTTGGGTACTAATCCTAGAAATATTTAATTTTAGTTACAACAACAAAACTGTTAAACACACTAAAAAGAAAAAACCAAAAGAAAGGGCCAAAATGGATGAACCCTATTACTACGAGGGTCGGGTTTTTTAGTGTTATTGTTTTCCGATACTTATAGGATTGATATTTTATGGGTTTAAAGTACATTTTATTTGAACTTTCGAAAAAAACAAAGAAACCCTAAATTTAAATAACCTTGAGAAGATCAAAATCAGAAGAAAAACCTCAACTATATCATCAGTAAAGAAATCAACCTACTGATAAATATGAAATTGAAATCACTAGACCATATAGACCTCAAAAGATCTTTGCTCTTCTCTGAATCAGAAATCGAGAGAATGAAGAAAAATGGTTACACTATCTTTATACATGTGAGGGCGATTCAGCCATTTAAAAAATATCTTGCAAGTCCTTCAGCGGAGTTGACCTAATTTTGAGTTCAAAATTTAAACCTTTTCTTAAATAGAAGATCACCAGTCAATACGGGTTTAGTGGATGGACCTGTCATTAAACAGGCCCATAAATATAGTACCCAATGGTAATTACTACTTTACTTAGAAATAGATTAAAACAATTACTTGACAAGAAAACTCTCACCGGGAACTCGAAGGGAACAAGGAAATGGTGATTTTGTGGGATTAGAATTTATGAATCTGTTAGAATACGGGCATCCAACTCAAAACCAATTGGCAATAAGTGGAGTAGTTCCACACTCCTATGGACTGCTGTATGGTTGCCCTGCCTTCTTGGGTCTTACTGGGTCTCACGTCTCATACAGGACTTGGCTGTGATACGGGCATCCAACTTACAACCAATTGGCAATGAACGGAGAGGCCCTAAGAGATTATAAACCGCAGGATCTTAGCTGCCCAGACAATGTGGGACTAATAATCTCAACACGCCCCCTCACGTGTAGCCTCGTTGGGTCTAACACGTGGACAATTAAATCGGGTGATGCGGTGTAAAGGTGCGGTCAAATGACTCGACACAAATAGTCTGCTCTGATACCATGTTAGAATACGAGCATCCAACTCAAAACCAATTGGAAACAAGTGGAGTAGCTGCACACTTATATGGACCGCTGTATGGTTGCCCTGTCTTCTTGGATCTTACTAGGTCTCACGTCTCATACAGGGCTTGGCTGTGATATGGGCATCCAACTCACAACCAATTGGCAATGAGCGGAGAGACCCTAAGAGATTATAAACCGCAGGATCTTAGATGCCCAGACAATGTGGGATTAATAATCTCAACAGAATCCCATAAAAAACATAACTCCGATGCCAAGTAATTTTGTTTCATTATAAATATGAAATATATACGCTTATTCGGTGACAACGATTAGCCCCTAAAAGCTTAACTTCCACCTGCTACCATATGGAAGAACCGCTTCTAACAAGTTCAGCAAGTAACAGTTGCAGTAGATTTTTCACATGCAATATATGTTTTACAGAACTCCCATTAGAAAGTAAATTCAAGGGATGCTGGCATCCTTATTGTACTAATTGTGTCGCTAAGTATATTGAAACACAGGTGATTAACCACAACATCTCGAAGGTAACATGCCCTGAAGTCAAGTGTAATGCCATGTTGGATGCTTCATCGTACCAATCAGTTCTCCCCAAAAGTGTTTTCGAAAAGTGGTGTCGTGCTCTCTGTGAATCAGCAGTATCTTTGGATGCTTCAAGAGGTGGGGTAGCCTATGGAAGATGTTACTGCCCTTATCGAAATTGTTCCGAATTGGTTTTGAATGAATGTGTTGGATATTCTAGTTCAAGCAAGATTACAGAATCAAACTGTCCTAGTTGCAAAAAGCCTTTCTGTTTCCGTTGCATGGTTCCTTGGAAAGAGAAACATCAGTGCAGTAGTAATGGTGAGATCGTAATCGACATCAACCGTAAAGATGATTCATTGTTCATGAAGATTGTTAAAAAGAAGCGATGGAGACGGTGCCCGACTTGCAAGCATTACGTTGAGCGCTACGAGGGTTGTAAGATGATTACATGCAGGTATTCATATATGTCCTCTTCAGACGTTTTTTTTCTAACGTATTGTTATTTCTTGATTTAGCTAACTTGTTAACCAAGCTTTAAGATCCAACTCGGAACAGGAAATTAACTTATGCTACTTACAATTTTTAAACGCAGGTGCAGAACAGTTTTTTGCCACGACTGTGGCAGCATTTGGTTTAGCAGCACTCGATGTAATTGCCAACCAACTCGTACCTGGGAGCTGATTTTTCTGTTTGTTCTTGTATGTGCCGTGTGTCTATTGACGCTTTTTATGTGTGGTATAATGATTTATATTATTTTGGGGGAAATTGGCTTGATTCCATATGATCATATGATTACACAAGGAATTCACGGTTGAGGTATTTATACCCAACCAACTTGAAATGGTCGATCTTGTTGGCTTGGAATTTAATTTCTGCGGATGAGTGTTAGAAGTTTGTTATTGTCTTTCTATTTCAATATTGCAAGTTCCTGTTAATGTAATTTCCTAGTACTGATCATCATTGATAAAGCATATATAACCAGTTATCCGCTGCTAACAGCATCCAAAAAACCAAAGCTAAATTTAGCTTTTAACTTTAACTTTCCGCCACATCGCACAATGGCAGGCACCGATCCAAAGCCAGGCGCAATTATAATCGGTGCCCAGAAAATCATGTTTTCTGAAATCTGAATATAAATCACGGTTAGGTCAAGGGTGAATATTATATAGGTACGGGTTAACAGACCAAATGCAGGACGAGTCAACACCTCATGTTTCTGCTGTCGACCTCGTAGCAGGGGAGCCGGGGAGGAGCCAACTGCCAACAAGCTCTTAAATGTTTCATATGTGTACTCGCATATAAACCTGAAATCCACCAATACTTTTTCCTTGCACTTTTCTTTTTTAATCAAAAAGGCTAAATGGAGTAAAAAGAAACATAGTTACCACAAAGAAGTGGAAACCATGTAGTACAACAGTGGCTACAAAGAAATTTGGGGCCTTTTTTTTTTTTTTTTTTTTTTTTTTTTTTTTTTTTTCTCTCTTCCTTCTTTCCTCTCCCCTATAGTATTCCTTCTCCTAAGACAAAACCTCAACCATTGAAAAGCTTCTCTGCTCAGATTTGGTCTTTAAGATCAGATCTGAGCAGGTATTAGTCTGTTCATTAATTTATACTCTTTGATTTGGGGTTCTAATATTACTTTGATGATTTGGGGTTCTAATCTTAGATTTTAAAGTTGTATCTTTAGATCTAGGTTTTTATGGGATTTCTTTTCATCCTCAATTTAAGGGTGCTGTGTTTTTCTTTTTCATCTTTGTTTGCCTTCGTTTCATTATCATATTCAGTCAAAACCTTGTATAAATCTATCCTAACCCTTTTAGAGCGGTTTCAATGCTGGTTGATCGTTGTGAGGTATGAAGATGGTGGTGCAGATTATGGTGAAGAAGTCTTGCAGCTTCAATCAAGAAAATAGAAGATATGGATTCATCTTGCAGGCGTTAATGGGGTGCTCTTTAGTGGTGTTCTTGCTAGTCCATACATATTTTTCTCATCTCTTAATCAATACTCTCTTGAAATCACTGATTTCATCATCAAGGTACCTGTTTATTTGATGAAAGCAGTAGCGACGGGTTTCTTGTTGGTGTTTTGGCTGTGAAAGATGAGTGATTTTGGAGCAAGGTACCAGGCGGCGGTGGCGCAACAGAAGTAAAGTTAGGGTTGCTATTGGGGATAATCTTTTCCACCTGTGGCTCGGACTGGGTTTCAAATTTCTGGGTCACGGGTTTGTATGTGGGTTTTCAATGTTGTGGCATATGTTATGTTTGGGCTTCTTACAATCCAGTGTGAGAAGCATTTCCTTGGGTACTATGGTGGGTTTGTACTATGTACTTACTAATTGAATTAATAATAATCTATATACCGAGAAAAAAGAAAAAAAGAAACTTGCGGCCAAATTACAGTAGTGGCTATAACGTAACCATAATACCCAAGAGAAAGCAAAACTAGCCTTAAGCTAAACTTAAAAAGATATAACATAATGTCAAAAACTTCAGATTGAAGACATAATCTAAGTGATATCCAACACTCCATTCCAGTTGGAAAGCAGATTGTTAATAGTGATGTTCTCAAAAATCTTGGTGCCCAAAGACCAATTGTAGAGCAAGCATTTTACTTCATCCAAAAGCTGATTGAATTGTTTATATCTTCCCTGAAATAATCTGTCATTTCTTTCATTCCAAATTACCCACCAAGTGGCGAAAGGAATCATGCTCCAAAGTTTATTTCTCCAAGAATTCCCTTTTTTTTATTCCATTCCCAAATAGTTGACTTGACATCCTCCACAAATACACCCATTAATGACAATAGAGTTATGCAAAGAGTCAAGAGTAGGAGCTGCATTATAGCATAAATTCCAAGTGAAGAATAAAACCTTTTGTGGAACTCTAGGATTCCATAAACTCTTATGTGGAAATATGATGAAACCTGCAACCTCAATAGCTTCATAGCTAGATTTAACAGAGAAACTGTTACCAGGATTCCAAGACAGGTAGTCATCCCCAGAATCTGTCAAAATAAGAGCCTTAATTTGACCCAGTAAAGCAGCAACCATATGTACTTCATCTTCTTTGAGGTTCCTAGTGAAACTGAAATCCCAGGCAGGGCCATTTTCAGTATCTTGTATCATATCTCTAATTGAAACATGTTTTTTCCTGGATAACCTGTAAAGAGAAGGATAAAGGCCAGCAAGTGTATGATCTCCAATCCATATATCATTCCATAAAAACATCTGTTGCCACTTTGAACATGCATTGTGGAAAGCTGCTGAATGATGTTTTTAGATTTTAGAATTCCAGACCACAAACTTTTTCCCACAGGATTTTTAGTCTTAGTTGGAAAGATAACATTGACAGTACCACCAAACTTCTGATGTATAATTGACCTCCATAAGGCCCTTCTTTCAGTGTTGTATCTCCAAATCCATTTAGCATGCAAAGCTCTATTAATGAGCCTTAGTTTTTTTACTCCAACTCCACCTCTTTGCTTCGATAAGGAAACACTTTTCCATCCTACCCAACCTCTCCTTTTTCCATTACCCCAAAGGAAACTTCTCATGGTCCTGTCCATTTGTTCTTCCACGGAAGCAGGAATTTGAAAAAGTGAGAGATGGTAAATTGGAAGACTACAGAGTACATGCTTAATAAGCATTAGTCTACCTCCTTTAGACAAGTATCTTCTTTGCCAATTTGACAACCTTTTTTGGAATTTCTGCAGAATTACCTCCCAAACTGCAACTGACTTGGATTTGCTGTCAAAAGGAATTCCTAAATAGTTTAGGGGAAATTGCATTACTGGACATCCAAAATTAAGGCACAAGAATTAGCAAATTGTGCATTTCCAATAGCTACCAGAGCACTTTTCTTGAAATTCACTTTCAAACCTGAAACCATTTCAAAAGCAATCAAGATGTTCTTAAGATTTTTTCCTTACACTTCGTTGTTGTTTTTTTTTTCACCTTCTTAGGCTTCTTACCTTCAATCTTAGCTCCGTGCATGGGATAGGAAATCGTTACAAAACTTCAGTAGGTATAATGGATCGGACAAGTTCTCTCATTTTTCACCCCTTGTAAATAGTTCTAATGATATCCTTCGGACGTCGGCAACATATTTGCAGATACTGCTCGAGATTGCAACAAGAGCTCAATAGGGCAAAGCGTATCATTCACGCAAAGGTACATAATCTATACTACAATTTTGATTTATTTGGAGACTTCGAGTGATTTCAGATATGCCTTGTAGTATTTTAGTTTAATACGGAATTGTCTTCGTGTCATGGAAACCCTAAAAACAGAACTTCCACAATTGTGCTTATTTGATGATAAACACAGCCCCTAGAAACATAACTTCCACCTGCTAGTTGCTACCATATTGAAGAATGGAAAAAATACAAGATGAAAACTCTAATATCCCCGCTTCTAGCAGTTCGGCAAGTAACAATGACAATTGTTTTTTCACATGCGGTATATTTTTGGAAAACTTCCATTGGAAAGGAAATTCAATGGATGCTGGCAGCATCCTTATTGCACTAATTGTGTCGCTAAGTATATCGAAGCACGGGTGATTGACGGCAACATCTCAGAGATAACATGCCCTAAACTCAACTGTAAAGTCATGTTGGATACTTCATCGTACCAGTCAATTCTCCCTCAAAGTGTTTTCGAAAAGTGGTGTCGTGCTCTTTGCGAATCAGTAGTACTTTTAGATGCATCAAAAGGTGGGGTGGCCTATGGAAGATCTTACTGCCCTTATCCAAATTGTTCCGAATTGGTTTTGAATGAATGTGTTGGAAATTATAGCTCGGGTAAGATTACAGAATCAAGCTGTCCTAGTTGCAAAAAGCTTTTCTGTTTCCACTGCATGGTTCCATGGAAAGAGAAACATCAGTGTAGTAGCAGCGGCGAGATTGTAATCGACGTCGACAGAAAAGATGATTCATTGTTCGTGGAGATTGTTAAAGAGAAGAGATGGAGACGGTGCCCATCTTGCAACCATTACGTTGAGCGCAGGGGGGGTTGTAACAAGATTAGATGCAGGTATTTACATTCTACAATCGCATGTCATCTTCAGCCGGTTTTTTAACGTCTTGTTAGTTTTTGATTTAGCTAAAATATGGAACCAAGCTTGAAAATCCATCTCAGAATAGGGCATTTATGGTACCTAATTAAAATTTTTATTACAGGTGTAACACAGTTTTTTGCCACGACTGTGGAAGCATTAGCGATCCATGTATTTGCGGCAAAGAACAACAGCGGCTTGAGGCGATTCGGCGCGAGCGTGAGCGGATTTGGCGTGACCGGAAAAGGCAGCGTAAGCGGATTTTTGAGCGGGTTGTAATCAGTTTCGTGATGCTTTTCCTATTGGCTTTCTTAATTATATATTTTGGCAGCAACTGGGGTGATTTTCCCCATAAGAAATTGACAATAGTAAAAAGCAATAGTTTTCCATTGGCAATTGAAGCTCCAAGAACAAAAGGGCTAAGTGGTGGCTAGGTTATATGAGATTTTGGGACCAAATGGAATTTCATGTCTCGGAGTAGATATGCTCGGGAAATAATGAGGGAGGTTGTTTCCAAAAACTCGTTACTAGAAGTTGTGAGTGTTCAAGAAGAAGGGTTGTTAGACTCTAGATTGTGGATGATGGATAGAAAATATGATTGATGCTTATGGAAAGAAAGGAACTCTAGAGTTTTCAATCTCAAAAGAGAAATTTGGAAGGTATCAACATAGATATTTAAATTCAAGCTTATTTTGGGCAGATTCAAGGACCAACATTGCTTTGAGACTCGAGTTTCTATCGCCCGGTTTGAGTTGGATACATAGGTTTTTCTTACCTTCACTTGATTCTTGTTTTTTTTTTTTTTTAAATTAATTTTTTTGGGTGATCGATTCTGAACTCGGACACTTTTGTATTATGTGGGTCGTATTTGTATTTATTGGGTTGAGGTACCCCTTTTAAATACCTTTTTCTCAATGAATATTTTTTTCTTTAACTGATTAAAAAAAACATAAATTTAAAGAGTTAAAATTCTGAACGAAATAACTTACAAAGGGAAATGTTGAATTCACGCATACAGAAGAATAACGGTATATAGTACATGGGAAAAAGATCACTTGAAATGCGTTTATACTCGATTAGTTCATAAGGTTTATGCATTCTTTATAGATAACGGAGGAGACGCCAATGATGCATTGCCAATTGTACTCGGTTAGTTCATAAGGTTTATGGATTCGTTATTCATTGCATATCTTTGGATTACCAATATGTGTGAGTTAGTAGAACCGATCATAATTTTGTTATGTATCTTGGTATCACTAATCACAGTGCCTGACTTATAATTTCGTATGACTACTTTTAATTAATTAGTGTAACCGACCCTAAGTAATCACCTAAGACAGTATGATCGATATTTGTAATTGGTGTGACCGATCCTAGTAATTGGTGTGACCATCACAAGAGCTTGTGCAATCGATCCTTGTAACTGGTGTAACCGATCCTAGTGACTGGTGTGACCGATCATAAGTAGATACCATATAGAGAGGTAACAGATCCTACCTAATTATTTTTATAAGGTAGTATTGGTCTCTACCGGATTATTTTTTATAGATAATTGGTGTAGCCGGTCCTGGTAACTGATGTAACCGATCCTGGTAACTGATGTAACTTGTCCTGGTAACTTGTGTGACCGATCCTAGTGATTGGTGTAATCGATCCTACCTGATTATTCTTATTAGGTAATATCGATTCCTACCTAATTATTTTTATAAGGTAGCACCGATTACATTGAACTTCAAGATGTCAACATACTTTGAACACGAACAATAACTTCGAGAAAAGTCCACAAACAACACCTAGACTCCACAATCACAACCACGCTATGGGAAGACTTTGAACAGTCTCTGAGTTACATTTGTGCATTCGGTTTGTGATTCTCAATTTCAGATGTGATTTTTTTAAATTATTTTTCAAATATGAATTCCCTAGAATAATCTCAGATAATGCTTCCATTCTAGTCTCTTTCAGCGCTGGGGCTGACAACTTGCATAAACCATGCCATTTTATGTCAATGTGAACTAAGGATAATTCCTGCAAAAAAGTCATAGAAAAAGCCTGGTCACTACAAGTTAGGGGATCAAAATCCTTTCAACTCAAATAAAAGTTGAATCATGCTAAAATCAAATTGAGATTATGGAATAAAATTTCTTTTGGAAACACAAATGTCTCTCTTTAGGATACTAAATCTGAAATTCATTTGGTTCAAACAAACAATCCAGGGGATACAACGAAGATTGTTGACCTAAATCATAAGTTGTCACACTTGTATTCTCTAGAAGAAATATTGTGAAAAGATAAGTCTCGGAATTATGGCTAAATGAAGGGTATAAGAACATGCCTTATTTCCATAAATGCACTTTATTTAGAAGGAAAATGAATAATATATCCTGGTCAAAAGCCAGAAGCGGTAACTGGTTGACTACAAGAGAAGTCATTAGAGATGAATTCATCTCATACTTCAATCAACCATAAAAAACTTCTGATCCTAGCGACCAGGATGTGGAAGTAGATATTTTCAAAACAAAATCGTCTAGTCTAGATAATGACATCCTGGAAACACCAATATCCAATGATGAGACTAGAGTGGATTCTTTCCAAATGGGGTAAAAAGAACCAGGGTCAGATGGCTTCACTGGTTTTTTTTACCCGTCTTATTGGGATGTTGTAACTCAAATGGTCAAACAGTTCTTTGAGACTGAACATCTACTTACTCAATTCAACCACACTAACTTAACTTTGATACCAAAGAACCCTATGGCTGAATCTACAGATCAACTTAGACCTATCTGTTTATGCAATTTTGTCTATAAAGTGATATCCAAGACTCTTTCTAATAGGATGAATCCTTTGACGGACAAAGTGATTTGACCTAATCAAAGTTCCTTTATTACTAAGAGCCAAATCTCTGATAATGTATCTTAGAATATAAGCTTATAGATTCTATAAAAAAATAAATTTTAAGAAGAATTGTAAGTGCACCCATTAAGATGGACATGTCCAAGGCATATATGATAGACTGGAATGGTTATTTTTAGCTAAAACAATGACAAAATTAGAGTTCAACCCAAAATGAATTAGACTAATTATGAACTGCATAAGTACAGTCTCATACTATATTTTTCTAATTGGAAGTCCTATTGGAAATTTTAAACCAGAAAAAGGCTTAAGACAAGGGGACCCTATGTCCCCTTATCTATATATAATACGTGGTGAAGCCTTTACTTCATACATAAAACATCTGGAAGATACTAACCTGGTACATGGCATAAAATTGCTAAGTCTGGTCCTTCAATTAGTCATATTTTATTTTTAGATGACATCCTTCTCTTAACTAAGGAAACTATCCCTGATTTTTATGCTATCAGAAATTACCTACAAAAATATTGTAATGCAAGTGGTCAAGAGATTAATTTCAATAAGTCAGGATTTTTTTAAGTTCAAAAGTCCATTTATGGCATAAGAAAATGTTAGCCAAAATTCTAAACATTACTTCTCTTAATCTATGAGAGAAATATTTGGGAACACATGTTGCTATCCTAAAATCTAAGACCCAAACTCATCTCTCTCTGTTGATTGCAGTGGAGAAAAGGGTGAATAATTGGCTAACTCAATTTCTATCCCGGCTGGTAGGTCTACACTGGTAAAGCATATAGGCCAAGATATGTCACTTTACCAAATGACTACTTTCCTAATTCCTAAAAGTATGTGAAACGACATTGACTCTCACCTCAGAAGATACTGGTGGGGAGAGGATTTGAACTCAAAAAAGAGAAAATTGCATATCATTGCTTGGGAAAGTATCTGCAAAACAAAGAAAGAGGGTGAACTAGGATTTAGGATAAGTGAGATAAATAATTTATCCTTGATGGCTAGAAGTGTTTGGAAATTAATCGAAAATCCAACATCTCTTCTAGCACAAGTTCTACAATCAAAATACTATGCAAACTATGATATCTTGAATTCTGTATGTCCTGATAAAGCTTCATGGGTATGGAAATGTCTACATAATACAATGAACAAAATCGAACCATTTATCTCATGGGCAGTGGGGGAAGGAAATTTCATAGACCCATGGTATGATAATTGGATACCAGGGAAAGGAGCAACTCCAAAAGCAAACTCAATCCCTAACAAGAACTTAAAATCGAGTGACCTAATTAATCAGGACACAAGATCATGGGATACAACAAAATTATAACTTTTTTTTTGATCAATCTTCAAAAGAGATGATTGAAAAAATCCCTCCTAGCTGACAAAAGAATTTGGACTCCAATTAAAGAGAGAGTGTTTACTACAAAGTCTTCTTAGTTCACCCTAAGTGTGAGGGGGGATGACTCTAACTCTGACTTATGGAATGCAGTTTAGAGACTTAAGGTCCCTGCAAGGATTCAAATCTTTGTATGGAAGGATCTAAAAGGTGCACTACTAGCGAATGAAATCCTATATATAGAATCCACTATTTGAAATATATTTCTCCTAAATGTAAATTGGAGTCAGAATCATTTATGCATGATTTAGTTACCTGTAAAAAGTTGACAAAAGTGTGGAAATTTATAAACACCATAAGTGATCAATTCCAAGATTTTACTTTTATACAGTGGGTCAAATTCTGGTTGCAACTGAACCTTACCAAGATCAAGCATCAAAAGTGGAGAACTTGCCTTTGATTGTAGTTGTTTATGGTACATCTGGAAAAATCGAAATTGAATTATACATGGAAATAATCAAGAAGAACCAATTACAATAATTTCAAGAGATAAATCCATGATGTTGAATATCTTTAAAATACCTATATATCATCAATCCAATTTCTGCAATAACTCCAAATTAATCAACACCTTCCCACTGGATGGCCCCACCGAAAAACTCGTTGAAGATTAACATTGATGGTGCTTAAAATCCTAAAATGGAAATTGGGGGAATGGGTTTTTAAGTAGAGGTTCTTTTCATCATTTCATATATGCAAAGTCGAAGAACTTGATTTTCTTTTCAGCAGAAAAGCAAAGAGGCCTAAAGAGTTGCGAAGAAATTAAAGATGGATCGGATTATAATTGAAGCTGGTGCTGTCGAAGTTATTGATAAGATAAAGAGATAAAATATCCCGGGGAATCAACGAACACATAGTTTGTATCAAGATATCAGATACCTAATCCCTAATTTTCATTCGATATCTTTTAGTTTTGTTAATCGTACCTGTAAGGTAAAAGAAAATGTAAACCAAATGGTTTGGTCTATGCCACCAGTTTGGCTCATCCCTACCCTGTGTGGCGATTTCAATAGGGGACCATATGGAGTTCTTTTTTTTCTTTATTTTTCCTATTAAAAAAAAATTCATTAATAGGCTGTTTGGAAACACATCAAGAGTTGCTTTTTGATTTCTGGAAGTAAAAAGTCAGAAGTTAGTTTGGGTACACATTTCAGAATGACTTCTAAAAGAAAAAATTTAATTTTTTATGAAGCAAAATGTTTTTGTTTCTGACTTGTGCTCCTGATTTCTATTTCTAGATATCCAAGCGCGCTATAAAGGATCGTTTCACTTCTTTTTCCTATCTTCGGTAACTCTATAAATTGGTCATCAAAAAGATTGATAAGCAACTCACGGTGCTATTGTTTGGTTTGTGGTAACTCTTTTATACAAAAACAATTAACAAAAGTATATTGTTTTTGATTTTGTTGGTAACTCTAATATTGAAAATCATTACCTGAACTTTTAGCGTGTGCCAAAATATTCGGGACAACGGGAGTGATGATAATCCACGAAAAAAAAATGAATTTAAACTCTCTTCACGAGATTGTTGACCTGCAAAAATATTGATATCCCTCTAGGAGTCACATCACAAAAAGTTGTGGGATTTTTCTATTTTATAATCCAAACTAATGTATTTTGGTACTAATCCTAGAATATTTAATTTTAGTTACAACAACAAAACTGTTAACACACTAAAAAGAAAACCAAAAGAAGGGCCAAAATGGATGAACCCTATTACTACGAGGGTCGGGTTTTTTAGTGTTATTGTTTTCCGATACTTATAGGATTGATATTTTATGGGTTTAAAGTACATTTTATTTGAACTTTCGAAAAAAACAAAGAAACCCTAAATTTAAATAACCTTGAGAAGATCAAAATCAGAAGAAAAACCTCAACTATATCATCAGTAAAGAAATCAACCTACTGATAAATATGAAATTGAAATCACTAGACCATATAGACCTCAAAAGATCTTTGCTCTTCTCTGAATCAGAAATCGAGAGAATGAAGAAAAATGGTTACACTATCTTTATACATGTGAGGGCGATTCAGCCATTTAAAAAATATCTTGCAAGTCCTTCAGCGGAGTTGACCTAATTTTGAGTTCAAAATTTAAACCTTTTCTTAAATAGAAGATCACCAGTCAATACGGGTTTAGTGGATGGACCTGTCATTAAACAGGCCCATAAATATAGTACCCAATGGTAATTACTACTTTACTTAGAAATAGATTAAAACAATTACTTGACAAGAAAACTCTCACCGGGAACTCGAAGGGAACAAGGAAATGGTGATTTTGTGGGATTAGAATTTATGAATCTGTTAGAATACGGGCATCCAACTCAAAACCAATTGGCAATAAGTGGAGTAGTTCCACACTCCTATGGACTGCTGTATGGTTGCCCTGCCTTCTTGGGTCTTACTGGGTCTCACGTCTCATACAGGACTTGGCTGTGATACGGGCATCCAACTTACAACCAATTGGCAATGAACGGAGAGGCCCTAAGATTATAAACCGCAGGATCTTAGCTGCCCAGACAATGTGGGACTAATAATCTCAACACGCCCCCTCACGTGTAGCCTCGTTGGGTCTAACACGTGGACAATTAAATCGGGTGATGCGGTGTAAAGGTGCGGTCAAATGACTCGACACAAATAGTCTGCTCTGATACCATGTTAGAATACGAGCATCCAACTCAAAACCAATTGGAAACAAGTGGAGTAGCTGCACACTTATATGGACCGCTGTATGGTTGCCCTGTCTTCTTGGATCTTACTAGGTCTCACGTCTCATACAGGGCTTGGCTGTGATATGGGCATCCAACTCACAACCAATTGGCAATGAGCGGAGAGACCCTAAGAGATTATAAACCGCAGGATCTTAGATGCCCAGACAATGTGGGATTAATAATCTCAACAGAATCCCATAAAAAACATAACTCCGATGCCAAGTAATTTTGTTTCATTATAAATATGAAATATATACGCTTATTCGGTGACAACGATTAGCCCCTAAAAGCTTAACTTCCACCTGCTACCATATGGAAGAACCGCTTCTAACAAGTTCAGCAAGTAACAGTTGCAGTAGATTTTTCACATGCAATATATGTTTTACAGAACTCCCATTAGAAAGTAAATTCAAGGGATGCTGGCATCCTTATTGTACTAATTGTGTCGCTAAGTATATCGAAACACAGGTGATTAACCACAACATCTCGAAGGTAACATGCCCTGAAGTCAAGTGTAATGCCATGTTGGATGCTTCATCGTACCAATCATTCTCCCCAAAAGTGTTTTCGAAAAGTGGTGTCGTGCTCTCTGTGAATCAGCAGTATCTTTGGATGCTCAAGAGGTGGGGTAGCCTATGGAAGATCTTACTGCCCTTATCGAAATTGTTCCGAATTGGTTTTGAATGAATGTGTTGGATTTCTAGTTCAAGCAAGATTACAGAATCAAACTGTCCTAGTTGCAAAAAGCCTTTCTGTTTCCGTTGCATGGTTCCTTGGAAAGAGAAACATCAGTGCAGTAGTAATGGTGAGATCGTAATCGACATCACCGTAAAGATGATTCATTGTTCATGAAGATTGTTAAAAGAAGCGATGGAGACGGTGCCCGACTTGCAAGCATTACGTTGAGCGCTACGAGGGTTGTAAGATGATTACATGCAGGTATTCATATATGTCCTCTCAGACGTTTTTTTCTAACGTATTGTTATTTCTTGATTTAGCTAACTTGTTAACCAAGCTTTAAGATCCAACTCGGAACAGGAAATTAACTTATGCTACTTACAATTTTTAAACGCAGGTGCAGAACAGTTTTTTGCCACGACTGTGGCAGCATTTGGTTTAGCAGCACTCGATGTAATTGCCAACCAACTCGTACCTGGGAGCTGATTTTTCTGTTTGTTCTTGTATGTGCCGTGTGTCTATTGACGCTTTTTATGTGTGGTATAATGATTTATATTATTTTGGGGGAAATTGGCTTGATTCCATATGACATATGATTACACAAGGAATTCACGGTTGAGGTATTTATACCCAACCAACTTGAAATGGTCGATCTTGTTGGCTTGGAATTTAATTTCTGCGGATGAGAGTTAGAAGTTTGATATTGTCTTTCTATTTCAATATTGCAAGTTCCTGTTAATGTAATTTCCTAGTACTGATCATCATTGATAAAGCATATATAACCAGTTATCCGCTGCTAACAGCATCCAAAAACCAAAGCTAAATTTAGCTTTTAACTTTAACTTTCCGCCACATCGCACAATGGCAGGCACCGATCCAAAGCCAGGCGCAATTATAATCGGTGCCCAGAAAATCATGTTTTCTGAAATCTGAATATAAATCACGGTTAGGTCAAGGGTGAATATTATATAGGTACGGGTTAACAGACCAAATGCAGGACGAGTCAACACCTCATGTTTCTGCTGTCGACCTCGTAGCAGGGGAGCCGGGGAGGAGCCAACTGCCAACAAGCTCTTAAATGTTTCATATGTGTACTCGCATATAAACCTGAAATCCACCAATACTTTTTCCTTGCACTTTTCTTTTTTAATCAAAAAGGCTAAATGGAGTAAAAAGAAACATAGTTACCACAAAGAAGTGGAAACCATGTAGTACAACAGTGGCTACAAAGAAATTTGGGGCCTTTTTTTTTTTTTTTTTTTTTTTTTTTTTTTTTTTTTTTTTTTTTTTCTTTCCTCTCCCCTATAGTATTCCTTCTCCTAAGACAAAACCTCAACCATTGAAAAGCTTCTCTGCTCAGATTTGGTCTTTAAGATCAGATCTGAGCAGGTATTAGTCTGTTCATTAATTTATACTCTTTGATTTGGGGTTCTAATATTACTTTGATGATTTGGGGTTCTAATCTTAGATTTTAAAGTTGTATCTTTAGATCTAGGTTTTTATGGGTTTTTGGGATTTCTTTTCATCCTCAATTTAAGGGTGCTGTGTTTTTCTTTTTCATCTTTGTTTGACTTCGTTTCATCATATTCAGTCAAAATTGTATAAATCTATCCTAACCTTTTAGAGCGGTTTCAATGCTGGTTGATCGTTGTGAGGTATGAAGATGGTGGTGCATTATGGTGAAGAAGTCTTGCAGCTTCAATCAAAAAAGAAGATATGGATTCATCTTGCAGGCGTTAATGGGGTGCTTTTAGTGGTGTTCTTGCTAGTCCATACATTTTTCTCTTCTCTTAATCAATACTCTCTTGAAATCACTGAATTCATCATCATGGTACTTGTTTATTTGATGAAAGCAGTAGCGGCGGGTGTCTTGTTGGTGTTTTGGCAGTGAAAGATGAGTGATTTTGGAGCAAGGTACCAGGCGGCGGTGGCGCAACAGAAGTAAAGTTAGGTTTGCTATTGGGGATAATCTTTTCCACCTGTGGCTCGGACAGGGTTTCCAATTTATGGGTCACGGGTTTGTATCTGGGTTTTCAATGTTGTGGCATATGTTATGTTTGGGTTTCTTACAATCCAGTGTGAGAAGCATTTCCTTGGGTACTATGGTGGTTTGTACTATGTACTTACTAGTTGAATTAATAATAATCTATTTACCGAGCAAAAAGAAAAAAAGAAACTTGCGGCCAAATTACAGTAGTGGCTACAACGTAACCATAATACCCAAGAGAAAGCAAAACTAGCCTTAAGCTAAACTTAAAAAGATAAAACATAATGTCAAAAACTTCAGATTTTGAAGACATAAACTAAGTGATATCCAGCACTCCATTCCAGTAGGAAAGCAGATTGTTAATAGTGATGTTCTCAAAAATCTTGGTGCCCAAAGACCAATTGTAGAGCAAGCATTTTACTTCATCTAAAAGCTGATTGAATTGTTTATATCTTCCCTGCAATAATCTGTCATTTCTTTCATTCCAAATTACCCACCAAGTGGCAAAAGGAATCATGCTCCAAAGTTTATTTCTCCAAGAATTCCCTTTTTTTTTATTCCATTCCCAAATAGTTGACTTGACATCCTCCACAAAATACACCCATTAATGACAATAGAGTTATGCAAAGAGTCAAGAGTAGGAGCTGCATTATAGCATAAATTCCAAGTGAAGAATAAAACCTTTTGTGGAACTCTAGGATTCCATAAACTCTTATGTGGAAATATGATGAAACCTGCAACCTCAATAGCTTCTTAGCTAGATTTAACAGAGAAACTGTTACCAGGATTCCAAGACAGGTAGTCATCCCCAGAATCTGTCAAAATAAGAGCCTTAATTTGACCTAGTAAAGCAGCAACCATATGTACTTCATCTTCTTTGAGGTTCCTAGTGAAACTGAAATCCCAGGCAGGGCCATTTTCAGTATCTTGTATCATATCTCTAATTGAAACATGTTTTTTCCTGGATAACCTGTAAAGAGAAGGATAAAGGCCAGCAAGTGTATGATCTCCAATCCATATATCATTCCATAAAGAACATCTGTTGCCACTTTGAACATGCATTGTGGAAAGCTGCTGAATGATGTTTTTAGATTTTAGAATTCCAGACCACAAACTTTTTCCCACAGGATTTTTAGTCTTAGTTGGAAATATAACATTGACAGTACCACCAAACTTCTGATGTATAATTGACCTCCATAAGGCCCTTCTTTCAGTGTTGTATCTCCAAATCCATTTAGCATGCAAAGCTCTATTAATGAGCCTTAGTTTTTTCTACTCCAACTCCACCTCTTTGCTTCGATAAGGAAACACTTTTCCATCCTACCCAACCTCTCCTTTTTCCATTACCCCAAAGGAAACTTCTCATGGTCCTGTCCATTTGTTCTTCCACGGAAGCAGGAATTTGAAAAAGTGAGAGATGGTAAATTGGAAGACTACAGAGTACATGCTTAATAAGCATTAGTCTACCTCCTTTAGACAAGTATCTTCTTTGCCAATTTGACAACCTTTTTTGGAATTTCTGCAGAATTACCTCCCAAACTGCAACTGACTTGGATTTGCTGTCAAAAGGAATTCCTAAATAGTTTAGGGGAAATTGCATTACTGGACATCCAAAAATTAAGGCACAAGAATTAGCAAATTGTGCATTTCCAATAGCTACCAGAGCACTTTTCTTGAAATTCACTTTCAAACCTGAAACCATTTCAAAAGCAATCAAGATGTTCTTAAGATTTTTTCCTTACACTTCGTTGTTGTTTTTTTTTTCACCTTCTTAGGCTTCTTACCTTCAATCTTAGCTCCGTGCATGGGATAGGAAATCGTTACAAAACTTCAGTAGGTATAATGGATCGGACAAGTTCTCTCATTTTTCACCCCTTGTAAATAGTTCTAATGATATCCTTCGGACGTCGGCAACATATTTGCAGATACTGCTCGAGATTGCAACAAGAGCTCAATAGGGCAAAGCGTATCATTCACGCAAAGGTACATAATCTATACTACAATTTTGATTTATTTGGAGACTTCGAGTGATTTCAGATATGCCTTGTAGTATTTTAGTTTAATACGGAATTGTCTTCGTGTCATGGAAACCCTAAAAACAGAACTTCCACAATTGTGCTTATTTGATGATAAACACAGCCCCTAGAAACATAACTTCCACCTGCTAGTTGCTACCATATTGAAGAATGGAAAAAATACAAGATGAAAACTCTAATATCCCCGCTTCTAGCAGTTCGGCAAGTAACAATGACAATTGTTTTTTCACATGCGGTATATGTTTTGGAAAACTTCCATTGGAAAGGAAATTCAATGGATGCTGGCAGCATCCTTATTGCACTAATTGTGTCGCTAAGTATATCGAAGCACGGGTGATTGACGGCAACATCTCAGAGATAACATGCCCTAAACTCAACTGTAAAGTCATGTTGGATACTTCATCGTACCAGTCAATTCTCCCTCAAAGTGTTTTCGAAAAGTGGTGTCGTGCTCTTTGCGAATCAGTAGTACTTTTAGATGCATCAAAAGGTGGGGTGGCCTATGGAAGATCTTACTGCCCTTATCCAAATTGTTCCGAATTGGTTTTGAATGAATGTGTTGGAAATTATAGCTCGGGTAAGATTACAGAATCAAGCTGTCCTAGTTGCAAAAAGCTTTTCTGTTTCCACTGCATGGTTCCATGGAAAGAGAAACATCAGTGTAGTAGCAGCGGCGAGATTGTAATCGACGTCGACAGAAAAGATGATTCATTGTTCGTGGAGATTGTTAAAGAGAAGAGATGGAGACGGTGCCCATCTTGCAACCATTACGTTGAGCGCAGGGGGGGGTTGTAACAAGATTAGATGCAGGTATTTACATTCTACAATCGCATGTCATCTTCAGCCGGTTTTTTAACGTCTTGTTAGTTTTTGATTTAGCTAAAATATGGAACCAAGCTTGAAAATCCATCTCAGAATAGGGCATTTATGGTACCTAATTAAAATTTTTATTACAGGTGTAACACAGTTTTTTGCCACGACTGTGGAAGCATTAGCGATCCATGTATTTGCGGCAAAGAACAACAGCGGCTTGAGGCGATTCGGCGCGAGCGTGAGCGGATTTGGCGTGACCGGAAAAGGCAGCGTAAGCGGATTTTTGAGCGGGTTGTAATCAGTTTCGTGATGCTTTTCCTATTGGCTTTCTTAATTATAATTTTGGCAGCAACTGGGGTGATTTTCCCCATAAGAAATTGACAATAGTAAAAAGCAATAGTTTTCCATTGGCAATTGAAGCTCCAAGAACAAAAGGGCTAAGTGGTGGCTAGGTTATATGAGATTTTGGGACCAAATGGAATTTCATGTCTCGGAGTAGATATGCTCGGGAAATAATGAGGGAGGTTGTTTCCAAAAACTCGTTACTAGAAGTTGTGAGTGTTCAAGAAGAAGGGTTGTTAGACTCTAGATTGTGGATGATGGATAGAAATAATATGATTGATGCTTATGGAAAGAAAGGAACTCTAGAGTTTTCAATCTCAAAAGAGAAATTTGGAAGGTATCAACATAGATATTTAAATTCAAGCTTATTTTGGGCAGATTCAAGGACCAACATTGCTTTATGAGACTCGAGTTTCTATCGCCCGGTTTGAGTTGGATACATAGGTTTTTCTTACCTTCACTTGATTCTTGTTTTTTTTTTTTTTTAAATTAATTTTTTTGGGTGATCGATTCTGAACTCGGACACTTTTGTATTATGTGGGTCGTATTTGTATTTATTGGGTTGAGGTACCCCTTTTAAATACCTTTTTCTCAATGAATATTTTTTTCTTTAACTGATTAAAAAAAACATAAATTTAAAGAGTTAAAATTCTGAACGAAATAACTTACAAAGGGAAATGTTGAATTCACGCATACAGAAGAATAACGGTATATAGTACATGGGAAAAAGATCACTTGAAATGCGTTTATACTCGATTAGTTCATAAGGTTTATGCATTCTTTATAGATAACGGAGGAGACGCCAAGATGATGCATTGCCAATTGTACTCGGTTAGTTCATAAGGTTTATGGATTCGTTATTCATTGCATATCTTTGGATTACCAATATGTGTGAGTTAGTAGAACCGATCATAATTTTGTTATGTATCTTGGTATCACTAATCACAGTGCCTGACTTATAATTTCGTATGACTACTTTTAATTAATTAGTGTAACCGACCCTAAGTAATCACCTAAGACAGTATGATCGATATTTGTAATTGGTGTGACCGATCCTAGTAATTGGTGTGACCATCACAAGAGCTTGTGCAATCGATCCTTGTAACTGGTGTAACCGATCCTAGTGACTGGTGTGACCGATCATAAGTAGATACCATATAGAGAGGTAACAGATCCTACCTAATTATTTTTATAAGGTAGTATGGTCTCTACCGGATTATTTTTTATAAGATAATTGGTGTAGCCGGTCCTGGTAACTGATGTAACCGATCCTGGTAACTGATGTAACTTGTCCTGGTAACTTGTGTGACCGATCCTAGTGATTGGTGTAATCGATCCTACCTGATTATTCTTATTAGGTAATATCGATTCCTACCTAATTATTTTTATAAGGTAGCACCGATTACATTGAACTTCAAGATGTCAACATACTTTGAACACGAACAATAACTTCGAGAAAAGTCCACAAACAACACCTAGACTCCACAATCACAACCACGCTATGGGAAGACTTTGAACAGTCTCTGAGTTACATTTGTGCATTCGGTTTGTGATTCTCAATTTCAGATGTGATTTTTTTAAATTATTTTTCAAATATGAATTCCCTAGAATAATCTCAGATAATGCTTCCATTCTAGTCTCTTTCAGCGCTGGGGCTGACAACTTGCATAAACCATGCCATTTTATGTCAATGTGAACTAAGGATAATTCCTGCAAAAAAGTCATAGAAAAAGCCTGGTCACTACAAGTTAGGGGATCAAAATCCTTTCAACTCAAATAAAAGTTGAATCATGCTAAAATCAAATTTGAGATTATGGAATAAAATTTCTTTTGGAAACACAAATGTCTCTCTTTAGGATACTAAATCTGAAATTCATTTGGTTCAAACAAACAATCCAGGGGATACAACGAAGATTGTTGACCTAAATCATAAGTTGTCACACTTGTATTCTCTAGAAGAAATATTGTGAAAAGATAATCTCGGAATTATGGCTAAATGAAGGGTATAAGAACATGCCTTATTTCCATAAATGCACTTTATTTAGAAGGAAAATGAATAATATATCCTGGTCAAAACCAGAAGCGGTAACTGGTTGACTACAAGAGAAGTCATTAGAGATGAATTCATCTCATACTTCAATCAACCATAAAAAACTTCTGATCCTAGCGACCAGGATGTGGAAGTAGATATTTTCAAAACAAAATCGTCTAGTCTAGATAATGACATCCTGGAAACACCAATATCCAATGATGAGACTAGAGTGGATTCTTTCCAAATGGGGTAAAAAGAACCAGGCAGATGGCTTCACTGGTTTTTTTTACCCGTCTTATTGGGATGTTGTAACTCAAATGGTCAAACAGTTCTTTGAGACTGAACATCTACTTACTCAATTCAACCACACTAACTTAACTTTGATACCAAAGAACCCTATGGCTGAATCTACAGATCAACTTAGACCTATCTGTTTATGCAATTTTGTCTATAAAGTGATATCCAAGACTCTTTCTAATAGGATGAATCCTTTGACGACAAAGTGATTTGACCTAATCAAAGTTCCTTTATTACTAAGAGCCAAATCTCTGATAATGTATCTTAGAATATAAGCTTATAGATTCTATAAAAAAATAAATTTTAAGAAAATAAGTGCAACCCATTAAGATGGACATGTCCAAGGCATATGATAGACTGGAATGGTTATTTTTAGCTAAAACAATGACAAAATTAGAGTTCAACCAAAATGATTAGACTAATTATGAACTGCATAAGTACAGTCTCATACTATATTTTTCTAATTGGAAGTCCTATTGGAAATTTTAAACAGAAAAAGGCTTAAGACAAGGGGACCCTATGTCCCCTTATCTATATATAATACGTGGTGAAGCCTTTACTTCATACATAAAACATCTGGAAGATACTAACCTGGTACATGCATAAAATTGCTAAGTCTTCCTTCAATTAGTCATATTTTATTTTTAGATGACATCCTTCTCTTAACTAAGGAACTATCCCTGATTTTTATGCTATCAGAAATTACCTACAAAATATTGTAATGCAAGTGGTCAAGAGATTAATTTCAATAAGTCAGGATTTTTTTAGTTCAAAAGTCCATTTATGGCATAAGAAAATGTTAGCCAAAATTCTAAACATTACTTCTCTTAATCTATGAGAGAAATATTTGGGAACACATGTTGCTATCATCCTAAAATCTAAGACCCAAACTCATCTCTCTCTGTTGATTGCAGTGGAGAAAAGGGTGAATAATTGGCTAACTCAATTTCTATCCCGGCTGGTAGGTCTACACTGGTAAAGCATATAGGCCAAGATATGTCACTTTACCAAAGACTACTTTCCTAATTCCTAAAAGTATGTGAAACGACATTGACTCTCACCTCAGAAGATACTGGTGGGGAGAGGATTTGAACTCAAAAAAAGAAAATTGCATATCATTGCTTGGGAAAGTATCTGCAAAACAAAGAAAGAGGGTGAACTAGGATTTAGGATAAGTGAGATAAATAATTTATCCTTGATGGCTAGAAGTGTTTGGAAATTAATCGAAAATCCAACATCTCTTCTAGCACAAGTTCTACAATCAAAATACTATGCAAACTATGATATCTTGAATTCTGTATGTCCTGATAAAGCTTCATGGGTATGGAAATGTCTACATAATACAATGAACAAAATCGAACCATTTATCTCATGGGCAGTGGGGGAAGGAAATTTCATAGACCCATGGTATGATAATTGGATACCAGGGAAAGGAGCAACTCCAAAAGCAAACTCAATCCCTAACAAGAACTTAAAATCGAGTGACCTAATTAATCAGGACACAAGATCATGGGATACAACAAAATTATAACTTTTTTTTGATCAATCTTCAAAAGAGATGATTGAAAAATCCCTCCTAGCTGACAAAAGAATTTGGACTCCAATTAAAGAGAGAGTGTTTACTACAAAGTCTTCTTAGTTCACCCTAAGTGTGAGGGGGATGACTCTAACTCTGACTTATGGAATGCAGTTTAGAGACTTAAGGTCCCTGCAAGGATTCAAATCTTTGTATGGAAGGATCTAAAAGGTGCACTAGCGAATGAAATCCTATATATAGAATCCACATATTTGAATATATTTCTCCTAAATGTAAATTGGAGTCAGAATCATTTATGCATGATTTAGTTACCTGTAAAAAGTTGACAAAAGTGTGGAAATTTATAAACACCATAAGTGATCAATTCCAAGATTTTACTTTTAACAGTGGGTCAAATTCTGGTTGCAACTGAACCTTACCAAGATCAAGCATCAAAAGTGGAGAACTTGCCTTTGATTGTAGTTGTTATATGGTACATCTGGAAAAATCGAAATTGAATTATACATGGAAATAATCAAGAAGAACCAATTACAATAATTTCAAGAGATAAATCCATGATGTTGAATATCTTTAAAATACCTATATATCATCAATCCAATTTCTGCAATAACTCCAAATTAATCAACACCTTCCCACTGGATGGCCCCACCGAAAAACTCGTTGAAGATTAACATTGATGGTGCTTAAAATCCTAAAATGGAAATTGGGGGAATGGGTTTTTAAGTAGAGGTTCTTTTCATCATTTCATATATGCAAAGTCGAAGAACTTGATTTTCTTTTCAGCAGAAAAGCAAAGAGGCCTAAAGAGTTGCGAAGAAATTAAAGATGGATCGGATTATAATTGAAGCTGGTGCTGTCGAAGTTATTGATAAGATAAAGAGATAAAATATCCCGGGGAATCAACGAACACATAGTTGTATCAAGATATCAGATACCTAATCCCTAATTTTCATTCGATATCTTTTAGTTTTGTTAATCGTACCTGTAAGGTAAAAGAAAATGTAAACCAAATGGTTTGGTCTATGCCACCAGTTTGGCTCATCCCTACCCTGTGTGGCGATTTCAATAGGGGACCATATGGAGTTCTTTTTTTCTTTATTTTTCCTATTAAAAAAAAATTCATTAATAGGCTGTTTGGAAACACATCAAGAAGTTGCTTTTTGATTTCTGGAAGTAAAAAAGTCAGAAGTTAGTTTGGGTACACAATTTCAGAATGACTTCTAAAAGAAAAAATTTAATTTTTTATGAAGCAAAATGTTTTTGTTTCTGACTTGTGCTCCTGATTTCTATTTCTAGATATCCAAGCGCGCTATAAAGGATCGTTTCACTTCTTTTTCCTATCTTCGGTAACTCTATAAATTGGTCATCAAAAAGATTGATAAGCAACTCACGGTGCTATTGTTTGGTTTGTGGTAACTCTTTTATACAAAAACAATTAACAAAAGTATATTGTTTTTGATTTTGTTGGTAACTCTAATATTGAAAATCATTACCTGAACTTTTAGCGTGTGCCAAAATATTCGGGACAACGGGAGTGATGATAATCCACGAAAAAAAAATGAATTTAAACTCTCTTCACGAGATTGTTGACCTGCAAAAAATATTGATATCCCTCTAGGAGTCACATCACAAAAAGTTGTGGGATTTTTCTATTTTATCCAAACTAATGTTTTGGGTACTAATCCTAGAAATATTTAATTTTAGTTACAACAACAAAACTGTTAACACACTAAAAAGAAAAAACCAAAAGAAAGGGCCAAAATGGATGAACCCTATTACTACGAGGGTCGGGTTTTTTAGTGTTATTGTTTTCCGATACTTATAGGATTGATATTTTATGGGTTTAAAGTACATTTTATTTGAACTTTCGAAAAAAACAAAGAAACCCTAAATTTAAATAACCTTGAGAAGATCAAAATCAGAAGAAAAACCTCAACTATATCATCAGTAAAGAAATCAACCTACTGATAAATATGAAATTGAAATCACTAGACCATATAGACCTCAAAAGATCTTTGCTCTTCTCTGAATCAGAAATCGAGAGAATGAAGAAAAATGGTTACACTATCTTTATACATGTGAGGGCGATTCAGCCATTTAAAAAATATCTTGCAAGTCCTTCAGCGGAGTTGACCTAATTTTGAGTTCAAAATTTAAACCTTTTCTTAAATAGAAGATCACCAGTCAATACGGGTTTAGTGGATGGACCTGTCATTAAACAGGCCCATAAATATAGTACCCAATGGTAATTACTACTTTACTTAGAAATAGATTAAAACAATTACTTGACAAGAAAACTCTCACCGGGAACTCGAAGGGAACAAGGAAATGGTGATTTTGTGGGATTAGAATTTATGAATCTGTTAGAATACGGGCATCCAACTCAAAACCAATTGGCAATAAGTGGAGTAGTTCCACACTCCTATGGACTGCTGTATGGTTGCCCTGCCTTCTTGGGTCTTACTGGGTCTCACGTCTCATACAGGACTTGGCTGTGATACGGGCATCCAACTTACAACCAATTGGCAATGAACGGAGAGGCCCTAAGAGATTATAAACCGCAGGATCTTAGCTGCCCAGACAATGTGGGACTAATAATCTCAACACGCCCCCTCACGTGTAGCCTCGTTGGGTCTAACACGTGGACAATTAAATCGGGTGATGCGGTGTAAAGGTGCGGTCAAATGACTCGACACAAATAGTCTGCTCTGATACCATGTTAGAATACGAGCATCCAACTCAAAACCAATTGGAAACAAGTGGAGTAGCTGCACACTTATATGGACCGCTGTATGGTTGCCCTGTCTTCTTGGATCTTACTAGGTCTCACGTCTCATACAGGGCTTGGCTGTGATATGGGCATCCAACTCACAACCAATTGGCAATGAGCGGAGAGACCCTAAGAGATTATAAACCGCAGGATCTTAGATGCCCAGACAATGTGGGATTAATAATCTCAACAGAATCCCATAAAACATAACTCCGATGCCAAGTAATTTTGTTTCATTATAAATATGAAATATATACGCTTATTCGGTGACAACGATTAGCCCCTAAAAGCTTAACTTCCACCTGCTACCATATGGAAGAACCGCTTCTAACAAGTTCAGCAAGTAACAGTTGCAGTAGATTTTTCACATGCAATATATGTTTTACAGAACTCCCATTAGAAAGTAAATTCAAGGGATGCTGGCATCCTTATTGTACTAATTGTGTCGCTAAGTATATTGAAACACAGGTGATTAACCACAACATCTCGAAGGTAACATGCCCTGAAGTCAAGTGTAATGCCATGTTGGATGCTTCATCGTACCAATCATTTCTCCCCAAAAGTGTTTTCGAAAAGTGGTGTCGTGCTCTCTGTGAATCAGCAGTATCTTTGGATGCTTCAAGAGGTGGGGTAGCCTATGGAAGATGTTACTGCCCTTATCGAAATTGTTCCGAATTGGTTTTGAATGAATGTGTTGGATATTCTAGTTCAAGCAAGATTACAGAATCAAACTGTCCTAGTTGCAAAAAGCCTTTCTGTTTCCGTTGCATGGTTCCTTGGAAAGAGAAACATCAGTGCAGTAGTAATGGTGAGATCGTAATCGACATCAACCGTAAAGATGATTCATTGTTCATGAAGATTGTTAAAAAGAAGCGATGGAGACGGTGCCCGACTTGCAAGCATTACGTTGAGCGCTACGAGGGTTGTAAGATGATTACATGCAGGTATTCATATATGTCCTCTTCAGACGTTTTTTTTCTAACGTATTGTTATTTCTTGATTTAGCTAACTTGTTAACCAAGCTTTAAGATCCAACTCGGAACAGGAAATTAACTTATGCTACTTACAATTTTTAAACGCAGGTGCAGAACAGTTTTTTGCCACGACTGTGGCAGCATTTGGTTTAGCAGCACTCGATGTAATTGCCAACCAACTCGTACCTGGGAGCTGATTTTTCTGTTTGTTCTTGTATGTGCCGTGTGTCTATTGACGCTTTTTATGTGTGGTATAATGATTTATATTATTTTGGGGGAAATTGGCTTGATTCCATATGATCATATGATTACACAAGGAATTCACGGTTGAGGTATTTATACCCAACCAACTTGAAATGGTCGATCTTGTTGGCTTGGAATTTAATTTCTGCGGATGAGAGTTAGAAGTTTGTATTGTCTTTCTATTTCAATATTGCAAGTTCCTGTTAATGTAATTTCCTAGTACTGATCATCATTGATAAAGCATATATAACCAGTTATCCGCTGCTAACAGCATCCAAAAAGCCAAAGCTAAATTTAGCTTTTAACTTTAACTTTCCGCCACATCGCACAATGGCAGGCACCGATCCAAAGCCAGGCGCAATTATAATCGGTGCCCAGAAAATCATGTTTTCTGAAATCTGAATATAAATCACGGTTAGGTCAAGGGTGAATATTATAGGTACGGGTTAACAGACCAAATGCAGGACGAGTCAACACCTCATGTTTCTGCTGTCGACCTCGTAGCAGGGGAGCCGGGGAGGAGCCAACTGCCAACAAGCTCTTAAATGTTTCATATGTGTACTCGCATATAAACCTGAAATCCACCAATACTTTTTCCTTGCACTTTTCTTTTTTAATCAAAAAGGCTAAATGGAGTAAAAAGAAACATAGTTACCACAAAGAAGTGGAAACCATGTAGTACAACAGTGGCTACAAAGAAATTTGGGGCCTTTTTTTTTTTTTTTTTTTTTTTTTTTTTTTTTTTTCTCTCTCTCCTTCTTTCCTCTCCCCTATAGTATTCCTTCTCCTAAGACAAAACCTCAACCATTGAAAAGCTTCTCTGCTCAGATTTGGTCTTTAAGATCAGATCTGAGCAGGTATTAGTCTGTTCATTAATTTATACTCTTTGATTTGGGGTTCTAATATTACTTTGATGATTTGGGGTTCTAATCTTAGATTTTAAAGTTGTATCTTTAGATCTAGGTTTTTATGGGATTTCTTTTCATCCTCAATTTAAGGGTGCTGTGTTTTTCTTTTTCATCTTTGTTTGACTTCGTTTCAGCATATTCAGTCAAAATTGTATAAATCTATCCTAACCTTTTAGAGCGGTTTCAATGCTGGTTGATCGTTGTGAGGTATGAAGATGGTGGTGCAGATTATGGTGAAGAAGTCTTGCAGCTTCAATCAAGAAAAGAGAGGATGGATTCATCTTGCAGGCGTTAATGGGGTGCTGTTTAGTGGTGTTCTTGCTAGTCCATACATTTTTCTCTCTCTTAATCAATACTCTCTTGAAATCACTGATTTCATCATCAAGGTACTTGTTTATTTGATGAAAGCAGTAGCGGCGGGTTCTTGTTGGTGTTTTGGCTGTGAAAGATGAGTGATTTTGGAGCAAGGTACCAGGCGGCGGTGGCGCAACAGAAGTAAAGTTAGGGTTGCTATTGGGGATAATCTTTTCCACCTGTGGCTCGGACTGGGTTTCCAATTTGGGTCACGGGTTTGTATGTGGGTTTTCAATGTTGTGGCATATGTTATGTTTGGGTTTCTTACAATCCAGTGTGAGAAGCATTTCCTTGGGTACTATGGTGGTTTGTACTATGTACTTACTAATTGAATTAATAATATCTATTTACCGAGCAAAAAGAAAAAAAGAAACTTGCGGCCAAATTACAGTAGTGGCTATAACGTAACCATAATACCCAAGAGAAAGCAAAACTAGCCTTAAGCTAAACTTAAAAAGATATAACATAATGTCAAAAACTTCAGATTGAAGACATAATCTAAGTGATATCCAACACTCCATTCCAGTTGGAAAGCAGATTGTTAATAGTGATGTTCTCAAAAATCTTGGTGCCCAAAGACCAATTGTAGAGCAAGCATTTTACTTCATCCAAAAGCTGATTGAATTGTTTATATCTTCCCTGAAATAATCTGTCATTTCTTTCATTCCAAATTACCCACCAAGTGGCGAAAGGAATCATGCTCCAAAGTTTATTTCTCCAATAATTCCCTTTTTTTATTCCATTCCAAATAGTTGACTTGACATCCTCCACATAATACACCCATTAATGACAATAGAGTTATGCAAAGAGTCAAGCGTATGAGCTGCATTATAGCATAAATTCCAAGTGAAGAATAAAACCTTTTGTGGAACTCTAGGATTCTATAAACTCTTATGTGGAAATATGATAAAACCTGCAACCTCAATAGCTTCATAGCAAGATTTAACAGAGAAACTGTTACCAGGATTCCAAGACAGGTAGTCATCCCCAGAATCTATCAAAATAAGAGCCTTAATTTGACCCAGTAAAGCAGCAACCATATGTACTTCATCTTCTTTGAGGTTCCTAGTGAAACTGAAATCCCAGGCAGGGCCATTTTCAGTATCTTGTATCATATCTCTAATTGAAACATGTTTTTTCCTGGATAACCTGTAAAGAGAAGGATAAAGGCCAGCAAGTGTATGATCTCCAATCCATATATCATTCCATAAAGAACATCTGTTGCCACTTTGAACATGCATTGTGGAAAGCTGCTGAATGATGTTTTTAGATTTTAGAATTCCAGACCACAAACTTTTTCCCACAGGATTTTTAGTCTTAGTTGGAAAGATAACATTGACATTACCACCAAACTTCTGATGTATAATTGACCTCCATAAGGCCCTTCTTTCAGTGTTGTATCTCCAAATCCATTTAGCATGCAAAGCTCTATTAATGAGCCTTAGTTTTTTTTACTCCAACTACACCTCTTTGCTTCGATAAGGAAACACTTTTCCATCCTACCCAACCTCTCCTTTTTCCATTACCCCAAAGGAAACTTCTCATGGTCCTGTCCATTTGTTCTTCCACGGAAGCAGGAATTTGAAAAAGTCAGAGATGGTAAATTGGAAGACTACAGAGCACATGCTTAATAAGCATTAATCTACCTCCTTTAGACAAGTATCTTCTTTGCCAATTTTGACAACCTTTTTTGGAATTTCTGCAGAATTACCTCCCAAACTGCAACTGACTTGGATTTGCTGTCCAAAGGAATTCCTAAATAGTTTAGGGGAAATTGCATTACTGGACATCCAAAAATTAAGGCACAAGAATTAGCAAATTGTGCATTTCCAATAGCTACCAGAGCACTTTTCTTGAAATTCACTTTCAAACCTGAAACCATTTCAAAAGCAATCAAGATGTTCTTAAGATTTTTTCCTTACACTTCGTTGTTGTTTTTTTTTTTCAACTTCTTAGGCTTCTTACCTTCAATCTTAGCTCCGTGCATGGGATAGGAAATCGTTACAAAACTTCAGTAGGTATAATGGATCGGACAAGTTCTCTCATTTTTCACCCCTTGTAAATAGTTCTAATGATATCCTTCCGACGTCGGCAACATATTTGCAGATACTGCTCGAGATTGCAACAAGAGCTCAATAGGGCAAAGCGTATCATTCACGCAAAGGTACATAATCTATACTACAATTTTGATTTATTTGGAGACTTCGAGTGATTTCAGATATGCCTTGTAGTATTTTAGTTTAATACGGAATTGTCTTCGTGTCATGTAAACCCTAAAAACAGAACTTCCACAATTGTGCTTATTTGATGATAAACACTTAGCCCCTAGAAACATAACTTCCACCTGCTAGTTGCTACCATATTGAAGAATGGAAAAAATACAAGATGAAAACTCTAATATCCCCGCTTCTAGCAGTTCGGCAAGTAACAATGACAATTGTTTTTTCACATGCGGTATATGTTTTGGAAAACTTCCATTGGAAAGGAAATTCAATGGATGCTGGCAGCATCCTTATTGCACTAATTGTGTCGCTAAGTATATCGAAGCACGGGTGATTGACGGCAACATCTCAGAGATAACATGCCCTAAACTCAACTGTAAAGTCATGTTGGATACTTCATCGTACCAGTCAATTCTCCCTCAAAGTGTTTTCGAAAAGTGGTGTCGTGCTCTTTGCGAATCAGCAGTACTTTTAGATGCATCAAAAGGTGGGGTGGCCTATGGAAGATCTTACTGCCCTTATCCAAATTGTTCCGAATTGGTTTTGAATGAATGTGTTGGAAATTATAGCTCGGGTAAGATTACAGAATCAAGCTGTCCTAGTTGCAAAAAGCTTTTCTGTTTCCACTGCATGGTTCCATGGAAAGAGAAACATCAGTGTAGTAGCAGCGGCGAGATTGTAATCGACGTCGACAGAAAAGATGATTCATTGTTCGTGGAGATTGTTAAAGAGAAGAGATGGAGACGGTGCCCATCTTGCAACCATTACGTTGAGCGCAGGGGGGGTTGTAACAAGATTAGATGCAGGTATTTACATTCTACAATCGCATGTCATCTTCAGCCGGTTTTTTAACGTCTTGTTATTTTTTGATTTAGCTAAAATATGGAACCAAGCTTGAAAATCCATCTCAGAATAGGGCATTTATGGTACCTAATTAAATTTTTTATTACAGGTGTAACACAGTTTTTTGCCACGACTGTGGAAGCATTAGCGATCCATGTATTTGCGGCAAAGAACAACAGCGGCTTGAGGCGATTCGGCGCGAGCGTGAGCGGATTTGGCGTGACCGGAAAAGGCAGCGTAAGCGGATTTTTGAGCGGGTTGTAATCAGTTTCGTGATGCTTTTCCTATTGGCTTTCTTAATTATATTATTTTGGCAGCAACTGGGGGTGATTTTCCCCATAAAAAAATAACAATCGTAAAAAGCAATAGTTTTCCATTGGCAATTGAAGCTCCAAGAACAAAAGGGCTAAGTGGTGGCTAGGTTATATGAGATTTTGGGACCAAATAGAATTTCATGTCTCGGAGTAGATATGCTCGGGCAATAATGAGGGAGGTTGTTTCCAAAAACTCGTTACTAGAAGTTGTGTGTGTCCAAGAAGAAGGGTTGTTAGATTCTAGATTGTGGATGATGGATAGAAATAATATGATTGATGCTTATGGAAAGAAAGGAACTCTAGAGTTTTCAATCTCAAAAGAGAAATTTGGAAGGTATCAACATAGATATTAAAATTCAAGCTTATTTTGGGCAGATTCAAGCACCAACATTGCTTTATGAGGCTCGAGTTTCTATCGCCCGGTTTGAGTTGGATACGTAGGTTTTTCTTACCTTCACTTGACTCTTGTTTTTTTTTTTTTTAAATTAATTTTTTTGGGTGATCGATTCTAAAGTCAGACACTTTTGTATTATGTGGGTCGTATTTGTATTTATTGGGTTGAGGTACCCCTTTTAAATACCTTTTTCTCAATGAATATTTTTTTAATGACTGATTAAAAAAAACATAAATTTAAAGAGTTAAAATTCTGAACGAAATAACTTACAAAGGGAAATGTTGAATTCACGCATACAGAAGAATATCGGTATATAGTACATGGGAAAAAGATCACTTGAAATGCATTTATACTCGATTAGTTCATAAGGTTTATGCATTCTTTATAGATAACAGAGGAGACGCCAAAATGATGCATTTCCAATTGTACTCGGTTAGTTCATAAGGTTTATGCATTCGTTATTCATTGCATATCTTTGGATTACCAATATGTGTGAGTTAGTAGAACCGATCATAATTTTGTTATGTATCTTGGTATAACTAATCACAGTGTCTGACTTATAATTTCGTATGACTGCTTTTAATTAATTAGTGTAAACGACCCTAAGTAATCACCTAAGATGGTATGATCGATATTTGTAATTGGTGTGACCGATCCTAGTAATTGGTGTGACCATCACAAGAGCTTGTGCAATCGATCCTTGTAACTGGTGTAACCGATCCTAGTGACTGGTGTGACCGATCATAAGTAGATACCATATAGAGAGGTAACCGATCCTACCTAATTATTTTTATAAGGTAGTACTGGTCTCTACCGGATTATTTTTATAAGGTAATTGGTGTAGCCGGTCCTGGTAACTGATGTAACCGATCCTGGTAACTGATGTAACATGTCCTGGTAACTTGTGTGACCGATCCTAGTGATTGGTGTAATCGATCCTACCTGATTATTCTTATTAGGTAATATCGATTCCTACCTAATTATTTTTATAAGGTAGCACCGATTACATTGAACTTTAAGATGTCAACATACTTTGAACACGAACAATAACTCTTATTTTTTATCGTTCAAAGTTTTTTTTTTTTTTTAAACAAATTTTTTTTTATAAAATAACAAAAATATTACAAAAGATATTCCAACGTAAAAGAATGCCAAATTGGACAACATGTCTCAGGTAGTAAAGGGAAATAAACAAAAATCTAAAGGACCACATGTCTCCGGCTAATCACCCAAAAATGAAAAAACCAGTCTTGCTAACCCTTCATGTCAAATCTGTAATATGTACAGTTTGGAAACTCCATTCTCTGCATGTTGGATGGTCTAGATAAGAATTTTAAGATTTGCCCCTTGTCAAGAAAGACCCCTTTTTTACAAAGAAATCAGCAGAGAAATTTATTTCTCTGAAATCATGGTTATAATGAATGGAAGATACCTTTTTGCAAATGAGTTCCCATCTTCTTAAGACAAACCAGGGAAGGTTTTGATTCATGAAGGCATGTATAGCTGCAGTAGAATCAACATTGAAAATCAATCTGTGTTTGCAGTTTAGTACAGCCCATTCCAATGCACTGATTATCCCCAAAATTTTTGCCACAAAGTTAGTGGTAATGCCCAGACCACCAGATTGTGCTATGAGAAATTTTCGATTGTTGTCTCTATCAATAAAGCCATAACCTGCACATCCAGAGTTTCCTATAGAAACTCCATCACAACAAAGTAAATTAGTATCTTCTTCGGAAAGAAAGAAAGAACATTTTATAGCTCTAGCATATTTCACCTTTCTACACTTTATGTCAAAGCATTTTAGGATCTGTAAGTCATAGGCAGAATTAACCATGCATCCTTTAAGTCTAGCTTCGCAATCATGGATCATATTGGAGATCTTTTTCTTGGTGGCATCAATGTCAGGCTTCAAATTTTCAAAAAAGACTTTATTTCTTGCAAACCAAATAGCTACCATGATGTTAGCTGCAGCAATGTACCACAATTCTTGCACCACTGAGCTAGTTTTTTTGCTGACCTCCATAATATCCCCATAAGATTTATGATATTTAAAATATTCCTCCAACCCAGTTCCAAAGGATATGCTCATAGTTGTAATCCCAGAGGAGATGACTCATTGAATCTTGTTCACTATGGCATAAGTAGCATCTAGATGCAATAGACATTCCCCATTTCTTAGCATTTTCATCAGTATTGAAAGCCCCACTAGTAATCTTCCAAGAATTCATGCAGTAATAGGATGAATACATGATTTCCAAAGTTTCTTATACCACCTCATTTTGGGCTGTTTTTTCCTAATTGCATTGACTGCACTTGAGACAGTGAATTCCCCATTTTGAGTACAAGTCCAGATGAGTTTATCATCTTTCAGAGAAAGAGGAGGAAGATCATTACTGTTGATGAAGGTAAGCATTTCTTCATGTAAAGCCCAAGTATTGTTTTGAATCAAAGAGCTAACTTTCATATCCCTATGTTGTTGCATATAGTCATTCCCAGGAAATTGACTTAGTAAGTTAGAATCCAAAATCCAAGTGCCTTTCCATAAAGATATCTTATTTGCATCCCCCACTAACCATCTTGCATTACACTCAAAATCATGCAAAATCCATTTGATTCCAGGCCATATAGAAGATTGTTTGTGGTAAGTAATCCAGTTTCCTTGAAGATCTTGAAATTTAGCTAAGAAAAATTTAGCCCAGTCTTCTTCAGAATTTATAATTTTCCACAGTAATTTCATCAAAAGAGCTTTATTTATGTCTTCAGGTTTTCTTATTCACAGACCCCCTTCTTCTATGGGTGAACAAACTTTTTCCTAGGAAATTGTAATGTATTTTTTATCCTCAGCATTTCCACTCCAGAGAAAGTTTCTCAAAATTCTTTCACAAGCTTCAACTAGTTTCCTTGGCCATTTGTATATAGATATATTTTATAAGGGAATACTGCTAAGTACATATTTTATAAGAGTAACTCTGGCTTGAAAATTCAGGAAGTTGCCAATCCAGCTAGCTAATCTTTTTTGGAGCATATCAACAAAAGACCATAAATGTTCAACTTTAACTTTCCCTTGTACAAGAATAACACCTAGATATTTATCAGGGAAGGAGGATAATCTTATATTCATCAACTCAGCTATTTGATATTGTCTTGTAGTAGAGGTACCATCTATAAAACATTTACTTTTAGCAGCACTGACTAGTTGACCTGAAGCATTTTGGTATTCTAGTAGTTTTTTTTTAAGATGAACTAAGGTTCTTTTAGATCCATTACAAAAAATGAAGATGTCATCAGCAAAGAAAAGATGAGAAGGATGAATACCTCTTCTAATTACCATTGGCTGAATTTTCCCTTCTTGGATGAATTGAGAAATTTTCCTGCTGAGAATGTTTGCAGCTAAGATGTAGAGAATTAGAGATAAGGGGTCTCCTTGTTTAACTCATCTTCTTACTCAAAAGTATCCAATAGGTCCACTATTAAGTAAAATAGATATTTTTTTTGTTTGTAGAAGAACAAGGATCCAATGACAGAACTTCTTAGAAAAGCCATATTTCCTCATAGGAGCTGTTAAAAAATTCTAACTAATAGTGTCATATGCCTGGGATATATCAAGTTTAAGTCCCACATTTCCTCCTCTTCTCTTGATATTCATTTCATTCACTATCTCAGATGCCAATAGAACCTGCTCATGAATGTTTCTTCCCTTGATGAATGCACATTGTTAGGGAGAGATGATTTTTTGGATAATGGTGTTCATTCACAAGGTAATAATCTTAGTAAAGATTTTGAAGCAAAAATTGCTAAGGCCAATGGGTCTAAATTGGTTAGCTTTCTTAGCACCCTTAATCTTTGGAATAAGTACTAGAAAATTTGAATTAAGGCCAGAAGGGATTAAGTGATTATACCAACAGAATTGAATGGCTTTCACTAAATCTTCACAGATAATATCCCATGCTTCTCTGTAGAAAATTCCTGTAAAACCATCAGGTCCAGTAGAGCCATCTTGATTAAACTCAAAAGTAGCTTGCTTAATTTCTTCTTTGGATAGAACTTGTTCTAAGAAACTGTTATTCGTTAATTACTCAATGAGATTCCGGTCCGAAATATTAAGGTTGTTAGTTTGATATGGTTTAATTACAAGCAATTAAATGCATATCTCTAGAAAATAAAAATTGGTAATGTGTATTTACTAATTGGATATTTTCTATTGAGATATTTCAGAAAATATTGAACAGAGCATTTCCAGGAATTATGAAAACCGATTTAGGCATTTATTTCATATCTTAAGAATAATTCGGTTTTGGAAATTCCTTGGTGTCTAAACATCCTTGGTCTATAAATACCAAAGTTTGCATTTCTATCAAACTATCCTTAGAGCCTGGCAAACTTCATATTTTTGTTGTTTCTGGTGGAGCCGTCTATCTGGAGAGGAAAGTATCCTAATTAGGCAAAATCTCTTACGACCGCTCGTTTAAAGACTTATGTGGGATCAAGAAGCTCTACGAGTACCGTTGGTGGGAAACTAGATAATTGCAGTTTATTATAGTTTTCGATTGGTTTGATTGACTAACGGTTGTTGAACTTTGATTGCACCTAGTTTGTTTATTCTTGAGAATCTTCTCTTCTGATATAAGATTCACTCACACTAGATGGAAGTGTCGACAGGATCTTTAGAACTGTTTGTAGATATAAAAACATCTTGTGATAATTCATTGTTAACAGACTCCTTTCTGTACATGATTGATCACAAGAGATTCAAGTGATGTTGTGTAGGTATTTATTGAAGATTAAAGAAGATTTGAAGACGAAAAAGATTTCTTATTTGGTTTCCGTATCTTTGGGTGTGCATAAACCTTGATCGTCTGGGATCCAGCTAGAATCATATTTATGGGATTGATTAGTTGCATGAGATCGGCATCACCTTATAGTTCCTTGTTGGAATCTATATTGATTAATTGCAAATCTAAACTATGTTACTTTGGTTGTTGTTGGATCAATTGATCTAACTAGGCAAAGGAGTTTATTAGTTTAAGCGGAAGAGCCTTTGAATATGACTTGAGATATCTGCATCTGAAAGAATCAAGAGAGTTTTTACCAAACAGATTTGTTGTTCCTTTACAGTTTGGAATACGATACAAAGAAGTTGTTCCAGTGCGTGCACTTATTGAATGTCGGAAGCGCAGGGATACTGAAGAAACTAAATGAACTAGGTTTAGTTGCTTGGTCTCAACTATAGGAAGTTGGTTTAGATTTTGTATAGCGTCTTAATTCTGAGAGTATTCAATTCTGGACTAGGTTCCGGGGTTTTTCTGCATTTGCGGTTTCTCGTTAACAAAATCTAGATGTGTCATTTAGTTTTCCTTTCCTTTCCGCAATTATAATTGTTGTTATTATAATTTAAAGTAAATTACACTAACGTTAACTCCGCTTTACTTGATAGTGATCCTATAGAGTTTTGTTAAGTCCGAACCTATTATCAAGTAATCACACTTTGATTGTTGTATTGTCTCGATCTTATCCATAAACGATCACACAAAGTGTGAATACCGATTTGTCGTATTGTCTCGACTTTATCCATAGACAATCACTTTCGGTAAGAGGACTTATAGGTAGATAATTTAAAGATTGTGGTGTATTTGGGAACCCTCGTCTTTTCAATTAGTGAGAATAAATTGTCTCTTGTTAGTTTAGTTGAAACTCATGTGCAATATGTTAACAATGATAAAACAAAAAGTAGAATTAATCACACTTGGAATAAAGAATGAATTAAAGAGGAGTTCCACTTTTTAGTGATTGGATCAATAATGTCCTTCACAAGTGTTAAATGAGAGTTTCTGCCAGTTTTGAATTGACTTAGAATCCCTGCTAACTTAGGAATCCAGTTTTTCTCACAAATATTTATGCTAAGTCCATCACCTACTTCCCAAATACTGTTTTGTTCGACTAACTTGATACCTTTGCTAATACATTTCAGGATCCATGAACTTGTTGAGGTTTTTTTGGCTCTAAAAGCTGAATTCTTCCTAAATTATTTTGGTTTCAGTTGAGATGCCCATAGTGCTTTAGGTTCAATAATCAATCTCCAAGTTAGTTTTTCTATGAGTGTTAGGTTGAATTTATGAGCATTTATGAAACCTAAGCCCCCCTTACTGATGGGTTTTGAAATAAAAGTGTAAAAAACAGGTAGTATCCCTTATGGTTATCCTCTTTTCCCCACCAAAAATCTCTTTGTAGAGCATCTATTTTGTTAGTAATCTTTTTCGGGATGATAAAGCAACCCATTTGATAACTTGCCATACTTTCTAAAGTCGCCTTACTGAGGATCATTTTACTAGCCTGAGCTAACAGTTTACCTTTCCAAGCTAGCACTTTATTTTCAATTTTTTCAATTATTCCTTCGAAAAACTTAATCTTTGCTTTATCTATGAAAAGAAGGGCTCCCAGATAAGAATCCTTTAGATCTATTTTTTTTAATACTTAGGAAGCATTCTCTGATGTTTAGGTTGAACCATTTTACTGAAGAAGACTCCATATTTTTCAAAGTTAATTAATTGTCCAAGAGCTTTACTAAAAGTTTCAATAATCTGTAGGATTGAATTACATTCCTTGAGATCAGCTCTACTAAACAAAAGACAATCATCAACAAAAAAGAGGTGTGAGATTGGGCTATTCTTAGGTGTCATTTTTACTCCATGAATAATTTTTTCTTGTTCCTTAGATATGAGAAATCTAGAGAAAATCTCCATACAAATAATGAAAAGGTAAGGAGATAAAGGATCACATTGTCTAATTCCTCTAGTAAGCTTAAAGAAGGGTCCATGGTTCCCATTAAGTAAAACAGCTATGGATGTAGTTGAGATACATTGGTAAACAAGATCACAGAAAGATTTGTCAAAGCCAAAGGCTTTAAGTGCCTCCATCAAGAAATCCTAGTTAACTCTATCAAAACTTTGGACATGTCAATTTTAATCCCCATACCTGCTTGTTTAACTTTTTTATTTTTAAAGGAATGAATGATTTCCTGAGCCATAACTATATTATCAGATATTTGTCTGTTAGACAAGAAAGCATACTGGAATTGAGAAATTAAGGAATCTAGGTGCACTTTAATTCTATTAGCAAGTATTTTTGCTATTATTTTGTAAAATAGTGTTACAAAGACCAATTGGTCGAAACTGACTTGGATCTTTTGGGTGTCTAGATTTAGGAATAAGAAATAGAAAGGTTTTGTTGAAATATGGATGCATTTCTCCAGTTTTTAAAAATTGTTGAATAGATGATACTACTTGTTCCCCTACTGTCTCCCAATTTTGTTTAAAAAAGCTAGCAGGAAAGCCATCAGGCCAGGCCTGGTGATTTATTTGGTTTTAAAACTTAAGAACTTTCAAAATTTCTTTAATAGAAGGGACAACATTTAAGATTAAGTTGTTTTCTTGAGAAATAATTGGTTGTATAAGTTGAAAAAGGGATGGGTCAGGGGCTGAGGATTAGGAGTTTTTGAAAATAAGTTTAAAAAGAAATCTGAAAGAATATTTTTCATTTCAGTTTTGTTAAAAGTTATTTCTCCATTTTGGTTTGTTAGGCATTTCATGGTGTTCCATTTTCTTCTCTTTAGGGTTTTAGTATGGAAGTATTTTGTGTTTTTTCCCCTAACTGAACCAAATTATCTCTAGATTGATGTTTAGCTAAGGCTTCCTGGCTATCATAGAGTTGTTTAAGTTGTATCAGTTTATCCTGAATTTTTTCTTTTTTTTTATAGATATGACTTGAAGTATTTAATTTATCTATTTGGGATAAGAGCTTTTTAATTTCTTATGTTGGTTTTCCAAAGATATTTCTTTTCCAATAGTCTAGGTTTTTGCTCAAGGAAACTAAGTTAGTTACAAGTGAGCTAGAAGGGCTATCACATATTATACGATTCCAAGAGTCCTTAATAGTTTGAAGACATGATAATTCATTTTGCCACGTGTCTTAAAATTTGAATGCAGACTCAAATTTAACAAAACTATTGTCAAGGCATAGGGCAATGGGGCAATGATCATAGCCCGCTGCCACCAGATGAGATATTTCAGCCTTTGGGAATTGGAGGTCCCAATCAGCATTTGCTACTATTCTATTAATCTTTCCTGGATATTGGCTAAGTCTTTTTTATGATTATTCCAGGTACATTCATACCCAGAAAACCTCATATCTATCGAGCCAGCATAATTAAGGATGTTTTGATAATAATCACAGTCAGATTTTTTAAAAGGAAGTCCTCCAAGTTTTTCACTTTGGTTGAAATTCATTTTCATATCACCTAGCAAAATCCATGGTAATGAGTTACTATCAACATGTTCTGATATCTTAGTGATATAGTCCCAAGCTGTATGCCTATTAGAAGGATAAGAACTACCATAGAAACAAGTAAGTAACCATTTCTTGTACACAAGATTAGATTTTAAAAAAAAAAAACAAGACAAAAAGAGAGTGCAACGGTGCCTTCTCGGGATTAGGACTTATCTCGTGAGTCTAGCAAAACCCATCTCGTAACACACATCTCATATGGGTCCCACACATCGCCCCTGCTAATCAGCCTAATTCCTGTGGCCGTGGGGGGCAACGGGACTGTGGTACGGGATTTTCAGGGGATTTTTACCCCCGATCAATCTAGAATCATCAGGCTAAAAAAAGCTTCCAAATAAATTCCAGCAAAAATTTTGCGCAGAGGTAGTGAAACTCGAAGGGAACTAGGAATTGAGGGTTTTTGTGGGACTAGGAATCACATTAAAAACACAACTCCAATGCCAAGTAATTCTGTTTATAAATATGAAATATATACGACTGTGCTTACATGATAAGTGATAACGATTAAAACACAACTTACACATGCTACCATATAGAAGAATGGAAGAACCGCTTCTAATAAGTTCAGCTAGTAAGTGTCCCAGTAGATTTTTCACATGCAATATATGTTTTACAGAACTTCCCTTGGAGAGGAAATTCAAGGGATGCCGGCATCCTTATTGTACTAATTGTGTCGCTAAGTATATAAAAGCACAGGTGATTTACCGCCACATCTCGAAGATAACATGCCCTGAATTCAACTGTAATCACTACACCATCTTTCCCGATTAGCAATTAAGTTTTGCACAGCTCTTAAAGCAGTTGCGAATTCGCAACAAAATTTGCAACAACTCAAAAATTAGCAACTGCTACCCGCAATTACAAATTTCGCAACTACCGGAAGCAGTTGCAAATTTTTTAGCCTTGTTGCAATTCGCAACGGCTGAGCTTACCACACTTGTGTGCAAGGTAACACCAGAGTTTCAAGTGTGCGATCCGGCTGAGTGGGTGGTCACACTAGTTCTATTTTTCAACCCAAACATATGAAATCATTTTACATGGGAAAGATTATTCCACCTTTTTTTCATTATCTTATATCCAACCCTAACTCCCTCCCTTACTTATATTTCTTTTCTTCTTTCATCGACCAGGAGCAGCGCCTCCATCTTATTCTAATTTCCATCTCTATTATCTTTATCAGCACCTACTGAATACGAAGATTCGTCTACAAAATCCATTAATAACATCATATTTTCTCTATTTTTTCACCAGCACCAACTGAAAACAAAGATTCACCAGCAAAACCCATCAACATCATCAGTTCTTGAAGATTTGTTCTGGATCGATAAAGAATAGTCGATGAGGGTCATCAACGGTAATCGAGAGTAATTTATGTTGTCTAAAGCTATTGGTAATTTTACTGAAACTCAGATTATGTCTCTTGTTTTTTTTATGTTGTTGGTAAGGGAAACCCTAGGTTTGTTTCTGCTTTGGTTGATGATGGTGGTGATGTGAATTTTAGGGATTGGTCAAATTAGAATCTTTCTTGTTTGCATATATTAATTCAAAATAATATAAATGTGGTTATGGTTTCATTGAATCTGGCTGTGAGATTGATGGTTAAATTGATTGATTTTTACATGATTCAATTGATTGTTGTTTTTGCAGCTGGTAATTCCAGAAATTTGTATAATTCGTGTGTATAATTAGCTCAGAAATTGTTTTACTTACCTGAGCCAGTAAGAGAAGTCCTACCCCAAGTACGTATAACAAAGAAATTGAAGTATATGTGTTGTGGAATTGTTGAATGTGCTTCTGCAGATTTTAGAAACATATCGCCTTATGCATAAAGAAATGGAGGCAAAACTTGGATGTAAGTTGATTTTTGTTCTTTTTTATACTACATTGTAGTAAATTGGTCTATTGAATTGAAGAAAGTGTTGTTAGTGGTAGTACTTGATACATTTCTATCTTTTATTAGGAAACAGTTGTTTGGTATCTTTACTCTTTCCAAGTACTTGCACCTATCCTTTTTGTCGGTACTACTTGCCAGTCAATAAAATCCGCACTCGCTTCACTTTAAGTGGTATTTCTACTTTGTTTCATATAAAATCAGACATCCCCTGCAATGCTGGTCATCACTTGGGACTTAGTGAAGCTGTTAAAAAGGTACCTAGGTGTGTAAGTTACGGTAACTGAGCAGTAACAAGTACTGATAATTTAGAGGGTTCTTTGTACCATGTATGAAATACATGGGAGGCCCGCAAATCAACACAAGGAGGCATGCAAGGCAGATTAATGCCAGGAGGCATGCATGGCAAGTCAATAGGCATGCATGGAAGTTTCATGCAGAATTAACTACACAACAATTGCTAAATTCATTCATGGCAGTTTCATGCCAACTTATTACCTGGAGGCATGCAAGGGAAGTAAATATCATTTATGTTTACCTCACAATAAGGGTAAGAGCCTAGTTCAGAATTGTATAAATAGAGGGAAATGTAATCCTGTGGAGGAGGGAGGAAAAAGGGTGAGAAGATCAGAAATCATTCTAATCCATATATCAATAAAATATTTCTCCCTACGGGGATTGTTCCGTGGATGTAGGAAACATTTGCCGAACCACGTTAAATTCGTGTGTCAGTTGTTCATAATTATTTCCTATTATTTATCGGGTTTACATCAACAACACCAGTTTTATCGTGTTCTGTACCTGGAAATATTTCTGGGTACAAACATTGGCGCCAGATAAGGGGGTTCGTGTAAAACAATCGTGTTTTATCATTGAGATAGGTGCGCCAAAAGCTCAGAAATCATACCACGAATCTCCATGCAAAAATCAGCAAAAAAGAAAAAAATTAGGGTTGAAAAAACCGTTACAAAGGTTAAAGAAACCGTTGCGACGTTGAAGAAAACTTTACGAAGGTTGATGAAACTGTTGCGAAACAGTTGAAGAAAGCGTGGCCAAAACAAGCAAAAATTTCTGTGTTCGAGAAACTTTTATATGCATTTGGGGAAGCAACATGATCGAGTTCGAGGTTCTTGGATAACGACATGATCGAGTTTGTGGTTCGTGGATAGCGACATGATCGAGTTCGAGATGAGGATTGCATAGACTCTTCATTATTTAGCCTTGCATCACTTCGCAAGCACCTAAAGCCTCACCTTGCACATGAGCACATAAGTCTTGCTTTTATCGCAAGCATAAAATTTTGTCTTGCAGCGAGTATGAAAGACTTGCAGCTTGGAAAGCATAAAGTCTCGTCTGAACCACGAGACGAATGCCCGATATTGGTCCAAAGACTCGTACTTAACACAAGCAACATCCAGCCTGCCCGAGCAGCAAATGCTAGCCTTATTACCTTGCGAGCAAAAATCCTTGCCCTAGCCGCAAGCACACACTACATTCTACTCAAGACTCGACTAGCTATCGAGCATCACAAGTCTACCACGTGGCAAAAAGTCTCACCTAACACGTGAGAAAAATTTATTGCAGGTTATCACAGTTGGGGGTGTCTATGTAATGTCTCTACTCACGCTTGGGGGCGACTGGCGAGTTACGTCATCAACGATCGACGCGAAGGAAAAAAAAAATTCTTAACCCCCAACAAGTTGGAGGTTAAGAGGGGGCGATGTTTGTACCGTATATAAAATACACGGGAGGCCCAAAAATCAATACAAGGAGGCATGAAAGGCATATTAATGCCAGGAGGCATGCAGGGAAAGTCAATAAGCATGCATGGAAGTTTCATGCAGAATTAACTACACATCAATTGATCAATTCATGCAGGGAAGTTTCATGCAAACTTATTACCTGGAGGCATGCAAGGGAAGGAAATACCATTTATGTTTACCTCACAATAAGGGTAACAGCCTAGTTCAGAATTGTATAAATAGAGGGAAATGTAATCTTGTGGAGGAGGGAGGAAAAGGGGTGAGAAGATAAAAAATCATTGTAATCCATATATCAATAAAATATTTCTCCCTACGGGGATTGTTCCCTGGATGTAGGCAATGTTTGCTGAACCACGTTAAATTCGTGTGTCAGTTGTTCATAATAATTTTCTGTTATTTACTCGGTTTACATCAACAATACCAGTTTTATCGTGTTCTGTACCTGGAAATATTTATGGGTACAAACATTGGCGCCGGCTAAGGGGATTCGTGTAAAACAATCGTGTTTTATCATTGACATAGGTGCATCAAAAGCTCAGAAATCATGCCACGAATTTCCATGCAAAAATCAGCAAAAAAGAAAAAAATTAGGGTTGAAGAAACCGTTGCGAGGTTGAAGAAACCGTTACAAAGGTTGAAGAAACCGTTGCGATGTTGAAGAAACCGTTACGAAGGTTGAAGAAACTGTTAAGAAACAGTTGAAGAAAGCGTGGCCAAAATTGTAGTAGCAGCATGTTAGCAAAAAATTTTGTGTTCGAGAAACTTTTATATACGCTTGGGGAAGCAACATGATCGAGGTCGAGGTTCGTGGATAACAACATGATTGAGTTTGTGGTTCGTGGATAGCGACATGATCGAGTTCGAGATGAGGATTGTATAGAACCTTCATTATTTAGCCTTGCATCACTTCGCAAGCACCTAAAACCTCACCTTGCACGTGAGCACATAAGTCTTGATTTTATCGCAAGCATAAAATTTCGTCTTGCAGCGAGTATGAAAGACTTGCACCTTGGAAAGCATAAATTCTCGTCTGAACCACGAGTCGAACGCCCGATATTGGTCCAAAGACTCGTACTTAACACAAGCAACAGCCAGCCTGCCCGAGCAGCAAGCACTAGCCTTATTACGTTGCGAGCAAAAAGCCTTGCCCTAGCCGCAAGCACACACTACATTCTACTCAAGACTCGACTAGCTATCGAGCATCACAAGTCCACCACGTGGAAAAAATTCTCGCCTAGCACGTGAGCAAATTTTACTGCAGGTTATCACAGTTTAGGGTGTCTATGTAATGTATCTACTCACGCTTGGGGGCGACTGGTGAGTTACGCCATCGACGATCGACGCGAAGGAAAAACAAAATTCTTAACCCCCAACAAGTTGGAGGTTAAGAGGGGGAGATGTTTGTACCGTGTATAAAATACGCGGGAGGCCCGCAAATCAATACAAGGAGGTATGCAAGGCATATTAATGCCAGGAGGCATGCATGGCAATTCAATAGGCATGCATGGAAGTTTCATGCATAATTAACTACACAACAATTGCTTAATTCATGCAGGGCAGTTTCATGCAAACTTATTACCTGGAGGCATGCAAGGAAAGTAAATAACATTTATGTTTACCTCAGAATAAGGGTAAGATCCTAGTTCAGAATTGTATAAATAGAGGGAATGTAATCTTGTTAAATGGGGAGGAGGTAGAGAAAAAATACCATGTAATTATATTATCAATAAAAAATCACTCCCCAAGGGGATTCTTCCGTGGGTGTAGGAAAACCATGCCGAACCACGTAAAATCTGTGTCTCTTTTCTTTATGCTTGTTTCATGTTTTAAACCCTTTTTTCCTCAACAATACCAAAATCATCGTGTTTAGTGCCAGGAAATATTTCTGGGTACAAACAAGGGTTTTATTCATTCTTTTCTACCAAATACTGGAATTTGGTTGTTATGCTCATTAAGCTAGTTTTGTGATTTCATAGATTTTTGGTTTCTCGAATACGAGATCAGTCTTTGTACATCTTGGCCAATCAGAGTCACACCTGAATCATGAGTCAAAGAGGTTTGAGTTATAGTTTTGTTGTGAAGGGTACAATTGTTCTAGTAGAAAATACATCATTTTCTGGTAACTTTAGTACCATTGCAGCCTAATGCTTACAAAAACTTCCTCAATGACAATGGATTAGGTACATTGTTTACTATTACAATTTTCATTGAAAGTTTTTTTTTGTTGTTGTTTTTAATCATGCAATCTCATATATAATTTATTGGTCATGTAGCGTTTCTTGTTGTCGCGAACGAAGCAACTGGAAGAAGTATACCCTTTGTGTTTCTTGAGCGAGTGAAAGACGATTTTTAAGCAGCGTTATGCAACAATCATCGTCTACTTTCCGTTGTAGTTTCTTGTTACTTTCAGTGTGTTAAAAGGGTTGAACAACACTAGGTAATCCTCCTTGTGCAATCATTTTATCATAAACCTGCTTTGCTTCTCCAATGCAGTGACCCTTGCAAAACCCCAATATCCTCTTACTCTTATCAACAACTCTAGGGAACAAGATTCTCAATTTAGTAAGAAACTCAAATGATTATGATTTATTATTTTTCTACTATATTGATTTACATCTTGTGATTCCTAAAATGTATATTTATGAAAATTACGGTTTGGTTCATTAAAGCATACTCCAACAAACATTTTTGTCTCCTAGTTTAGCATGATGCGTTCTTTTCCTTAACGATTCTCTATGTAGTATATTATATCTCTGTCTAATGTACTACATCTATCTTCATATATAGCCTGTACTTCTTTTATTTTATTTGTATCAGTATACTCACTGAGTTAAGGTGAATTGCGCCAGGTGCATATTGCTGGTGTTGGCGATTTTCCTCTAGCGAGTGTTACTAGCTTAGCTGATCCTTTCCCTTTACCATCTGTTGATACCAATAATCTGAAGGTACCCATTGTTTATGTTTTAGTTTTTAAACTTTGTTTGTAAAAAACGGGAAATAATCAAATAACATATTAATTCAGAATTATAACGGGAAATAATTCTAGAATATTCTAAGTAAGCTCCTTTGAGCTGAAGTTAGACTCTGGTTCTTGTATATGTGATTTTATGGATCTTGAATACTTTGAAAAGTGTTAGTCGATGAATTTGACACGCCTCTTCACTTTTTATATGACCTTTAATCTTTATACCAACAGTGACTTGTTTCAAATATTAAGAAATCAAAGGAAAGTAATCTTCAGGTGACAGACGTTCCATTTTTAACTATTTCCCCTTGAACTTACATAAAAGATGAGCAACTATATTTCTGAATTTCTAGGTGGATGCTTATTACATGACTGACCCTCATCCTGATGGTATGTAGTGAAATCCCCATCATACCTGTCTAACTCTGTCATTGATTATGCAACTAAATTTGTCTGATTATTCTTATTTATTTCCATTGCTGAATTAGGAACTCAAGTTATACTTTTCATTGAGAGGGCCTTAGCTCCATCTGGGCTATCAAAGGAAGATGTTAATTATGTGAATGCACATGCTACTTGAACACCAGCTTGAGACTTGAAAGAATACCAATCTCTTATCATTGTTTTGGTCAGAACCCTGAGGTAATGTGAACATGATTGCTAAAATTCTGATCATGCACCCACGTTGCTTCTTCTGTAGTACTTTTCCATTAAGAATGCAAGAATAAACTTGATTACACCAAAATGAGAAATTCTTGTCTTAGGCAGTTAATTGGCTTAGGCATCAACAAAAACTACGTGGCAGAAATTCTTGCAGTATCAGGTAGTTTGGAGTAAGTAGTTAGGTGGATTCTGATAAAATAAAGGTTCAATCAAATTCTGTGAGTAATGCCCATGCATTAGAATTTCCTACATTTCTTAGGTGGTATGAACACACTTTATGAGAAGTTTAACTTTTATACTGATATACTATGGCCAATATAGGATTTTACTTGTCTAGTGATAACCACAGGAAATACAATACACGCATTGGCTTGATTTTTTGTTACTCTATTTGGTCCAACACAAGGATATATCAAAGTGACAAGGATGATGATTTTTTGCATTATCTTTCTTCTTTCTTTCTTGTGTATCTGGAGTTCGCTATGGTAAATGGTATTCTCACTTAGGTGGTTAACAATTGATTTTTCAATGTTTCAGGGGTTTTCCAATGTTTCTCTTTGTTTTTCACGTTTCATGCAATTCATCAGTCTTATGATAGATTAGGATCATTTGTTTTGTCACGAAGACCACCAATGCTGGGAAAATTACGTCAAAATTGCATGTAATTGAGCTCGGTGCCCATCTAGGTATGCTAAAGAAAATCCCCAAGGTTAAGTCCTTGTCCTCATATTTTTTACATTTATTGTCTAATTAAGAATTACATTGCTACATTTATAAACTTAAGTGGGGGATTCCAGACTTTTTTTAGTTGTACTTATCATTTTTTTAGAAACTTTAGAAATGTTTACTAAATTTTTCTATTAGTAATGGAGAACATCTTTGTTCAATGCACACTTAATGTCTCTTTATTTTTTCAATGCGCAATTGATGTCTCTTTCAGTGAATTTTTGGCATGAAATTTTTCCAAAGAACTCTTGACTAGGTCATCTGATGATTGACTTGACTTTTCTTTAAGTTGCAAATATTTAGTAACGACTGAAAGTTGTTGCTAAATTTAGAACCAGAAAAATAAAACCGGGTCCGGCTAAGATTAGTCGTTCTAAGTGTTTTGGTTCTAAAATTCGCAACTGCTCGAAGCTGTTGCGACAAGAATAAAACAACAACTGACCGTTGTTGCTAAACCTGTTCGTAACGGCTTAAGAGATGTTGCAAAAATAAATGCAACGCCACGTTCCGCAACGGCTGGCTGCTGTTACAAGTTCCTTTTGCAACAACAGGCAGCCGTTGATAATTCTGAAAAATGGTGTAGTGAATGTCATGTTGGATGCTTCATCGTACCAATTAGTTCTCCCCAAAAGTGTTTTTGAAAAGTGGTGTCGTGCTCTCAGTGAATCAACAGTATTTTTGAATGCATCAAGAGGTGGGGTAGCCTATAGACGATCTTATTGCCCTTATCGAAATTGTTCCGAATTGGTTTTGAATGAATATGTTGGATATTCTAGTTCAAGCAAGATTACATAATCCAACTGTCCTAGTTGCAAAAAGCCTTTCTGTTTCCGTTGCATGGTTCCATGAAAAGAGAAACATCGGTGCAGTAGTAATGGTGAGATCATAATCGACATCGACAGTAAAGATGATTCGTTGTTCATGAATATTATTAAAAAGAAGCGACGGAGAAGGTGCCCGTCTTGCAAGCATTACATTGAGCGCTACGAGGGTTGTAAGATGATTACATGCAGGTGTTCTTATATGTCCTCTTCAGACGTTTTTTTTTCTTCTAACGTATTGTTATTTATTGATTTATCTAACTTGTTAACCAAGATTTAAAATCCAACTCGGAACAGGAAATTAACTTATTCTACTTACAATTTTTAAACGAAGGTACGGAACAGTTTTTTGCCACGATTGTGGCAGCATTTAGTTTAGCAGCATTCGATGTAATTGCCAACCAACTCGGACCTAGGAGATGATTTTTTTGTTTGTTCTTGTATGTGCCGTGTGTCTATTGACGTTTTTTATATGTGGCATAATTATTTATACTATTTTGGGGGAAACTGGGTTGATTCCATATGATTATAGGATTAAACAAGGGATAGCCATGACTGTGGACGCTCTAAGGGACTAAACAAGATAACGATGAGAGTAAAATTATGAACATAACTTATGAAGAAAAATGTTGGATTCATGTAGATGGACTAACGGGTATATGGCAGAGGGGAAAGAATCACTTGAGCATATTGGGACAATGTAATACTCAAGGAAAGTTCCCTATAAGTTCTAGAACTATGCTTTTAGAACTCTGCTATATTTAGAAGTTCTTGTAACTTAGAAAACTCAATATACTTGTGTTGCACGTATCTTTAGAAGTCGTACATATATAAATACATAGCTCTCTTGTATATTTTGTATTTATTCATTAAGGAATCAATTGTTTAATCAAACCTATTGTCTATCTTCTCTTCTATTGTCTATCTTCTATTCTGATCCTAATATGTATCTCAAGATAAACTTATATCTCAACTTGGTATCATCCTGGTTGTGATCATTCATGTCTTCCGCACCCTCTTCTGATTCTACAGTATCAACTATTCTCAACTCCGCTCTATCAATGATGGCATCGTCTGTCTTTTCTCAACCTCATCATATTATTACTGTTAAACTTGATGAAACAAACTACTCTCTATGGCGTGCTCAATTACTACCCTATCTTCAAGGCTACCATCTTGATGGTTACGCTAACGGTAAAAAACCTTGTCCTGCAGCTACTCTTGAAGATGAAACCCCTAATCCCGTGTTTGCTCCATGGGTAAACCAAGACAAAATTCTTATTGGCTGGATATTTTCTTCTCTTACCCCTACCGTCCTTTGTCATGTTCATCGTCTCAAAACTTCATCAGAAGTCTGGTCCTCCCTTAAATCACCCTTTTCCTCCAAGTATGATGCTCATATTCACCATCTTCAGTGTAAACTTCGTGTGTTTAAAAAGGGATCACTCTCTATGAGAGCATACATTGATCGTGCTCGTGATATTGTTGAAAGTCTTGCTGCCTCTGACACAACTTTCACCAATACTGAATTACGTCATTGCATTCTTGCTGGTCTGGATACCTCTTATGATGCTACAGTCACCTCTCCAACTACCTCTATAGGAACCATGAAACTTGAAGATTTCATCACATATCATCTTATTTTGAGTTAAGAATAGATCAACAGCACAAGGCTCTTACTTATCAACCTGTAGTTGCTGTTTCATCACGTTTCTCTTCTTCAAATAATGGATTGTCACCTAAACCTAATCCAGCTAATCCGCAATTTTCTAATACTACTAATCGACAAACTATGCCTTGTCAACTATGTGACAAACCTGGTCACCTTGCTCATCTGTTTTGGAAACGATTTGATCGTACTTTTCGTCCTCAACCTCCTCGACGACCACAATCATAACAATCCTCACCTCCTCGTGCCTATGTTGCTGATACTCAAAGGTCTTCTTTTTTCTCTCCATGGATACCTGATAGTGGATCTACTGATCATATCACTAATGATCTTACCGGATTGCATCTTCAGTCAGAATATACTGGCCCTGATAAAATTAAAATGGGTAATGGATCATCTATTCCTATTTATCATGTTGGCTCGTCTATCTTAGGCACCCCTGATCGTAGTTATATCTCAACAATACCTTATTTGCACCGCAAATCTCTCATAACTTATTGTCAGTTTCACGTCTTAATACTGATAATGATGTATTGTTTGAGCTTCACCCTGATTTTTGTATTGTGAAGTATCGATGTACGGGGAAGGTGCTTTTACGCGGCAATAAGATTGGTGGTCTCTATGTTCTTGACAGTGCAACAACCTCTTCAACAACCCTTGCTGGTGAATGCACTAGTTTATAAAATTGGCACTCTAGGCTAGGCCATCCCATGATGCGAACTGTGCGTCATGTTATATCTAAGTTTTCTCTTCCTGTTTCTAGCAAAAATATAAGCTTCTGTTCTTCCTGTCATGAACATCGAAGTCATAAGATACCTTTTTCTTCTAACAATACTATTTATCTGCATCCTCTTGATTTAATTGTCTCTGATGTTTGGGGTCCTTCTCATTTTATTTCTAATGAAGGTTATCGATATTATATCATCTTTATTGCTGCATAATCTCGCTTTACTTTGATATTTCCTTTATCTAATAAATCAGATGTTTATTCTATCTTTCTTGTTTTTCAAAAACATGTTGAAAATCTCTTTAATAGAAAGATAAAAAAATTTCAATCAGATAATGCAGCTGAGTATCACAAACTCACTCCTTATCTCTAACAACATGGAATTTTTCATCGTTTCTCTTGTCCACACACGTATGAACAAAATGGACTAGTTGAACGTAGGCATCGTCACATCCGTGAAACAGGTCAAACACTTCTATCAATTCCCTCTATGCATCATCTTATTGGTATGATTCTTTCTTTACATCTTGCTTTCTGATGAATAGAGTTCCTTCATCTGCTCTTGATAAAACCTTTCCATATGAAGTTTTATTTGGTTCTTCACCTGATTACACATCTTTTCGTGTTTTTGGATGTCCTTTTTTTCCTCACCTTCGTCCTTATAGAACCTATAAAATGGAACCATCATCTTCTCCTTGTGTATTCATTGGATATAACCCACAACACAAAGGACACAAATGTCTTCATATACCAACTAGTTGCATCTACATAAGTAGGCATGTAGTATTTGATGAGACTACTTTTCCTTTTGCAACGTTGAAAGCACCATCTCAGGCATCCACTTCCTCCGATCAGGTATTATCTCCTTTGCACATTATTTCTTTTATTCCTGTATCTGGTAGTTCCAATAAATCATCACCACCTAATACTCAAGGAAAGGAGGTACATGATGTGCTTTCACCATTACAACAAGAGCAACTATCTGAAGATAATACTTTTTAGTCTACTCCGGTGTCGCCTGCATCTACTTCTGAAGACATATTTCCAGACTTACCTTCATCATCTAATACTCAAGGAAATACTCGGTCTCAAGAGAATTCTACATTTCCAACTAATACTGATTCGCAGTCTACCAATACCCAGTAACTCAGTCTCACCCTATGGTTACTCGAGCTAAAGATGGAATTTTCAAACCAAATACTTCCAAGTATGCTCTTATCAGTGATTCTCTCCTCGAACCAACGTGTTATTCTCAAGATCGAGCTGATCCCAACTGGAGTCAACCATCTGATGATGAGTATAATGCTTTAATCAAAAATGGTACGTGGATATTAGTACCTTATCATCCTTCCATGAATCTGGTTGGATGTAAATGGGTGTATCGCATAAAATGCAAAGCTGATGGTAAAATTGAGCGATTCAAAGCTCACCTTGTAGATAAAGGGTATAATCAACAGGAAGGTGTTGATTGTGGAGAAACTTATAGTCATGTTGTGAAACCTTGGACTATTCGTATCATTCTCACTCTGGCATTGTCTCATAATTGGTATATTCATCAACTGGATGTTCAGAACGCGTTTTCGCATGGTAATCTTGAAGAGGAAGTCTACATGAAACAACCTCCAGGCTACACGGATCCTAATTTCCCAATATACGTCTGTAAACTTCAAAAATCACTTTACGGACTTAAACAAGCACCACGTGCCTGGTATCACAGACTCTGTGCTTTTTTGCTTCAACTTTGGTTTACTACTTCTAAATGTGATTCATCACTGTTTATTCGACGAGATGTTACTGGAATTTTTTTTCTATTGGTTTACGTTGATGATATCATCCTCACTAGATCCAATCCTGGAAGCTTCGATTCTATTCGTACATCTCTACACAAAGAATTTGCAATTAAGGATCTCGGTTCTTTATCTTACTTCCTTGGAATTGAAGCAATTCGTAATTCTTCTGGCTTGTTTCTTACACAGAAAAGGTACACTCATGAGCTTCTTATTCGAGCAAAAATGGATGGTGTTAAGCCAATTCAAACTCCAATGAGCACTTCTGGAGATATATCATCCGATCGTAGTACTTTATTAACATATGCAACAGAATACAAAAGTATTGTAGGAGCATTAAAATACCTGACATTCACTCGTCCTGACATAGCTTATGCTGTCAATAAAGCTTATCAATTCATGCATGCACCAACATAATTTCACTGGGAATTGGTTAAACGAATATTAAGGTATCTCAAACATACATCTACTTATGGAATTCTTCTCAAGCCAGCTGATAATCTTCAGTTATCATTCACTGCCTACACGGATTCATATTGGGAAGGTTCTTTAGAAGATCGTTGTTCTACCAGTGAATACTGTGTCTATCTAGGTGGTAATATTATTTCTTGGAGTGCTCGTAAAAATAAGACAGTATCTCGATCTAGCACTGAAGCTAAGTATCGAGGGCTTGCAATTGCCACTGCTGAAATCATGTGGATTCAATCTCTTCTAAAAGAATTACAGATTTCTACACAATCTCCACCTATTCTGTGGTGTGATAATCTTGGAGCAACCTATCTTACTGTCAATCCAATCTTTCATGCTCGGACAAAGCATATAGAAATTGATTATCACTTTGTTCATGATAACGTTGCTTTAAAACTACTTGATGTTCAATTCATTTCATCCAAAGATCAGATAGCAGATATATTTACCAAGCCAATCCCTAAGGATCGTTTCAATTCACTGAGATTCAAGCTAACAGTTCAAGATGACCCGTTACGCTTGCGGGAGGGTATTGGGACAACGTAATACTCAAGGAAAGTTTTGTATAAGTTCTAGAACTATGCTTCTAGAACTCTCATATACATAGAAGTTCTTGTAACTTAGGAAACTCAATATACTTGTGTTGCACGTAGATTTAGAAGTCGTACATAGATAAATACATAACTCTCTTGTATATTTTGTATTCATTCATTAAGGAATCAATTGTTCAATCAAACCTATTGTCTATCTTCTCTTCTGATCCTAATCTGTATCTCAAGCTAAACCTATATCTCAACTGAGCGCATCTGTAATCTGTTAGTTCACCGGATCCATGCATCTTTGATGGATAATGTAGATAATGAAGCAAAATGATACAATATCTTTGGGAAATGTTGGTCTTATATTTTTGCGGGTTAACGCACAAATGTACGACGACTTCATGTCTGTGCTGTCAGACCTCGTAGCAGGGGAGCCGGGAGGAGCCAACTCCCAACAAGCTCTCAAATGTTTTTTATGTGTACACATACTAACCCACCAATATTTTAATCATGTTTTCCTCTTACACTTTGAATTATTTTTTCTTGGCATGTTTTTAGGCTTCTAATCCTTACCTCCGTACAACAACATATTATTGCAAAACTTCAGTAGGTATAGAGAAAGTCTTATGGTGAATCCAACCTATTTCAAGCTTGGAAAAAATGTGGAATGTCAAGATTAATGGATTCCAAATTGGTGCCATCCATACTTTTTTCAATCCATGTTTCATGGTTTTGTGTAATGGTGTATGGAATCTAAAAAACACTATTCTAAATAGCGTTAAAAAAACGATATTCAGAATATTTTTTTTCTTTTTATATCTTTTAGCATAAGTCAAACACAAAAAAACTATTTTTAATTTCAACCATGCAAATGTATTCTAGTCAAATACCATTGACAAGACAAACTCCATTCGTTTTAGCTTATCCATGATTCCATCATAAGACTTGAGCTTCCATTAACAATCCCAAATGCTGAGGTGGCATGTAAGATGAAAAATTGAATTCTACCACCATAAGACTTGCTCTAATGGTCGGACAAGTTTTCTCATTTTTTACCCCTTGTAAGTAGTTGTAACGATATCCTTCAATCTCGGCAACATATATGTAGAGACGGCTCGAGATTGAAACAAGAGCTTAATAAGGCAAAGCATATCATTATAAGCCTTATCATTCATGCAAAGATTTGTTACCTCCCCTTATTCCACCTAATCATCTCTGTGTTAGCTATTTGCCAACGTACTTCCCTGTTTGAGACTAAAATGCAACACGAGAACTCATACTACTCATCAATTCTGAGAAAGGACCTGTATTACTATTTTATTTGAGATCGCGCACTGAATTTTTCATACATTACTACGTTGTGGTAGAATCATAAAGAAGAAAACAAAGAGACAGAGAAGGAGAAGGAGAAGGATTTCTATTTAATAAAATAATCGGGTTACATGGAAATGATGTCATTTACATGTAAAGCGGAAACTCAGATATTTGGAAGAAGATATCAAGGTTTTGAAATCTAGTTGTTCGGGAAACTTTTTTATGAAGTAAACTTATAATGTCTTTACTCTCTAGAAACCTTACATGGAGCGGTTCATGGGTGTCATCCCCGTACATTCCTTCGTAAGTTGGCTAGCAATGCATGATAGGATTAAAACGATGCGCAGGCTTATGAAGTGGGGAGTTATTTATGATATAATGTGTATGCTTTATAATGTTGGTTTTGAGGATAAATACCATCTTTTGAGTAAGTGTCTCTTCTTTTCAATCATTTGGCAAGGAGTAATGTTGCAGCTCGGCTTCCATAGGAAATGTTTATTGAATTGTGAGCTGGAGTTAAAATGGTGCACATACCATTTTGTTAGAGAATGAGCGGTTAACTCCATTAGAAATCTTGCTCTCAATAATTTCATCTATCACATGTGAAAGGAATGAAACAGAAAACTTCATTCTAACAAAGCTAATTTTGAAACTACTGCAATTTGGAAGGAACGATGATAGATTAAGGTGCAATCTGAGAAATTCTATGATTTACTAGCCATTTGTGCTTCTTGAGTAGGTGGAGGTATCCTGTAATCTGGAAAAAAAAGCTTATTGTCTGTAGGTGGCAATTTCTTGCACCTGATGAAGTAACGATCAATACCAACGGATTTTTGAGAAACGATTCTGGTGGCAATTTCTTGCTATCATGAGGGACTGTAGTACTGGTAATCCTATTGCAGTTGAAATTGGAGGGTCTGGTCCTGATTCAGTGTTATCTCTTGAGTTGCAAGGTGATGAACTTGCTATGAAGTGTGCTATTATGAAAAATCAAAGCAAAATCCACATCAGTATGGGTATCTGCAATTTGTTGAAGAGTGGATATCCTAAACCCCTGGATGGGATGTTCAACATCTTTGGAGAAGAAGTTTTCAGCTTCATAAGAGTTTTCACAAAGTTAGGGCAAGGCATGTACACAAAGAAACAAATTGTGTCGCGGATGGATTGGCGGCTATTTATCCCTCTAAGCCTCTCTTGGAGTTGGATAATGGAGATTTTAACTTCGATATTATTTAAGAAAACAAGAATCAGAAGACTTATTCTTGAGAGTAGTATATTTGGCAAGGTGGAGTTAGTATGCCCCATTGTCACATAGCCATTCCCATCCACATCGGTTTTTTTGGCTGGCTTTTCGTGAGACTCGTTGGTAAGCTAACACTGCATCCTTTGCAATTAATGTAGTAGTACTTTGTTGGGACTTGGCTTGTTAGGTTACTATCTAGTTTCTTATAATAATATATGTTATCCAAAAATAAATAAATATATATACAGCCCACCATTTTTCCTGGGGATTATTTATGGGACCAATTTTGTGAATCTAACACCGTAATACACTGGAAATGATAGGTCTCTGAGGATTTCTTCTCGAAAAATCCCGCAACACACAAAGTGCGAGGACCTAAAACCCACCCCTATAATTCTCCAGTTGGCCCCTGGGTAGTGTGTACCGAGATTTCTCGGGAGGAAATCTTCCGTAAGAGCAACTGCAGTGGTGCGATCAAAACCAAAGATCAAAGATCAAAAAAAAGACCAAAATTTTGGTTTAGTCCGTGTTGTGACGCAACGGTACATGATTAAAATTTCATCATGCGGACTTTAAAAGTCCGTCCCATTTTTTTTTTGTAAAATTTCATCAGGCGGACTTTAAAAGTCCGCCCCATTTTTTGTAAATTTCATCAGGCGGACTTTAAAAGTCCGCCCCATTAAAATTTCATCAGGCGGACTTTAAAAGTCCGCCCCATTCTTTGTAACTTTCATCAGGCGGACTTTAAAATTCCGCCTCATTCTTTTTTTTTTTATTTAATTAAAATTTCATCGGGCGTAATTTAAATCTCCGCCCGTTAACAAGCGTACTTTAAATTTACTCCCAGCAACAAGCGTACTTTAAATTTACGCCCGACTATATTAGAATTTGGGATTTGGTCGCGACCATATTTGGTCTGGAATTTGATCTTTGGTTGGGATTTGATCTTTACTCCGTCCCACTGTGTTACGATCTCATCCCAAATTTTTGGTTATACTCGCCCACTGTGGATGCTCTAAGTGAAATACACATTCCTATGGGTCCTACAGTGAGTAAACATCATCTTTCTAATCAGCCTAATCCCTGTGTGTGACTGTCAAGTGTCGACCTGTAATCATCTGACTAAAAAACCCTTTCCAACAAATTCGAGCAAAAATTTTGTGTAGAGATAGTAAAGCTCGAAGGGAACTGGGAACCTGGGCTTTTGTGGGATTAGGAATCCCCAAAAAAACATAACCCCGATGCCAAATAATTTTGTTTCGTACCATACGCAAAAAAAAAAAAAAAGAAAAAAAAAAAGTTAATTAGCCCCTAAAAGCATAAGTTCCTCTTGCTACCATACGGAAGAATGGAAGAACCGCTCCTAATAAGTTCAGCAAGTACCTCCTCTGGCAATAGATTTTTCACATGCAATATATGTTTTACAGAACTTCCATTAGAAAAGAAATTCAAGGGATGCCAGCATCCTTATTGTACTAATTGTGTCGCTAAGTATATCGAAACACAGGTGATTTACCGCAACATCCCGAAGATAACATGCCCTGAAGTCAACTGTAATGTTATGTTGGATGCTTCATCGTACCAATCAATTCTCCCCAAAAGTATGTTGAAAAGTGGTGTCGTTCTCTTTGTGAATCAGCAGATTTTTGGATGCATCAAGAGGCGGGGTAGCCTATGGAAGATCTTACTCCCCTTATCGAAATTGTTCTGAATGGGTTTTGAATGAATGTGCTAGCTGGAGCAAGATTACAGAATCAAACTGTCCTAGTTGCAAAAGGCTTTTCTGTTTCAGATGCATGGTTCCATGGAAAGAGAAACATCGGTGCAGTAGTAACGGTGAGATTGTAATCGACATCGACAGTAAAGATGATTCGTTGTTCATGGAGATTGTTAAACAGAAGAGATGGAGACGGTGCCCATCTTGCAACCATTACGTTGAGCGCGACAAGGGTTGCAAGATGATTACATGCAGGTATCGACGCTTCAGTTTCTTTCTTGTTCTTTTTTTCTTTTTTAACGTATTGTTGTTTCTTGATATGGCTAACTTGTTTAAACATGGAACCATGTTTGAAAATCCGACTCGGAACAGGGTTTTAATTAATGCTACTTACAATTTTTTAGTGCAGGTGCAAAACAGTTTTTTGCCACGACTGTGGCAGCAATAGGTGTAGCAGCACTCGATGTACTTGGGAGGACACTTGTCTGTGGGTTCTTTTCGGTGCCATATGTCTATTGTTGCTTTTTTTATTTGGTATAATGATTTATCAGATTTTGGAGGAAAATGGGTTGATTCCATATGATTACAGAATTCGCAGTCGAGGTATTTATACCCAACCAACTTGAATTGGCGTTGTTGGCTGGGGATGTAATTTCTGCAAAGGAGATTCAGAAGTTTTAATTAAATGCGACTTCCCTTTTATGTAATTTCATAGTGTTTGGCTCCGTACTGATCTTCATTGATAAAGCAATACACATTTTCCTCCACTGCTAACAGCATCCACAATCAATTTCGCCAGAAAGCCAAAGCTAAATTTAGCTTTTAACTTCAGCCTTCCACCAAATCGCACAATGGGAACGAACTCAAAGCATTTATAGTTCAGGCTCCAATCCAATGCGAGGCGCAGTTATAATCTGTGCCTAGAAAATCACCTTCTCTGAAACGTGAATATAAATCACGGTTGGGTCCAAGCGGTGATATAATGTGCCGTTATATGCTGAGCAGAGTTATAAAATCCTGCTAAATTTGCGTGCCAAGTCTGGTGACTCTTTTTAGCCTTTTTACATACATACCGACGCTACGTCTAGTTTCTTTTGGCTTTATGGCATGTAGCCGTGACTATGGACGCTCTAAACAGGATAACGATGAGAGTAAAATTTCGAGCAATTTCCGAATGAATCATCTCCGGAATATGCCTGTACGGTGCTAGTATTTTAGTTTAATACGGCATTGTTCATGTCATGTACTTATGTAACTGAAACCCTAAAAGTATCCGTATTCATCTCCATCGAAAGAAGAAAAATCACCCTGCATCCATGGAAGACCCCCCACAAGAACAAAAGTTGATACGATGTCCATCTTGCAACCACTATATTGAACGAAACGAGGGTATTAGTACTACTGGTCAGTACATCACATGCAGGTACATACATTCTTCTTCGCTTCTTTCTTAATGGGTTTCTAAGAGTTGCTTAATCATGGAACTAACCAAGCTAAAACAATTCGAAATCGAAACGGAAATCAGAGCAGGATAAATAATCCATGGTTTCAATTTGTATTGCAGTTGTGGAATTTTTTTTTGTCAAGACTGCGGCAGCGTTTCATGCGTGTGCGAACGAAAGTGGTCGTTGTGGTGGATTCCAGCTGGTATATTCATGTGGTTAGGAACGCTTTTCCTTGGAGCTACAGAGATTGGTTGAGCTCTGGAAGGGGCCGGGTTGATTCAGCTTTAATCATGGGAGTCTAAGCTGCTAACCTCCCTGATTAGAACTAGAAAAGGGTTTTCAATTTTTTATTATATTTTATTTTTACATTTTCTGTTTATCAGTTATTCTATACATGCACGGTAATTTCCTGTTTTTCAATTAGAATACTGTTATCACCCTCTTGATTAGATAATAATCCGGAATACGTGCATTTTTAAGACGTCAGATTTTTCAATCAATTTCAAAGTACATATTGAACATTGTGCAATCTACACTTTGTAGAAATTCAAGAGTGGCAATGAATTAATGCTTGAAGTTGATCAAAAGAAACAGCATTCAAGACTAGCAAGTGGCTGCTGAATTTCGGCCTTTGTTATTTTGACTTGTTCTTAGATGTTGCTTGTGTGATTTCACTTTGCTGACAGCCTAATCAAGACCAAAATTCGTAATCACAATTGAATCTTCATTAATTAATGGACTAAAATGCATGTACGCAATCCTCTTCTAATTTGCTTCACATTTGTTATGCACAATCTTAAGTTAATCACCTCAGACTAATTCAATTCTAAACACAAAGTACAGAATACATTCACTCACCTAACACACAAATATTTTCAACATGCTTCTTTATTCTAATGACAACAACATAAGTACGGATCACTAGAATATCTTAAGTGGAACCAATCAGAAAATTCAGACCAACAACTTCGACCAAGTTGCCCTAAGATAGATTACAACTTGCAAACTAACATTGCATCACTAACGTTCATAGAAAGCAAATGCACATAAGAGAAGAAGAAAAAAAATTCCGTCCTAGAGGCAACACAATCAGTGAACAGTGAAATGCATTCCAAGATTGACATTGTATAAGAGCGAATTTGACCATAGACTTTACCAGCCATCGCCGCCGATCACTGAGTTGCGGTTGCATGTTGCTGCGTGGTTATTTTAAAAAGAATTCATTTCCAGTAAATAACTTCTTCTCTTCATCAAAGCCTCAACAGCTTCACCAAAAACACCGTCAAATGCCCCCAAAGCCAATTCTTTATCTTCCTGTCGCTCTTCTATTTCCGACTTCCAATTTTTTCTTCTCTCAAATTCATCTGTAATTGCAGGCCTAACAACAACAAGAGTAGCCCCTCTCATTCTCACACCACAAGACAAATCTAGTTTTGATTCATGTCTCATTCTCATTCTCACAGCTGGAACCACTGTCCTGTTATTCTTCCACCCCTGCACCGTACTTGTACTTAAATCCACCCCACCACCACCACCACCACCGCCGCCACCATTTTCTTCCTCATGAACCCTAAACTCCTTCAAACCCTGTTGATTCATAACAACTTTACCTTCATTCTCTCTATCACTCAAAACCAAACTCTCAATCTCCTTATGTTCTTTAATCACTTCTCTCAACAAATAATGCCTTGTGGAAGCAGCTATTAACGATGAAATTGTCCAAACTACCCTCAACTTCAATCCACCGCTTCCATCTCCATGAAAATCAATCTCATCATCATGATCATCACCACCACCACCCTTCTGATCACCATATTCAATTGATCTAACGGCTAATATCACACAACTCTTCAAACTCTTCCCAAACTCCGCTTTCCATCTTAACGTTATCCCTTTCTCCAACTTAAGATCACCGGAAGGTAATTCAATCTCTAACTTCTTGATCTTCTCAAATCCTCTGAGAATATCTGTGGGCGAGTTTGAGAACTTGTTTGGTGATAACAGTTTTCTTGGTGATGTTAATAAATCCTGAAAAGATTGGAATATTGATTTGATGATGTTGAATAGAGAAAACCAATCACCTGATTCTGATGATGTTGTGGATATCACACAATCTACTTTGACCAGAAGTGTTTCAACTTGCGGTACTAATGAGTTGAATCGTTTGGAGACTGTTTTGCAATGAGTTAGAGTTTTGATATCTGATATTTGATTCAGGATGAGAAGTAATATTGCGTCTGGGATTTTATCAAATTCATCTTCAGAAAATGAATTCATTTTGTTTTTGGTTTTTCAATCTCTCTGAGAAGAAATAAGTATGTTTGGTTTCTTTGGGGATGGGAGAATTTTGTAGGACTATATATAAAAAGGGTGGAATGGACGATGATGATGAAAGTCCAAATCCTCTGTCCCTACGTTAATACTTTTGTCATTTTATACTCAGCGTGGGACCTACATGTAGAAGGTGTATACGGCTGGGCTGAGATTAAAGTTTTATTACGTCGGGAAGAGGTATAATTGCTGGGGTGGACGACCGTGTTAGGTTTTGCCACTTTGTACTTGGACAGTGGCTGCCGTGGGTGGTGCTTATCCATAAATCTGAGCTTTAAATGGTAAATTATTTTGAGTGATATCAAGCATTTGAAATGCCATACAGGATATGAAGATCATGATCACCGTCAGTGGCGGAGCCAAAGTATATTTTTTTAAGAAGAATCAGAGCATTACTTGGAGTGCAGGATGTCAAAAATGGTATTAGAAGCCGGAAGTAATTAAAATTTTAGGTTTGGGTGTAGCTTGACTATCACGTCACAGATGTAGTCCTGATATTGGGTGCACACTTTTGCTTTAAGCCTTTGGTCACCACGGCTTTGTGCTCACCACATTTGCAGCATTCATCTGGTTTTGCAATCCTAAAAGCTGAGGTCAAGGTTTCCTTCTCCACTCGAGATTTTCTCGTGTGCTTCTCCACCGGAGACACTATCAAAAGACCGGGTCTTATTGACGACTTATTCTGAAGTGGGCTTAAGACATACAGTGTACAGAGAAATGAGGACAGAGGGTCTGTCCTGCCTGCCCTCTCATCATACATGAGATTTTGACCGTTGACTTCTACGAAAAACGAGCTTTTACTTTTCTCAAATGCCGGCTCAACCTTCGAAGCACGGCATGATTCCACCAACGCCGATAAGATGCTTCACAAACCCATAAACCTACCGTACATCTTAAATTTGAATTCCTAAATCACGATTAGTTGATACAAATAGATGGCCAGGATCGAATGTCCTCAAAAAAATTGATTTGTTGTCTCTATCCAATAATCTGCGAGGATCATGGTGAGAAGCAAGGTTCGAAAAACGGGTCACGGTTCAGGTCACAGGTACTAGGCGTGACCGTTATAACGTGTTTTGACGGGTGTGAGCACGTTTTGGGTCAAAAACGCGTTATATAGGAATAAAACGCGTTTTTTTGACGTTTTTTTAAAATAACGGGTGTGATAACGGTTAAATAAGAAAAATAAATAATTTGTGATCTGAATTTCCTATGTAACGGTAATTACAGCTGTGAAAACGGTTACAACGTGTCTAAATAACGTTGTTACTAATGATATTCCCTTCAATGTGGCCAACTCAACTCAGTACCACGATGCATTCAATGCAGTTGCAAATTTCGGAAAATCATACAGAGCTCCGTCTTCCTATAAGTTGTCGAACCCATTATTAAGGCAGGAAAAACAAAGGATTCAGAAGGATGTGGTGTCGGTCCAACGAAATTATTGGAGAGAGTATGGGTGTACACTCATGTCAGATGGTTGGAAAAACAAAAATAACCATACGATTGTAAACTTCTTAGTTTACAGTGGCCATGGGACAGCATTTTTGAAAAGCGTTGACATCGAGCATAATCGTTTGACAGCAGAGTATTTGATGAGTTTGTTCAGACCGGTTATAGAAGATATTGGTCCGACAAATATTGTTCAAATAGTAACTGATCAAGGATCCCAATTCAAAGCCGCAGGTAACTATTACAACTTAATTTAATTACAGTTGTTTATTTTTATATATTATTAATTCATTTCTCATTTTGGCCATAGAGTATGGTACATTTTTTTGGGTACCTTGTGCAGCTCATGTGTTGGATTTAATGTTGGAAGATACTGAAAAGTTCCCCTTTGTTAAAGGTGTGATTTCAGAAGCTAGAAAAATCAGTAAATTTATTTATAATCATGGTTGGGTTCTTGCTAGATTCAGACAACATTCTGGGGGACACAATCTATTGCGCCCTGGCTTAACAAGGTTTGCGACAAATTTTATCGCAATCAAAAGTATCATTGATCAACGTAATGCAATCGAGAGTCTTTTTGTAGACCAAGAATTTGTGAACTCGCCAGAAGGAAAAACTCGTACGGCTAAAGATGTGAAAAACATTATTTTGAAAGAGATGTTTTGGCACACATGCCAAAATGCATGCATGATGGTTGGTCCTTTATTGAAAATGATCCGTTTCTTGGATTCAGATAAACCTACCATGGGTTATTTGTTTCATGCACTTGCTACATGTGTGGAAACTATAGAAAGGGGTTTGGGTAAAACTCGAAATAATTTTATTGTAGGTGTGATTAACCGACGATGAAAAGATCAGTTGAGTTCTCCTCTTCATGCTGCAGCGCATTTTCTGAATCCATATTATATCTACAAACCAGCAGCCAATCTCATCAACAATGAAATTTCTCAGTCCCAAATTTGTCTCAGTGAAGTTCTATCAAAAATGATTAGTAGCCCTCAAGAACAAGCGACATGCATGCTAGAGGTGTGAATTTTTATTAACAATTAATTTCGTAATTATATGAATTTCTATTCACAGTTTTTGATATTTTTAGGCGGGAAGAATGCAAATGATGCAAGGCCAATTTGCATCACCATCAGCAAGATTGGCTGCTCTGCAAGGTGATCCTGTAAGCTGGTGGTTGTCATACGGTGCTCAGTTTCCATCACTCTAGAGGATCGCGGTAAAGATATTAAGCCAGACAAACACATCGTCTGGATCCGAGAGGAATTGGAGTGTGTTTGAAAGAATTCACACCAAACTACGCAACCGTTTAGTTTCGTCAAGAATAAACGATTTGGTATATGTTCAGTACAATTTAAGATTGGAGCAGCAAAGAGTTCAAGGTAAAGCAAAGCGACATAACATCGATGTCCACGATGTTCATAGCCTGCTGACAGATGAAAATATGCTTGATTGGATAGCAGGGGATGATGAAACACCAGTTTTACCTCAGGAAGAACATTGGTTAAATGAATTTGAAGAGGAAGCAGCTAATAATCCAGAGCCTCTCCCTCCACCATACGAATGGCATGATCCAGAAGTTGAAATCTCATATCAAAGGTTGCCAGAGAGTAACTTTGTTTATGACTTTGGTAACCTAACATTTGGAGACAATACACAAGGTCATGAAAATGAAAATCCCATATACAATTCTCATTACACTGAAGATCGTCCAGAAGAAGATACCCGAGGAATTAATGAAGAGTATAATTCCAATATTAATATCAATAATGAAGTAGATAATAGTAATGATAATGAGGAAGAAGACTATGGTTATGAAGATGACGATACTGTTAACTACGACAGCCAAATGCATTACGCGAACCAATATGAGGCGGAGGAATAAGAGGAGGAATCAACTGAGAATCGTCGAGAAAACAGAAAATACTTGAATAAGTCGGAAAAAAATGCCGGTACAAGTTGGTTTGTCTAAGTTTAAAATTTCAAGCACTACTGTCACTAGGTTACTTATTGTAAGTTTATAAAATTTGAAGTGTTTAATGATTATTTATGAAATTTTAGTTGTAAGTTTGAAATTAAAAATTGTATAAGAATTTCTCCAACTCAAATTTTTTTTCCTTAAAAACGGGTTTAACCGGTATGAAAACGGAAAATACGGTGTAAAAAACGTGTGTTAAAATGTTATTTAGAAGAAAAAAACTGAAATATTAATTTTAGAAAAACGGTAATCACAGGTATGAAAACGGTTATAACGGGTCTAAATAACGCCATTATTTCCTATTTATCGGTGTTATTTAGGTAAGCGTGTTGGTGAGCCTCACGGGCACGGTATATGGGTGTGAGCGTTATAACAGACGTTTTTTCGAAAAAAACGGCCGTTTTTCAAAACTTGGTGAGAAGTGGACAAAACAACAGGTGAGATCTGCTTAAGGTAACGTATGTATAACATCGTATCAATCTCCTTTCTCTTTGTATTGATCTCATCGAACAAGTATACATATTGATGTTTTTGAGATTAACCTTTCGATTAAATCAAGGAACTACTGTATGGCAGAGTATTAAAATATATGTTCTCCGGGGCACGCACCGCTGACATTGAGCGCTCGTAACTATATGGGACATGATTCTTTTGATCTTTTTGTTCCCCTAGGACTTCAGGGAATCAGGTCCTACCCTCTCTCTTTCACTTACTGTCTTCCATAAACTTTGGGTGTAAAATATTATTGCTGGTTGAATGGTTGATTTAGCGCGACAGAATCCAAGATCTTCCTTGCCATTGTTGAATCTGCAGGCACCAATTACATTTTCTTCGCCGTTTGTTATGTCTCAGGAAGAAAAACAGTGAAATGGGACCCGTCACTTGACTGTTGTTTTCTACCGTTAAGCACCGACCATCTTTTTCATTTTACCTGCATTGAAGCCACAGTTAAATTACAGGACATGGAATAATAAGTGGTCGACTTGTATACTGTGTTCCTAAGAAATATTTCCCATCAACACAGGATGTGAATCTCAAAACCAAAAAGATCGTCTAGAAAAATGTGGTCATATCAATATATATATCAGTATGAGTGGCTCACTATATGCAGATCTTGATCATGAACTTAATTTCTTAAGGTTTCAAGATATTTTGTTACTTATTAGATGATGGGTCCGATGGGGATATATATCAATATCTGTAAAGAAAAAAGGAGAAAGGATCCAAAATTGAATTACTGTTAGACAATAGGAAAGATACAAGTAGGGTAAGTAAGTTATTTTCATGGTAGGGCTGTCTTCTAGTAGATTTATGGAGGTTTCTTTCTTGGAATGGCATAGAATGGCAGCTCCTGATCTGTCAAAGTTGATCATCCTGTATTGAATATTCAATCCACATATGCAATCATGATTAGTTCAGCAAGGTCGACCCGATTCATCAACCTTATCCTTGGATACTTCTATCCTTAGATACTTCTGTAATAAATAATACTCTATGGTACTGTCAAATAGGGTAAGGTAACTGATAAAGTCATGCCCTGATGCCTTAATAAAGTCTCGTCCCTATCTTCTTCGACACTTTCTGGAGACTTTTAAATGGCCGAAAAAAATTAATTAGTAGCACATTTAAAATCTGTCCCGAGAATATTAAAATTTCTTTAAAGATTTGGCCGTCGCTGTGGACAAAATGTCAGTTGCATTTTTGTGAGAGAAGGAAAGAGCAGCTAGGGTTCTTATTGTGGGAGAACTTTGAGTGACTAGTTCTTGTGAGGTAAATACTTGTGTAAGAGTTTTTTCAAAGAATTAATGAAGTCTTTTGTTTGTCGAATTATTTCTTGGTTCTTTCTTAATTCTCTATATCATTGTTTAATCGTTAGAACATCTTACTCAAAACGACGCGTAGTAGTGTTTCTATCTTAAAGGAAATCTCTATTGGATTCTACAATTGGTGCGGTGAGCGTGGATAGTCGAGAAGGAGTTGCTACGATGGAAAAGTATCGAGAATTGAAGTCTTATCGTATGGAAAGGTTTGATGGGAATTCTGATTTTAGTCTTTGGCAGATGAATATGAAAAATTATCTTGTCGTGCTAGATTTGGATGATGCCCTAAAAGGTCCACCGGTGAGGCAACAGAAAGAGAAAGATCCAAAAGAGAAAGATGTGGAGTCGTCAGAAGATGTTACTGATGCATGGAGAAAGATGGATAAAAAGTGATTATCGGAGATTCGTCTTCATCTCGCTAGAAAGGTGCAAGGTCATGCTGCAATCAAGGATGCTACATCAACAAAACAATTATGAGGTTCTCTTGAAAGTTTTTCATGGCTAAAACAATGACTAATAAGATCTTTATTAAGGGTCTTTTACATGATATGAGGATGGAAGAGAATACTTCGGTAATGGAACATATTTTTGCCTTTGATTCATTAATATAGAAGCTTGAAGCTGTTGGTGATAATTTGAATGATCAAGAAAAAATTCTACAGGTGATCTGGACGCTTCCGGAATCGTACAAGACGCTGTCACATAATTTTATGAGTCTATCATCGTTTACTACATTAGAAGTCTGTAACGCTTTAGCTGCAGAGGAGATGATGCGAAAGAGAGATCGGGTTAGTAATACTTCTGAAGGTGCATTTGTAGATGATGGGAAAAGAGTTAGTAACAACAAAGGAAAACGAACTGTTTTCAAAGGTGATTGTTACAAGTGTGGTCAGCCAGGGCATTGTGCTAGAGATTGTCTTAGGAAGAAGGAAGGTTTTGGGAAAGTTTCGAATAATTTTCCTAAAGATACTGCAGCCTTAGCGATGTTATCGGAAGATGGTGATCGTGAAGAGGTCCTACTGACGCCTGCTGTAACACCCCGTGTTTTTAGCATGGCGCATGCTAAAAGATGCGACATGTCGCGAGATGAAGCTTCATCCAAAGCTTCTGTTGCGTAGGAAAAGGAACATTGGCCCTTGGCCAATGCGTTGACAATGCACAACCAACATGGATGGACATCGGGTTGGTAGTGGACAGCCAACATGGCCGGGTATATGGCAACGACCATGAATAGTAAAAGTGGGGTGTTGATGAATGATTTTTCCTCCCCTAATCAAAGTTGTAAAAATGTTAAGTTAACATATATAGGTAGGGGTACTTGGTTGAAGGTGCATATACGGACCATGCACCAAGTGAGATAGCTTTAGAGATGTACAGCCATCACGACTAGACATTGGAGTGGCCTATGGGACAAAGACGGAAGTACAGCCATCACGACCCTTCACGGGACCTAGCTCAGGAAATGTTCAGTCGTCATGGTCGGACACTGAAACAGGCCTGTGAGTCAGAACTGAATGTACAACCATTACGGCCGTACATCGCAGTTGGACAAAATGGTAAGGTGCAACCATCATGACCAGGGGAGTTGATGAATGATTGTTGCTCCCCCAATTTGAGTTGTAAAAATGTCAAATTAACATATATATGGACGGGTAGTTGGTTGATGGTGCATATGCGGACTATGCCCCAAGTAAGCTTCATAGGTTAGCCGGAAGAGTATAAATGATGCCTAAGGCTCATTTATAGTTACGTAGCCTCGCGAAGAGGGCATTTGATGCTTAGGCATCGTTATGACATATTGCGGACCAAACGTGCATCACCTGAATGCATTTTGACGGAACGACCTATACGGACTAGGACATTATTGCTTGGCCACGGCCTCGTAAACGAGTTGGTTTAAGTTCCTGTCCCTTCATGGATGAACTACGGTCTGTGCTTGATCCCTTTAGAGTAGGGAAGAGTACGTAGGCAGCCGCAATGAGTTGCAGCATTGCCGGTCCAGCACTTTGTCGCTCATATCATCTAATTGGAGATGATTGCGACATTCTTGCCTTTCATATCATCTGGATAGGTAACTCGATGGAAGAGATGATTGTGTCCAAACTTGATGAGGCTAGTTGCATTCCATTCCTTGGATGCTCATACTTCCTATCAAGGCGTTCGACATAGGCTAAAAATCCGAGTGTCGTAAATTATCTCAAGAGGAGTCCAGTTTGATGGGAAACGACCCAAAGATCATGACATGTTGATCAATAGATCCACATGGTCACCAGAATTTAGCCAAACTCCATCGTTTAGGGCCTCAAAATGCCGTTTTTGCGGTTTTAAGAAAGTTTTTGGTTTACTTAATAATAAACCCTTTGCAGAATAAGGGTAAGTTGGAACAGTGTGGAACCTAAGTTAGCTGCATCATGCTCGTCAAGCATGCCTGCGAGGGCAGATAAGCGTGCATTTTCCTATCTTTGAGGCCCGGATCGTAGTTTCATCATGGCGCACCAGAGGACTTACGGCCTGCGGAGCAACGCGCCAAAGGCGTAATTTTCCGGTCCGTCACAGTTGGTATCAGAGCAAGTTCCGAGAAAACTCTAGGGACCTGTGCGGAGTGGACTCATAGGCGAGTATTTTCCTTAATGGAAACTTAAAGTTGGAGAGTAGACCAACTTTTGCGCGGAAACAGTTCGTAACTGCTATGCCAGTTACTTAGTGAATCGAGTTGAGCTTGTTTGAGTGATGTGAGTTTTCCTTCCCTAAGTGGCACCCCATTTACGAGTGGATATCCGGAAGACCGTCTGGGACGGTGGGTAGACAATAACGAGTGGCAACCTGGATGACCGTCAGGGACGGTGGGAAAATGGAAACTGTTCCACACAATACTGTGCTAAAATCTGTCATCTCGATGAAACCTTTCAACTTGTGAACCTTAGCGATTCCGGGGTGGTAGTAGGGGATGCCATCAAGGATACCTGGTCGAGATATCCTCTTGGCACTGGCCAATTGCGATTCTTGGTATTGTTGTGGGCACTTTTGATTCATGGGCAGGCGGTATGGGACGGTTGCTCAGAAGGTCTAAACTGATGTCCATGACAACTTGAAGAAACCTGTGATTTCTGAGCATCTGGTATGGGAATTTTTGCTCAGGAATTCCAAACCGAAGAGATTGTCCACAATAGTTTTGGTTTTGAATTTCGAGGACGAAATTCTTTAAAGGGGTGAATAATGTAACACCCCATGTTTTTAGCATGGGTCTGTTGCGTATAAAAAAGAACATTGTTCCTGTACAATGTGTTGACAATGCACATCCAACATGGTTAGACATCGGGTTGGCAGCGGACAGCCAACATGGCTGGACATCAGGTTGGCAGTAAACAGCCAACATGGACGGAGATCAGGTTGGCAGTGGACAGCCAACATAGCCGGGTATATGGGAATGGCCATGAATAGTAAAAGTAGGGAGTTGATGAATGATTTTTCCTCCCCTAATCAAAGTTGTAAAAATGTTAAGTTAACATATATAGGTAGGGGTACTTGGTTGAAGGTGCATATACGGACCATGCACCAAGTGAGATAACCATAGAGATGTACAACTATCACGACTGGACATTGGAGGGGCCTATGGGCCAAAGCCGGAAGTATAGCCATCACGGCCCTTCACGGGACCTGGCTCAGGAAATGTTCAACCATCATGGTCGGACCTTGAAACTGGCATGTGAGCCAGAACTGAATGTACAACCATTACGACCGTACATCGCAGATGGCCAGAATGGTAAGGTGCATCCATGATGGCCTAGGGAGTTGATGAATGATTTTTTGCTCCCCCAATTTGAGTTGTAAAAATTTCAAATTAACATATATAGGGAGGGGTAGTTAGTTGATGGTGCATATGCGGACTATGCTCCAAGTAAGCTTCATAGGTTAGCCGGAAGAGTATAAATGATGCCTAAGGCTTATTTATAGTTGCGTAGCCTCGCGAAGAGGGCATTTGATGCTTAGGAATCGTTATGCCATATTGCGGACCAAACATGCATCACCTGGATGCATTTTGACGGAACGACCTATACGGACTAGGCCATTATTTTCATTGCTTGGCCACGGCCTCGCAAACGAGTTTTTTTAAGTTCCTGTCCCTACATGGATGGAATACGGTCTGTGCTTGATCTCTTTAGAGTAGGGAAGGGTACGTAGGCAGCCCCAATGAGTTGCAGCATTGCCGGTCCAGCACTTTGTCGCTCATATCATCTAATTGGGAGATGATTGCGACATTCTGGCCTTTCATATCATCTGGCTCGGTAACTCGATGCAAGATATTATTGTGGCCAAACTTGATGAGGCTAGTTGCATTCCATTCCTTGGATGCTCATACTTCCTATCAAGACGTTCGACATAGGCTAAAAACCCGAGTGTCGTAATTTAGCTCAGGAGGAGTCCATTTTGATGGGAAACGACCCAAAGATCAAAACATGGTGATCAGCAGATCTACATGGTCACCAGAATTTAGCCAAATTCCATCGTTTAGGGCCTCAAAAGGCCGTTTTTGTGGTTTTAAGAAAGTTTTTGGTTTACTTAATAAACCCTTCGCAGAATAAGGGTAAGTTGGAATAGTGTGGAACCTAAGTTAGCTGCATCATGCTCGTCAAGAATGCCTGCGAGTGCAGATGAGCGTTCATTTTTCTAGCTTTGAGGCCCGGATCGTAGCTTCATCATGGCGCACCAGGGGATTTCAGGCCTGCGGAGCAACGCGCCAAAGGCGTAATTTTCCGGTCCGTCACAGTTGGTATCAAAGCAAGTTCCGAGAAAACTCTAGGGACCTGTGCGGAGTGGAGTCATTGGCGAGTACTTTCCTTAATGGAAACTTAAAGTGGGAGAGTAGACCAACTTTTGCGCGGAAGGAGTTCGTAAATGCTATGCCAGTTACTTAGTGAATCAAGTTGAGCTTGTTTGATTGATGTGAGTTTTCCTGCCCTAAGTGGCACCCCACTTACGAGTGGATATCCGGAAGACCGTCTGCGACGGTGGGTAGAAAATTACGAGTGGCAACCTGGATGACTGTCAGGGACGGTGGGCAAATGGAAACTATTCCACATAGTACTGTGCTAAAATCTTGTCATCTCGATGACACCTTTCAACTTGTGAACCTTAGGGATTCTGGGGTGATAGTAGGGGATGCCATCAAGGATACCTGGTCAAGATATCCTCTTGGCACCGGCCAATTGCGATTCTTGGTATTGTTGTGGGCACTTTTGGATTCCTGGGCAGGAGTTATGGGACGGTTGCTCAGAAGGTCTAAGCTGATGTCCATGAAAACTTGAAGAAACCTGTGATTTCTGAGCATCTGGTATGGGACTTTTGCTCAGGAATTCAAAACCGAAGAGATTATCCACAATAGTTTTGGTTTTGAATTTCGGGGACAAAATTCTTTAAACGGGTGAATAATGTAACACCCCGTGTTTTTAGCATGGGTCTGTTGCGTAGGAAAATGAACATTGGCCGTTGGCCAATGCGTTGACAATGCACAGCCAATATGGCTGGACATCGGGTTGGCAGCGGACATCCAATATAGATAGACATCGGGTTGGCAGTGAACAACCAACATGGACGGAAATCGGGTTGGCAGTGGACAACCAACATGGCCGAGTATATGGCAACGACCATGAATAGTAAAAGTGGGGAGTTGATGAATGATTTTTCCTCCCTTAATCAAAGTTGTAAAAATGTTAAGTTCACATATATAGGTAGGGGTACTTGGTTGAAGGTGCATATACAAACCATGCACCAAGTGAGATAACCTTAGAGATGTACAGCCGTCACGTCTGGACAATGGAGTGGCCTATGGGCCAAAGCCGGAAGTATAGTCATCACGGCCCTTCACGGGACCTGGCTCATGAAATGTTCAGCCATCATGGACGGACATTGAAACTGGCATGTGAGCCAGAACTGAATGTACAGCCATTACGGCCGTACATCGCAGATGGCCAGAATGGTAAGGTGCATCCATCATGGCCTAGGGAGTTGATGAAAGATTTTTTGCTCCCCCAATTTGAGTTGTAAAAATGTCAAATTAACATATATAGGGAGGGATAGTTAGTTGATGGTGCATATGCGGACTATGCTCCAAGTAAGCTTCATAGGTTAGCCGGAAGAGTATAAATGATGCCTAAGGCTCATTTATAGTTGCGTAGCCACGCGAAGAGGGCATTTGATGCTTAGGCATCGTTATGCCATATTGCGGACCGAACGTGCATCACCTGGATGCATTTTGACGGAACGACCTATACGGACTAGGCCATTACCTTTATTGCTTGGCCACGGACTCGCAAACGAGTTGGTTTAAGTTCCTGTCCCTTCATGGATGAACTACGGTCTGTGCATGATCCCTTTAGAATAGGGAAGGGTACGTAGGCAGCCGCAATGAGTTGCAGCATTTCCGGTCCAGCACTTTGTCGCTCATATCATCTAATTGGGAGATGATTGCGACATTCTATCCTTTCATGTCATCTACTTCGGTAACTCGATGCAAGAGATGATTGTGGCCAAACTTGATGAGGCTAGTTGCATTCCATTCCTTGGATGCTCATACTTCCTATCAAGGCGTTCGACATAGGCTAAAAACCCGAGTGTCGTAATTTAGCTCAAGAGGAGTCCATTTTGATGGAAACGACCCAAAGATAAAGGCATGTGGATCAATATTCAAATTCCATCGTTTAGGGCCTCAAAAGGCCGTTTTTTCGGTTTTAAGAAAGTTTTTGGTTTACTTAATAAACCTTTTGCAGAATAAGGGTAAGTTGGAACGGTGTGGAACCGAAGTTAGCTGCATCATGCTCGTCAAGCATGCCTGCAAGGGAAGATGAGCGTGCATTTTCCTAGATTTGAGGCCCGGATCGTAGCTTCATCGCGCACCGGGGGACTTACGTCCAGCGGAGCAACGCGCCAAAGGCGTAATTTTCCGGTCCGTCACAGTTGGTATCTGAGCAAGTTCCGAGAAAACTCTAGGGAGCTGTGCGGAGTGGACTCATTCGCGAGTATTTTCCTTAATGGAAACTTAAAGTTGGAGAGTAGGTCAACTTTTGCGCGGAAAGAGTTTGTAACTGATATGCCAGTTACTTAGTGAATCGAGTTGAGCTTGTTTTAGTGATGTGAGTTTGCCTGCCCTAAGTGGCACCCCACTTATAAGTGGATATCCGGAAGACCGTCTGGGACGGTGGGTAGAAAATTACGAGTGGCAACCTGGATGACCGTCAGGGACGATGGGCAAATGAAAATTGTTCCACAGAGTACTGTGCTAAAATCTTGTCATCTCGATGACACCTTTAATCTTGTGAACCTTAGGGATTTCGGGGTGATAGTAGGGGATGCCATCAAGGATACCTGGTCGAGATATCCTCTTGGCGCTGGCGAATTGCGATTGTTGGTATTGTTGTGGGCACTTTTGGATTCCTAGGCAGGCGGTATGGGACGGTTCTCAGAAGGTCTAAACTGATGTCCATGACAACTTGAAGAAACCTGTGATTTCTGAGCATCTAGTATGGGACTTTTGCTCAGGAATTCCAAACCGAAGAGATTGTCCACAATAGTTTTGGTTTTGAATTTCGGGGACAAAATTCTTTAAAGGGGTGAATAATGTAACACCCCGTGTTTTTAGCATGGGTCTGTTGCGTAGGAAAAGGAACATTGGTGATAGAAACATTTTTGTGTCCGATTGTCTCGATTCTATATGTTGTTAGGGCTCATTTTTGTACTTATGATGGTGTTTTATTTATTTGTAAGTATTTTTGGCTAATAAACATTTTTGGAAAAAATTGGCTCGAAAAGTTGTCGGAAAGCACCCGGAGGACATTTGCTATTCAGACTCTCACTTTGGATAAGGGGTAACCTAATTACTAAGAGGCATCCCATTTCAAGGAATTTGCTAATCGCACCCCTACTCTGGATAAGGGGCAACCATCTTCAACATTTCAAAAACCAGGTTTTTGGCGGGAAAATAGTGCAGTGAAGAACAGTTTTGGCAATCGTGATTTGGAGGAGTTTGAGATCGATTAAACCTCTGATTTTCATAGGATAGACTCCTTATGGGTCTAGGAATCTGATATGGGTGTTTAAATCGATTAGACTGGGCTCAATCGACGGATTTTTCTCACAACATAAAATATGGAAAGTCACGTGTGTGACTTGTTTTAGGGAATTTTAGAGAGATTAAAGAGTTGTAAACCTTCTCAAAGATTTTTATCTATCTAAGGAAGAGTTTAGAATAAAAAGGAAAGCTCAGAAACACGTAAAAATCCTAAAACAAGAAATTTCTGCAACTTGGCCGTGAAGAGAAGGAAAGAGATTTTGGAAGATTTGGGAGAGATTTAATCGGTATTTTTGATATAAATAGATGTCTTGGGTCATATAGAAGAGGTGTCGAGAGTTTTGGAACCTAAGGAGAGCCAGATAAGAAGAAATCAGAGCTTTACCAAACTCTGTTTCTGCTGCTGCTGTCGCTGAAGAAGAAGAACGTGAAGAACATTGACGCACGGTAAACAGTCGCAGAACAGTGTCGTTGTTTAACAGCTGAAGAACATTAAGCTGTGCAGGGCAATCGTATTTTAGGGTCTTAAAATCAGTTACAAAGCAACAGTTTTTCTGTAACAGTTCCATTGTAACAGTTGTTTTGCAACACCAATACACTGTTGCAAACAGTCTGTGTTATTATTTTTCACTCTTCTAATCATCTTTTGAGCAACAAACACATATTTTGAGATCATGATTGATATGAGGAGCTAAACCCCATTGCTGAGGCGATAGATGAAGCTATTTTTCCAATAAAAAGTGGTATATTCTATTTTATCTTTTTATTTGCAATAATTATATGATTATTTGCCTTGAACTATTATTGTATATGATTTTTATTTGAGTGATTGTGATTTATTTTGATGGAGTATGCTTAGTTTTAAGACTTTTGATGCTTCATACTTGGTATTTACAATTATTACTTTTGAAAATCTACTTGTTGCAATATTTTAGAATCAAATTAAATAAGAAAATTGCATAAATATAAGTATTGGTTCAATCACTTTGAACTTGGAAAATAGTGGAATCTTAGCCTCAGTGTTTCTTTTAGTATTGATATCATCTTTGATTGAGTTTTCTATAATTTTTAGTCAGTTTTCTATATTAATATTAGAATTAAGTCTAAATAATATCCTTCACAAGTCTGAGAATCGAACCACTTTTACCACCATCTACAAATCACATCAATTGGCCCTTGGCAAATGTGTTTACAATGCACAGCTAACATGGCTGGACATCGGGTTGGCAGCGGACAGCCAACATGGATGGACATCGAGTTGGCAGTGAACAACCAACATGGACGGATATCGGGTTGGCAGTGGACAACCAACATGGCCGGGTATATGGCAACGACCATGAATAGTAAAAGTGGGGAGTTGATGAATGATTTTTCCTCCCCTAATCAAAGTTGTAAAAATGTTAAGTTAACATATATAGATAGGGGTACTTGGTTGAAGGTGCATATACGGACCATGCACCAAGTGAGATAACCTTAGAGATGTACAGCCGTCACGGATGGACATTGGAGTGGCCTATGGGCCAAAGCCGGAAGTATAGTCATCACGGCCCTTCACGGGACCTGGCTCAGGAAATGTTCAGCCGTCATGGCCGAACATTGAAACTGGCATGTGTGCCAGAACTGAATGTACAGCCATTACGGCCGTACATCGCAGTTGGACAGAATGGTAAGGTGCAGCCATCATGGCCTAGGGAGTTAATGAATGATTTTTTACTCCCACAATTTGAGTTGTAAAAATCAAATTAACATATATAGGGAGGGGTAGTTGGTTGATGGTGCATATGCGGACTATGCCCCAAGTAAGCTTCATAGGTTAGCCGGAAGAGTATAAACGATGCCTAAGGATCATTTATAGTTGTGTAGCATCGCGAAGAGGGCATTTGATTCTTAGGAATCGTTATGCCATATTACGGACCAAACGTGCATCACCTGGATGCATTTTAACGGAACGGCCTATACAGACTAGGCCGTTATCTTTATTGCTTGGCCACGGCATCGCAAACGAGTTGGTTTAAGTTACTGTCCCTTCATGGATGAACTACGGTCCGTGCTTGATCCCTTTAGAGTAGGGAAGGGTACGTAGGCAGCGGCAATGAGTTGCAGCATTGCCGGTCCAACACTTTGTCGCTCATTTCATCTAATTGGGAGATGATTGCGACTTTCTGGCCTTTCATATCATCTGGCTCGGTAACTCGATGCAAGAGATGATTGTGGCCAAACTTGATGAGGCTAGCTGCATTCCATTCCTTGGATGCTCATACTTCCTATCAAGGCGTTCGACATAGGCTAAAAACCTGAGTGTCGTAATTTAGCTCAAGAGGAGTCTATTTTAATGGGAAACGACCCAAAGATCAAGACATGTCGATCTATAGATCTACATGGTCACCAGAATTTAGCCAAATTCCATCGTTTAGGGCCTCGTAAGAAAGTTTTTGCGGTTTTAAGAAAGTTTTTGGTTTACTTAATAAACCCTTCGCAGAATAAGGGTAAGTTGGAACGATGTGGAACCTAAGTTAGCTGCATCATGCTCGTCGAGCATGCCTGCGAGGGCAGATGAGCGTGAATTTTCCTAGCTTTGAGGCCCGGATCGTAGCTTCATCAAGGCGCACCGGGGGACTCACGGCCTGCGGGGAAACACGCTAAATGCGTAATTTTCCGGTCCGTCACACCTGCAAATCTTAAAAGTTAGGGAGGATGGGTATTATACTGTGGTGCTGTTGTGCATGTTTGCAACAATCGTTCATTATACAACAATTATGAAGATTGCGGCGGGTTTGTCTACATGGGGAATGGCTCTAGATTGTTGGTTCATAGAGTCGGTGAAATTCGCCTGGAATTGTTTGATGGCTTAGTTCAAACAATCACAAATGTCAGACATGTGTTGGAGATGAAGTGGAATTTAATTAGTGTACCAAGATTAGAATCACTTGGAATAAGATACTCTACTAAAGATGAATAATGAGTGTATATCATGGAAAAAATGTAATCTTGATGGCAATACGGTGCATGAACTTGTATAGATTACATGGAAGAGTTGTTCGTGGTGGGGCTAGAAGTTTAAGAAATATCTGTTCCGGTGGTGCTGATGCAACAAGGAGGAGGTTAGGCTTAGGTGGTGTTTCTAGACGAAAGTTCAAGACAACTCAAAGGATGGTGTCAAGGACTATTTCCTCTTTGGACATGGCTTAGTTATATCAACCTATATAATTGAGGGCCCTTATGGGAGGACGGCCCTGAATAAGGGTGAGACAAAAGAAGATTGTCGTACGTCAAAGTGAAGAAATAAGAAGACAGCTGCTGGCTTTGTTCACGTCACAAAAAGTGGTGATTGTTAGGTATTGTTCCGTTAAATTCTGGAATATTCCGGAATGGGTCAGAAACATTACTTGGGGTGTTTCCTAAGTGTTGATGGTGGTTTTTATCTTAAGATTAAAATCGTAAAACCCTAGTCAGACAGTAACGTCATAGAACTTGAGTAATAATGTCTTCACCAAGCGCATTTATTGAACCCTTTAATATGTCTGCAAGAAAATTACCAGGTACCTTTTTAATGCTAATTAGGGTTTGGATAGGCCAAACCCTAATTTCCACACTACATGTTCCAATGGCATGCCGTGCTATCCACATCTCCGCGCCAAGGCATGCCAACCATGTCAGCCGCACCACATGTGCCAATGGCATGCCACGCCACCAAAATCTTCGCGCCAAGACATGAAAACCATGCCAGCCGTACCACATGTGCCAATGTCATGTCGTGCCAGCCACATCTCCGCACCAAGGAATGCCAACCATGCCAGCCGTACCACATGTTCCAATGGCATACCATGCCAGCCACATCTCCGCGCCAAGGAATGCGAACCATGGAAGCCGCACCACAGCGCCTATGGCATACCATTCCATCCACATCTCCGTGCCAAGGCATGCCAACCATGCCAGCCGCACCACAGTGCCAATGGCATACCATGCCAGCCACATCTCCGCGCCAAGGCATGCCAACCATGCCAGCCGCACCACATGTGCCAATGGCATGTCGTGCCAGCCACATCTCCGCGCCAAGGCATGTCAACCATGCCAGCCGTACCACATGTGCCAATGGCATACCATGCCAGCCACATCTTCGCGCCAAGGCATGCCAACCATGTCAGCCGCACCATAGTTCCAATTGCATACCATGCAAGCCACATCTCCGCGCCGAGGCATGCCAACCATGCCAACCGCGCCACATGTGCCAATGGCATGCCGTGCCAGCCACACCTCCGCGCCAAGGCATGCTAACCATGCCACATGTGCCAATGGCATGACGTGCCAGCCAAATATCCGCGCCAAGGCGTGCCAACCATGCCAACCATACCACATGTTCCAATGGCATGCAGTGCCAACCACATCTCCGCGCCAAGGCATTCCAACCATGCCAGCCGTGCACCACATGTGCCAATGGCATGCTGTGCCATCCCCATCTCCGCGCCAAGGCATGCCAACCATGCCATCCACACTACATGTTCCAATGGCATGTCGTGCCAGCCACACCTCCGCGCCAAGGCATGCAAACCATGCCACATGTGCCAATAGCATGTCGTGCAAGCCACATCTCCGCGCCAAGGCATGCAAACCATGCCATCCACACTAAATGTGCCAATGGCATGTCGCGCCTTCCACACCTCCGCGCCAAGGCATGCTAACCATGCCACATGTGCCAATGGCATGTCGTGCCAGCCACATCTCCGTGCCAAGGCATGCCAATCATGCCACATGTGCCAATGGCATGCCGTGCCAGCCACAGCTCCGCGCAAAGGCAAATCCAACGATACCACATGTGCCAATTGCATGCCGTGCCAGCCACATGTGCCAATGGCATGCCGTGCCAGCCACATCTCAGCGCCAAGGCGTTCCAACCATGCCAGCCGCACCACATATGCCAATGGCATAACGCGCCAGCCACACCTCCGCGCCAAGGCATGCCAACCATGCCACATGTGCCAATGACATTTCGTGCCAGCCACATCTCCGCGCCAAGGCATGCCAACGATGCCACATGTGCCAATGGCATGCCGTGCCAGACACACCTCTGCGCCAAGGAATTCCAACCATGCCACATGTGCCAATGGCATGTCGTCCCAGCCACATCTCCGCGCCAAGGCGTGCCAACCATGCTAGCCGCACCACATGTGCCAATGGCATGCCGCGCCAGCCACATCTTTGCGCCAAGGCCTGCCAACCATGCTAGCCGCACCACATGTGCCAATGGCATGCCGTGCCAGCCACACCTCCGCGCCAAGGCATGCCAACCATGCCACATGTGCCAATGGCATGCCGTGCCAGCCACATCTCCGCGCCAAGGCATGAAAATCATGCCACAAATGCCAATGGCATGCCGTGACAGCCACACCTCCGCGCAAAGGCATGACAACCATGCAACATGTGCCAATGGCATGCCGTGCAAGCCACATCTCATCGCCAAGGCGTGGCAACCATGCCAGCCGCACCACATGTTCCAATGGCATGCCGTGCAAGCCACACCTCCGCGCCAAGGCATGACAACCATGCCACGTGTGCCAATGGCATGCCGTGCCAGCCACATCTCCGCGCCAAGGCATGCTAACCATGCCACATGTACCAATGGCATGCCGTGCCAGCCACATCTCCGCCAACCATGCCAGCCACATCTCCGCGCAAAGGCATGCCAACCATGCCACATGTGCCAATGGCATGCTGTGCCAGCCACATCTCATCGCCAAGGCGTGGAAACCATGCCAGCCGCACCACATGTGCCAATGGCATGCCGTGCAAGCCACACCTCCGCGCCAAGGCATGCCAACCATGCCATGTGTGCCAATGGCATGCCGTGCCAGCCACATCTCCGCGCCAAGGCATGCTAACCATGCCACATGTGCCAATGGCATGCCGTGCCAGCCACCTCTCCGCCAACCATGCCATCCACATCTCCGCGCCAAGGAATGTCAACCATGCCACATGTGCCAATGGCATGTCGTGTCAGCCACATCTCCGCCAACCATGCCAGCCGCACCACACGTGCCAATGGAATGCTGCGCTAGCCACACCTCCGCGCCAAGGCATGCCAACCATGCCACATGTGCCAATGGCATGATGTGCCAGCCACATCTCCGCGCCAAGGCATGTTAACCATGCCAGCCGCACCACTGTGCCAAAGCCATATCGTCGTTTCCACATGTCGGTGGCTGCCAAATGAAGGGTTGCGACAATCAACGTCCACCCTTCCATCTGAGATGTAGACCTTAGCCGTCCAAGGTCGCCAGCTAACGCACGACAACCTTTGACCCAACGCCAAACCATAATTCTGACCGCGCCCAAACTATGCCAAAACACTAGTTTTTGGCCGCGCCTAAACTATGCCAAAATCCAGGTTTGGCCATGCCTAAACTGTGCCAAAATCCAGGTTTGGTCATTCCTAAACTGTGCCAAAATCCAGGTTTGGCCATGCCTAAACTATGCCAAAGCCATGCCGGCCATTCCTTCATGCCGCTGGATGCCAAAACGAAGGGTTGCAACAATCAACGGCCACCCTTCCATCTGAGATGCGGATCTCAGCTGTCCAAGTTTGCCACCTAACGCATGGAAACTTCCGGTCCAAGGCCAAACATCACGGTTTTGCAAAAACCCTAATTTTGGTCGCGCCTAGAATATGCCAAAGCCATGCCGGCCACGCCTCTATGTCGCTGGATGCCAAATGGAAGGTTGAAATAATCAACGGCTATCTTTCCTCCTGAGACGCAAATCTCAGAAGTACAAGCTTTCCACCAAACCAAACTATTTGTGGCAACCTCTTGGCGGCGATGCCAAAGTTCCACGGTTTGTGCCTAACCCTAATTTGGGCCGCTCCAAGAGCATGCACGAGCCGTGCTGGCCATGCCTCCATGCCGCTGGCCTCCAAACAGAGAGTTGTAACAATCAACGACCATCCCTCCTTCTGATATGCAAATCTCAGCCGTACAAGCTTGCTAGCAAACGACTTGTGGCAATATCTTGGTTACACTGCCAACTCTTTGGCGACGACACACACTTTGCTATGCCAATTCTTTGGTCACGGCACCAAACCCTAATTATCCACTCCAAGAGCATGCGCAAGCCATGCCAGCACTGTGGCCATGCCACTGGCTACCAACGGAAGGTAACCACAATCAACGGATAACCTTCATCTCAAGATGAAAAATCTCGACCGTCGAAGGTCACCACCGAGCCGGAAAGCCTCCCAGGCTCAACTTTCCAAACAATAGAAACATACTACACAAAACACTAGAGACATCAAAATATGTCACAAACTGGGGGATGCTGATCAGGGTATTGGTCTGGAGGTTTACATCGTGCGGCGTACACTACAACCGTTATAAGAAAGTGTAATAAGAGTGAGGCGGTTTGTAAATACAAGAAGTAATGGTGAAACGTTTCCTTCATTATGGAAACATCAATTCCAGGCGTTACCCGTTACCGCTTTCTTCCATTTACTCAATCGTTTCTACTTCTTACGAGACCAGGGTACGTTTCGTTGCGACTTGTATAAATGGGTCTCACCTATTTCCACCAAAGGACAAGTTTTTGGTCAGGAACATACAACACTCAGAAATCACCTGTTAGCTTTCAGATCTGTTAGCTTTCCAATTTCTGATACAAGTCGTCAAACAACTACTCTTCCAGAATAAACTATTCTGGTCTCAACACTCTCTTCGCTTCCCTCCCCAAGACCAACCCTTCTCCTTCACTTTGTGACCAAAGCAAGTCTGGAACGGCTATTTTTTGGTTTAGGCCGGACTTGTACAAATTGATCTCTCGAATCAAAGTACTCCCTTGCAGTACATGGTAGCTCAAGGAATGAGACCTAAAACTATAGTTATATTTACACCTGCAAGTATACAGGGTCAGATAGTAGATAATGAATAAGCAGGGGAAGTCCACAGGGACAAGGAGGGAGCTGGTGTTGTTTTCTAAATCTTTCTACTGATTTCTAAGTTTCCTGACTATTTCTAGTGACAGTGACTAAAAGCACTAGGGCATTTGAATCCACACAATAATCCTAAGCTAAGGCAATGCCTATTCAAATTATGTTCTTGTTCTTTTCCAGATAAAACTACAATGAATGATCTCTCAGTTAGTCTCCCTAACTCACCCCTAGTATAAGCTGTCTTCTTACATCACAACCTATCACAGGCTCATTTGGTTCAATTAGCTAACTGTCATTCCTTTATCAATTAAGCAGATTTCTTCCTCCAGAGAGGTCTCAAATGGATGACTTATCAACCAACTTCACTAACTCACCCCTAGTATCAACTGTCTTCTTACAGTACAATTGATCACAGGCTAATTTGATCCATTAGCTAACTATCATTCCTAAAGCAATGAAGCACAACAAGAACAACAACATGAACATGAATTATCTTAACATATGATTATGGGTTTCATCAAAACCCTAGTTATTAAATTATAACATGATGAACACAATACTGAAAATAAACTACTATAACTTGGTGCACCAGCTACTCCGGGCATGCCCAAAATCAACACCCATGTCTTCAATTTATACATGCAAGCTTTTTCCCCAAAAAATCCCCAAACAGTAAAATTAGGGTTTACTAAAAAATCTAAAATTGACCTTTACCTAATCTCGGAAATCAATCAATGGTCTCGACCCATTCTTCTATTGCTTCTCCTCTTCCGTAATTGGTGGTTTGATTTCACTAACTCTGTTTCTCTCAAACCTAGTTTCTAGGTTCACTGTTTTTGAAAAGATAAAAGGGTTGAGAGAGAAGGAGCTAGAGGGTATCATGGTGGTGTCCTTTAGTGATGGCGGGGGTGGCTGATTGATGGGGTACAGTGATGGAGGTGGTTGAGCGGAGTTGGTGGCGGACATGGTGATGGTGATGGTCGCTGTAGAGGAATGGAGAAGATGGAGTCGATGGTTTTGGGAATAAGGGTGCGTTTGTTTTGCGGGTATAGGTATTTGGTTGTTTGGGTGTTGAGCGGGCTCATCAAATCTTGATGTTTCGCGAAGCTGAGCCGTGTGATGCGGAAATGATAGATCGATCTAACGGCGAGATGGAAGGGAGCGAGGAGCGACCGTTGGATGCTGAAGTACAACGAAGCTGACGGCTCAAGATGGAGTTAGGTGCTGTAGTGTTAGACATGAGCTTCAGACTTTGATGACTGGCGATGCTGCGACCGTAAGATGCTGAGATGATCCAATCTGACGGCTAGAAAGGGAAACGGGTATGTAATGAAATGGATTTGGGTGAGGGTTTTGGGCCTTGGGTATGCCAAGCCCATATCTTCTTTAAGAACAATTCTTCCTCTTCAAGCCCACTTCTAGCCTTTTGGTCTTGTGCACAACATTCTTCGCGGCTTCCTTGTGTAATTCCTCCCGGATTTTCACCGCTTTTCTGCTCTTTTCCGCTCCGCTATTCATCCAAACTTTATTTATTATCTAAAAATGCAAAATTAATTAATAAAAATATTTATTCTTGAAAACAAAGAAAATACAGAATATGGGATAAAATGTAGAATTAATGCACAAAAGATGAGTTAAATTCCAAGAAAAATATATAGAAATATGCACTTTTTAGCACTCATCAAATACCCCCAAACCTGAATTTTACTTGTCCTCAAGTAAAACAAAACTAAGGAAATCCTACCTATACCACTGTCGCTGGTCTCTCGAATGCATTTAGCATATGCACTAAGCCTTTTAAACCACTAAGTGTCCCTAGTGGACGAGTGAAGTCTCGTGAAGGTTTGCTTAGAACGTACCTACAAAGTTGTAGGACAAAATATAAGCTCAGATTCCATCAAATGTGACATGTGCAAGACAGTAGAAGCTCACAGCAAAATGGAGATGTCAATCTAGCTATCAAAGGCACAATCCTATCACTGATAACAACTAAAGACACGTGATAAGAATGTAAAGTGTATCTACACATGTTTCTAGAATGACCTGAAGTTATGACTACTAATCACCAAGAGATAGTTTTTAGGCTAAGAACCGAATTCTAAGCCAAGCTAGCTGTCCGGATTTACGAGAATTGTGAATGTTCACCCAATAAGTTGGTGATATTTCAGTTTACCCGCGTTATACATCAATGGCTGCACCCTCCTTGCTTATTACAAGACTATTTACAACAAAAAGATGACTCTTTACATGACTCTTATTTACATTGATTACTCTATTTTATTTTTGGAACAAGAGAGAACTATTGTCTTTAACATGACAAAACATGGAATAAATACTTGATTTTTTTATTTTATTTTATTTTATTCTTTTTGATTTTTTTTTCTGAATATATACATCGTTTTTTTTTTTTTTTTTTTTTTTTTTTTTTTTTTTTTTTTTTTTTGTAAGAAATAACTTTGATCTTTACAACATAGTGACACTTTTGATACATGAACAAAAAGAAAAACATAATTACATGACTCTTAGCAAGAGGTGGCCCTTATCGAATGCATCCGGTCAAATTCTATGGTTGCTTTTCTTAACGTATCCTCCAACTTCTATCCCAGCCAACCAAAGAACAAGCTAGTCAAGTCTCATTCAGTATTCTAAAGTGATTGCCAATCTAACTTCCTATCAAACACCTTGAAGATCGAGGCTATACATGTATTGGTAGATCGTGCGCGTGCAAGTTTCTTATCACATGTAAATTGTGCTAGAATCAGGGGTGCCTAAATATCTAGACTAAGAATCCTAAAAAAATACATATTTGCACAAGAGTCAACATTTCAAGGTAAATGAGCTCGATTTTTATGATTTTTCATTTTTTTAATTTTTTTGGAATTTTTTAAATTTTTTCAAAAAGAGGGAGTTCTGTTTTCAATTATAACATGTTATCGTGGTATCTACTCTATACCCCCAAACCTAAACTAAACATTGTCCTCAATGTTTCTAATGATAAACATATTCATAACTTGGACAAATCAGAAGAACATGTTGAGTTTTGAGAGAAAGGAAAGAGATTACCCGATTTGACGAAAGAAAGAACCGAACTCCATTGTTCATGGTTAGAATCCAACATATTTCAGCCGCGATCACCATGGAGTAGCAAAATATAAAGAAAACATAAAATTTCACTAAAAACTACCTACCAGATTATATACAAAAAATTCACTATATACATAAAGTCTAAAGAGTTGAGGATCAACCCAAAAGACAAAGTGTTGAAACATAGACAGTTTCAAAACACTAAAATTGGACTGAAATGAGAGCGAGAGTGAAAAACCGGATGAATCACCCCCAAACCTGTAATTTTCAGCAGGTTTACTTTTAAGCACAAAATCTTTCCATTTTAGGGGTGCAGGATTCACAAGGTCTAACTCAAAATGGACTTTGTTTGGGATGGACAAACATGCATATTCCAACTGTGGCTCCTTAAAAGTATTGTATTTAGATGCAAAATAGTCCAAGAGGACTTGAGAGGCACACAGTTCCAATCCTAGGTTGGGAATCTTCAGAAAAGTTGGTTTAAAATTTTTGTTACAAACCAAATCTAGGTTGGGTGGAATAATCTCAATCTGTGACTTAGGCAAGAAGGTGACATCTAAGTTTCTCACATGCATGAGATCAAAAGTACCAATATTATCAGTCACATCAGCATTTTCTAAATCATAATCAAGTTGTGTAGCATGCTCATCATCACAACACAATTTCACAAGTCCAAATTCAGAATCATGGTTATCCGAAATATCCAAATTAACATCAAAAGAAGCAATATATTGTGGCTTAAGTATGGAATCAGACACATCAACTATATTTTCATGCATAGGATCATTAGTGTCAACAAAATATTCAACATTACCTAAGTCATGCTCTTCACAGGATAACTGCACAATATCTAAATCAGTAGCCTCATCACATATATATGGAATACTAGAAGAAACATCATTCATGAAGGTCGGGGAAGAAAAGCCTAATGTATTTGAACCCAAAGGTTCCATAACATTTTCAGCATAGACATGTTCTTCTAATATAACATCATCATAATCATCATCATCACAAATACATGAAAATCCTACTTTGTCAAAACCATTAGTGTTTTTCGTCCATACATCTGCCTCTAAAATAGGTGAATATGGATTGACATTTTCAGCAATAGGGTATGAAACACTATATCCAGAATTAAGCTCATAGGGAAAATCAACATCTGACTCATGGTGATTACCCATATCATGTGGCATGGTCCTAGTTTCCCTATAGGTTTCCCACTGATGGGTTTTCTCTGCAACTTCAGCTAGAAATAACCATGCATCGTCCATAGTTTTATCAATGAATTCACCATTACACATAGATTCAACCAAGGCTCGAGACTTAAAGTCTAGTCCCTCATAAAGAATGGCGACCAGTCTCCACTTCTCGAGGCCATGATGAGGACACTCAAACAACAAATCATTAAATCGTTCAAAATAATGAAAAAGTGTTTCTCCATCTAACTGGACAAAACAATTAATACTTCGACGAATAGAGATGGTCCTATGATGTGGAAAGAACTTTCCGACAAATTGATTTGTGAGTTGGTCCCAAGTGGTGATTGACTGCGGTCTCAGATTGTAAAACCATGTTTTAGCCCTTTCCTTTAAAGAAAATGTAAACAAGCGCAATTTCAAAGAGTCTTCGGATATATGGTCAGGTTGTAAAGCCCGGACAATTTGTTCAAACTCTCTTACATGGTTATAGGGATTCTCAGAATCGAACCCTCGAAATATAGGAAGTATTTGTATCATGCTTGCGTTTAGTTCAAATGGGCCATCAGTCTGGGGTAAGACGATACATGATAACTGACTTATTATGTTAGGGTACATGTATTCATGGAGACTACGGAGTTTATTCACACACTCGCCCATTTTTTCAAAAAATTTGGTTTTAATGGGTTTTGAAAATTTGGTTTGAAAGGGTTTTAAAAAGAAAATTTGGTTTTGCTTGGGATAAAATTTTGGTTTTTGAAATAAGGAGCAAATTTTTTATTTTTTTTTTAGCCCAAAATTTAGTTAAGTTTTGGTTCACAAAAGAGGCAAGCCCAAAATCCAAAAAGTTAAGTTTAGAGCAAGCCCACTATTAAGAAACTACAAGCCTAACAAACAACTAAATTACAAGCCCAAATAAAGAAAGAAATAAAAATAAAACTAATTATTACAAACCCACAAAAAAAAGAAAATAAAACTAAAATTATTACAATCCCAAATAAAGAAAGAAATAAAATTAAAATTAAAATTAAAATAATTATTACATGCCCAAAAAGATAATTAAAATTACAAGCCCAAAAGAGAATAACAATACAAACCCACAAAAAATTTGGGTTTGGGTTTAGGCTTACCATTTTGGAGGGAAGCCCAGTTAGGATTTGGTCCCTATTTTTTTTGTTGCACAAGCCCAGTTGGGCTTTGGATCTTCCTAAACTTTTGTTGGAGAGGCCCAGTTGGGCTTTGGCTTTCCTTCGGCTTTACAACAGAAGCCCAGTTGGGTAAACCCAACAGCACCAGGCAGCTTGGAGAAGGCAGCACCAGCAAGAATGGCTAGCTGCACCAGGTTCACTCCAACTGCACCAGGGCAGCCTAGCAGGCAGCAGTACAACAACAACAAGCAGCAGCAGGGCTACACAACGCTCAGCAGCAGCTGGTGAGAACAATATGCAAAACAGTAGGAACTAGCAAAGGACTAGCTCAGAAAAGCAATGAAGATGAACAATCTAAGATGACTTGGTAATGCAAAACAGTATGCAAGAACTAAGTATGCAAGACCAGCTAAATGCTTACACTAAATGCACAGAAGCAAGTGAGACTAAGATGCAGTTACACAGTGATGCTTATGCAAATGGATGCAGTGCAAGAAGATATGCAAGAATATAAGATGACAAGTATGCCAAGATGATGTAAGATGCAACGCAGATGGCACAAGCTTCAGATGACAAATAAGAAAGTTACAGGACAGAATCAATGAGCTGCAAGATGAGTTGATAACTGAATATGCAGGACAAAACTAGATGCAAGCTAAAGCTAATGATGCATCCATAAAGGCTAGATGGTGCAAGTTAAGAATTCTGTGAGGCTAGATGACAGTAAATGAAAGAATGCAAGAATGCAGTTGTAATGAAACAGTAAATGCAGTGAAGATGCAACAGGATGTACTAAGGATGCAAAGATGGAACCAAAAAAAATTAAGATGCTACTAAGTTACAGAATCGTAAACAAGTTAAGAGTTCAAAACTGAAACACAAGTTCTAAACAGTAAACAAGCTACAGAATCTAACAGTAAACAAAATTCAAGTGAAAATACACAAGACTAAGCTAAAAATCAGAAAAGTAATGAAAACAACAATGGCACCGCTACCGAGTCCCCGGCAGCGGCGCCAAAAACTTGGTAGCTCAAGGAATGAGACCTAAAACTATAGTTATATTTACACCTGCAAGTATACAGGGTCAGATAGTAGATAATGAATAAGCAGGGGAAGTCCACAGGGACAAGGAGGGAGCTGGTGTTGTTTTCTAAATCTTTCTACTGATTTCTAAGTTTCCTGACTATTTCTAGTGACAGTGACTAAAAGCACTAGGGAATTTGAATCCACCCAATTTTCCTAAGCTAAGGCAATGCCTATTCAAATTATGTTCTTGTTCTTTTCCAGATAAAACTACAATGAATGATCTCTCAGTTAGTCTCCCTAACTCACCCCTAGTATAAGCTGTCTTCTTACAGCACAACCTATCACAGGCTCATTTGGTTCAATTAGCTAACTGTCATTCCTTTATCAATTAAGCACATTTCTTCCTCCAGAGAGGTCTCAAATGGATGACTTATCAACCAACTTCACTAACTCACCCCTAGTATCAACTGTCTTCTTACAGTACAATTGATCACAGGCTAATTTGATCCATTAGCTAACTATCATTCCTAAAGCAATGAAGCACAACAAGAACAACAACATGAACATGAATTATCTTAACATATGATTATGGTTTCATCAAAACCCTAGTTATTAAATTATAACATGATGAACACAATACTGAAAATAAACTACTACAACTTGGTGCACCGGCTACTCCGGGCATGCCCTAAATCAACACCCATGTCTTCAATTTATACATGCAAGCTTTTTCCCCAAAAAATCCCCAAACAGTAAAATTAGGGTTTACTAAAAAATCTAAAATTGACCTTTACCTAATCTCTGAAATCAATCAATGGTCTCGACCCATTCTTCTATTGCTTCTCCTCTTCTGTAATTGGTGGTTTGATTTCACTAACTCTGTTTCTCTCAAACCTAGTTTCTAGGTTCACTGTTTTTGAAAAGATAAAAGGGTTGAGAGACAAGGAGCTAGAGGGTATCATGGTGGTGTCCTTTAGTGATGGTGGGGGTGGCTGATTGATGGGGTACAGTGATGGAGGTGGTTGAGCGGAGTTGGTGGCGGACATGGTGATGGTGATGGTCGCTGTAGAGGAATGGAGAAGATGGAGTCGATGGTTTTGGGAATAAGGGTGCGTTTGTTTTGCGGGTATAGGTATTTGGTTGTTTGGGTGTTGAGCGGGCTCATCAAATCTTGATGTTTCGCGAAGCTGAGCCGTGTGATGCGGAAATGATAGATCGATCTAACGGCGAGATGGAAGGGAGCGAGGAGCGACCGTTGGATGCTGAAGTACAACGAAGCTGACGGCTCAAGATGGAGTTAGGTGCTGTAGTGTTAGACAGGAGCTTCAGACTTTGATGACTCGCGATGCTGCGATCGTAAGATGCTGAGATGATCCAATCTGACGGCTAGAAAGGGAAACGGGTATGGATATATGAAATGGATTTGGGTGAGGGTTTTTGGCCTTGGGTATGCCAAGCCCATATCTTCTTTAAGAACAATTCTTCCTCTTAAAGCCCACTTCAAGCCTTTTGGTCTTGTGCACAACATTCTTCGCGGCTTCCTTGTGTAATTCCTCCCGGCTTTTCACCGCTTTTCTGCTCTTTTCCGCTCCGCTATTCATCCAAACTTTATTTATTACCTAAAAATGCAAAATTAATTAATAAAAATATTTATTCTTGAAAACAAAGAAAATACAGAATATGGGATAAAATGTAGAATTAATGCACAAAAGATGAGTTAAATGCCAAGAAAAATATATAAAAATATGCACGTTTTAGCACTCATCAGTACATTTGTTTAGGGTTTAGACTCGTTTCTCACCCACACACACGAAATTACTGAAATCAGCAGAAATCGTTTTCACCCTCAAACAATTGGCGACCACAGTGGGAGATTAATCTCTCGGTTACAATATCAATTTTCAATTCCTGATTTCATATTTGAAACGCCGATCTCAAGATAGTAGAAGCAAAAAATCCTCTCGGGAATCAATGGCTAAATTATCAGCTATCACACGACAAGGAGTGACTGGGGACTTCTCGCGATCACGGCGACGCTTCCCACAAAACTTGGACTTGCACCCGGGGGATCCAGTTCGTTAGGAGATCCAAAAAACCGAGTAAGTCTTGTTAGGAAAAATACATGGTCTACTACTTCAAATCTTCACAGAGGTGATAAAAACCGATAGCCATATTGTTCCCATATTTCATTTCATGCTTTTTACTGTCGCACAACATTCACAATTCCATGACTTTCCTGGGGTACTCATGCTACTTATAGTCATAACCAAAACAACATTATTCTAAAACAATTCATTCCAAAAGAATAATCCAAAACCCTCATAGATAACGATTACCTATCAATTCAAATCAAACCATAAAACTACGGCGGACATGCCAAACACTAGGGTTTGCACCAAGATGAAAGAAAAAGATTAAGGAGGAACGCTGGAATACATACCTGGAGTATGCTCGTCGTGTTGCTACTAGATCCAAGACGAGGGAATAAAACTGATGATACGGGATAAAGAAGATGGGTAACACCTTTTGTAGGCATGATTTTTGGAGCTCGAAAGGTTTCTTATTTTTGGTTACACATGGGAATAGGCAACCGGGCCCGCTAGCAACGCTCCATGGCGCCGACAGGCCGTGGCCAAGCTAGCGCCAAGAGACCGCCAGCGCCACCTCCATGCTCTAGTCGGCACCATCTCCGCATCCTAGTCGGCGTCATCTCCGCGTCCCCTCCACTCCTAGCCAACGCCAACAGCTTGCGTCCTTCCAGCGCCAACATCTTGCATCCTTTCCAGAGCTAACAACTTGCATCTTTCCAGTGCTAACAACTTGCATTTTTCCAGTGCCAGCAGCTTGCATCCTTTCCAGCGCTAACAGCTTGCATCCTTCAGTGCTAACAACTTGCATATTTCCAGCGCCAGCAGCTTGCATCCTTTCCAGCGCTAACATCTTGCACCCTTACATCACCATCTTCTCCGCTCCACAACCATCCAAAGCAGCGCCATCCTCACCCTTCGAAACAGCGCCATGGCTCCATCACTCCGTGATCCAAACCGCGCCATCTCTGCACGATACACCTACGATCACCAGAACCAGAGACGCTTCTGCCACCCCAACTTTTCTTCAAGTATGACAGCTCCAATCGTCACCAGAGCCGCCGCTACTCCACCATCAGGGTAAGAGACTGGAGGAGCCGGAAGAAGACGACCTCCTTTTACCACTGTTGATTTGATGGAAAGACAAAAGGTTCTCGTAAGGCTCATACAGACATGTCTATAACTCAGAAATAAATACCTATTTCCTCAAGACACTGACGGAGCGGCCACCATAAGAGTCAGGTCAACCCAAGAGGTATCTTATAAGGAATACTTTTAACATCGGCGCAGGCACTTCAGCAGGACATGCGTTTATGGATGAAAAGGCTCGCGTTGCTCTTGAACGCTCAGTAGTAGGGAATCAGCAATCCAATTTCATCGCACGTGAAGATCAGGAACGATTTCTCCAAAATAGAGAAAAAGAAAATCCGCAACCCTCCTGAGTTCCCAGAGACCATCTTACCGTCAGGAGCCGCATGATTTCTGGGGACTTTGCCCACAAAATCGTGCAGTCTATGATGAAACATTTATATGAGATTCTATATTTCTCCAAGGCGCAGCGTCAAGACATATTTGCAACCCTCAACCACACTGCATCAGGAAAGCAGTTGTTTCCATCCAAGGAAGCCGTTCCCAAATCCCAACCTCTCCTGGAAAGCACGATTGATACATAGGACTGGGGACTCCTAACCACTATTTAGTTTAAGGATGTCGAGTTTGACAACACGCTGATTGACGCGGCTCCGCTTCAACATTCTCTCCAGCAACGGCGCCGCTTCAACGTTCGCTCCAGCAGCCGTTTGATGTGATTTGTAGATAGTGGTAAAAAGTGATTCGATTCTCGAACTTGTGAAGGATAACTTTATACTTAAATTCAAAACTAAATAGAAAACTCGCTAATAATTATAACAAACACTGACAAAGTTGGTATCAATATTAAAAGAACACTGAGGCTAAGATTCCACTATTTTCCAAGTTCAAAGTGATTTGGTCCAAATATTTATATTCATGCAATTTTCTCGTTTAATTTGATTCTAAAATATTGTAACTAATAGATTTTCAAAATTAATAATTGTAAATACCAAGTATGAAGCATCAAGAGTCTATAAACTAAGCATACTCCATCAAAATAGATCACAATCACTCAAATAAAAATCATATTCAATAATAGTTCAAGGCAAATAATCATAATAATAATTGCAAAAAAGTTAAATAAAATAGATTGTACCGCTTTTTGTTGGAAAAATAGCTTCCTCTATCGCCTCAGCAATGCGGTTTAGCTCCTCATATTAATCATAATCTCAAAATAATTGTTTATGGCTCAAAAGATGATTAAAAAAGATGAAAAGTGATAATACAAACGATTCGCAACAGTTTGCTGGTATTGCATAATCACTGTTACATGGAGAAATAGTATCTAAATACCTAATGCAACATCTGTGATGAACGACACATAGGTACTGCTGTGAAACAATGATAGTTTGCTGCGATAGTTGCTTGTGCGTCAATGTTCTTCGTGTGCTTCCTCTTCAGCAGCAGAAACAAAATAAGGTATTTTCCTGCAACTCGATCTCTGGAGCTCTGTGGTGTTCTAAACTTCTCTGAAAGGATTCGTACCCCTTATATGACTTATCCCCTCTCCTTTTATAGGCCACAGCTCGATTAAATCTCCCCCAAAATCTTGGTTTATCTCCACAACAAGTTTCAGAGTTTTCTTCCCTTTTTATTCTTTTTTTTATGCGTCAACTGAGTTGGTATCGACTCTCTTAATGATAGAATTAAATCTCCAAGGGAAGATATTCTCCAAATCCACCAGATAACTTCCTAAGATACGCGGAATAACCCGTGATATTCTCCACCTCTGTTTTCTTTACGCAACTTCCTTTCTCATACAAACTCTTCCCAAATAGCAGAATATAATCCCATCCGTTAATACACTCTCCCAAGTTTCACGTAATTTACCAAGCCAACAAAATAAACCCGATATACTTTCACTTTCCCTGATGGCCTGATTCGCCTGGATATGCATGAAAACTTGTTTTTTTGCATATCTAAATCCTATACCATCCCTGTTTGACCATACCAGGCCCAACCAACCCATATCAACAAATAAAACCTGATAAAATGTCGTCAAAATCGTCCCAGGAAATTATGCAGAAGTTCGCAGGTGAAAGACATGTTTTCCCGCCAAAACTGTGATGAAGATGGGAATCCGCCTAACCATAATAGGGTGCCATTATCCATGGGGTGTAAATAGCAGGTATAGGGTGCAAGTAGCGGTGAGGTGCCCCTTATCAACTGAGTGCCCCTTATCTAAACTGAGAGTCCGCACAGTAGTTGTCCTCCGGGGTGCTTTTATCAACTTTTCGAGCCAATTTTTTCCAAAAATGTTTATTGGCCAAAAATACCTACAAATAAATAAAATACCATAACAAGTACAAAAATGAGTCCTAACAATATATAGAATCGAGACAAATCGGACACAAAGATGTGTCTATCAAATACCCCCAGATCTATTATTTGCTAGTCCTCGAGCAAAAATAAAATAGAAATAAAATCCTAACTGACTGTCGCAGGCATCGTCGATTTCATTTAGCGTATGCAATAAGCCTTTAAACCCTTAGGTGTCTCTATTGGCGGAGTGTTGTCTCCGAAGGGATTACCAGAGGTATACCCACAAAACCTTTATACTCCAGACCCTAGATATCTACACAGAACCTTGGAAGGCACTAAAGAATCTCCTTTGTTGACATACTTATTGACTACAAGAGGAAGTACCCTGATGCGCAATTCCAATTGATGTACACGAGTTCGCACTCAAGCATACTAAAATTCATATAAAGTGACAGAGCTCTACTCAGATAGTCGCATCCAAACTCAGAATCAAACAAATCACATGGATAGATTAAGAAGATGGATATAGAAAAACATAGATGATTTTGATGTTGACTAAGGTGAACGGTGTTTCTCATATCTGTCTGAAGGCCACTGTCATAATGAACCTATCCTAATGGACTGAGATAACCGTCTGACTAATATCAACACACTGGCATATACAAGGTACCAGTGGTCGATAATCTTAACTCTAGGTCAACACAGCTGGCATATACAAGGGTTCCAGTGGTCGACTTTATTGAATTTATTCCAGTTGGTCTGATGGTTTGGTCTCAATTTCTCTTCTTTTTTTTTTTCAACTTTTTTTTTTCTCTTTTTTTTTTTTTTTTATGGCTATCTCAATCACTCTATTTCACCCTAGCAATGGTAACAACTTGAATCGTGAGCCCCACCTAATCACTTAGAGAAACATATTTTAAAAAAAAAAAAAAAATAAAAATGAAGTGAAAAGGACTCAATGAGATATGGCGAAACTACCATGTTATTTCTAACACCTGAGCTCTGTGCTTTTATGAATAGACTCTTTAGATGTTCCATCTAATCAGATTGGTCCTCAACTCCTACAACCAAAATGCTTCCATCCACTTAGATTGGGTAGTGCCATCCTTAATAGGATAAATTTCTAGGCTCTGGAGTTTATTTATTGCAACGAAAAGGTAACAAAAAAAAGTTCTACCCACCCCCAAACTTAAATCTAACATTGTCCTCAATGTTTCTAATTAAAGAACAGTACCAAAAATATAAGTAACATGAGGAAATAGTAAAGAGAGAAGTCGGAAAGATAGTACCTGGGTGAAGTGTAACCAAAAACCTACAAAAATAATATACAACATACAAAATCGCCTCGATGGTCAATCAAGGTAAACAGGGTCCTCCAGAGGGACCTCCTCAACATCACCTGTAGGAAAAGGCTCTAAAGGGCTTCAATCGCTGACCGTTAACCTTCGAAGAACTACTACCATCTGGTGTCTCAATCTCAACAGCGCCATGAGAAAAAACAGTACGGACCACAAAAGGACCGGTCCATCGAGAGCGCAACTTCCCGGGGAATAGATGCAACCGAGTGTCATATAGAAGAACTTTTTGACCTGGAGAAAATGACTTTCGTAAAATATTCCTATCATGCACAAGTTTCATTTTGTTCTTATACTCCTTAGCACTATCGTATGCATCTCTACGAATCTCGTCCAACTCATTGAGCTGGAGCTTTCTTTGAGCTCCTGCCTTGTCAAGTGAAAAGTTTAAGTTCTTAATAGCCCAATAGGCTCGATGCTCTAACTCAACAGGCAGGTGACATGCCTTGCCAAATACTAAACGATAAGGTGACATTCCAATGGGTGTCTTAAACGCAGTACGGTAAGCCCATAAGGCATCAGTAAGCCTCGACGACCAGTCTTTCCTATTTGGATTAACTGTTTTCTCTAGAATACGTTTAATTTCCCTATTGGAAACCTCTACCTGACCACTAGTCTGAGGGTGATATGGGGTTGCTACTTTATGGGTAATACCGTATTGTTTCATTAAAAGCAAACGGTCTATTACAAAAGTGTGAACCTCCATCACTAATTATAGCTCGCGGCGTACCAAAACGTGTAAGTATATTCTCTTTCAAAAACTGGACTACGACCCTGTGGTCATTGTTTTACACGGAACCGCCTCAACCCACTTAGACACATAGTCTACAGCGACAAGTATGTAAAGATAACCAAACGAAATAGGAAATGGACCCATAAAATCAATGCCCCACACATCAAAGACCTCAATCAATAGAATAGGGTTCAAAGGCATCATATTTCTACGGGAAATGGTTCCTAATTTCTGGCAACGCTCACAAGAAACACAATGACTATGGGAATCTTTAAACAACGAAGGCCAGTAAAATCCACACTGTAAAATATTAGCAGCAGTCTTCTTAGCACTAAAATGACCCCCACATGTTCATGACAAAAGGAGATAATACTAGATTGGTCACTCTCAGATACACATCTCCTAATAACCTGGTCCGGACAATACTTAAACAGATAAGGATCGTCCCAAAAGAAATGCTTAACCTCGGCTAAAAACCTAGAACGATCTTGCTTACCCCAATGTTGAGGCATTCATCCAGTAACAAGATAATTCACTATATTTGCATACCAAGGTGATTGGGAAACAGAGAACAATTGTTCATCAGGAAAACTATCCCTTATAGGAAGGGAATTATTAGGAGAACTAACAACTAGCCTAGACAAGTGGTCTGCTACCACATTCTCTGCACCCTTTTTGTCTCTAATGTCTGGACAAAATTCTTGTAACAAAAGGATCCATCTAATCAATCTAGGTTTGGTATCCTTCTTAGACAAAAGGTATTTCAAAGCAGCATGATCAGTATAGATTACGATCTTAGAACCTAATAAATAGGATCTAAACTTATCCAAGGCAAAACGATGGCTAGCAATTCCTTCTCGGTAGTTGTATAGTTCATTTGGGCATCATTCAGAGTTTTGCTAGCATAGTAAATCACATGGAGTAATTTGTTTTCTCGCTGACCTAGCACAACGCCTATAGCATAATCTGAAGCATCACACATAATTTCAAAGGGTAGGTTCCAGTTAGGTGCCTGGACTATCGGGGAAGTAGTGAGTAAAGTTTTAAGCTTATCAAAAGCCTTTAAGCAAGCATCATCAAAGACAAACTTAACATCTTTTGCAAGCAAATTGCAAAGAGGTCTAGAAATCAAGCTAAAATCCTTAATGAATCGACGGTAAAAACCTGCATGCCCTAAGAATGACCTAATATCTTTTACGGTTTTTGGGACCTGTAGAGTCTTAATAAGGTCAATTTTGGCTTTGTCTACCTCTATACCCTTTGAAGAAACGATGTGCCCTAAGACAATTCCCGATTCAACCATGAAATGGCATTTTTCCCAATTAAGCACTAAATTCTTTTCCTTACACCTAGTCAACACTAATGTCAAATGATGCAAGCACTCATCAAAAGATGAACCAAACACTGAAAAATCATCCATAAAGACCTCTAAAACCGTTCTACCATATCAGAAAATGCTCATCATACAACGCTGAAAAGTCGCAGGGGCATTACAAACCCGAAAGGCATGCGTCTATACGCAAAGGTACCAAAGGGACAGGTAAAAGTGGTTTTCTCTGGTCTTCTGGGGCAATAACGATCTGATTATAACCGAGTAGCCATCTAAAAGCAATAGTGACTATGTCCAGCTAATCGCTCTAGCATTTGGTCGATAAGGAAGGGAAAGTGATCCTTCCTTGTGACCTTGTTCAATTTCCTATAGTCAATACACACACGCCATCCCGTGGTCACTCGGGTTGGGATTAATTCATTATTATCATTCTGGAATACAGTGATACTTGATTTCTTGGGGAAAACCTGAACAGAGCTGACCCACTTACTGTCTGAAATTGGGTAAATAATACCCGCATCTAACAACTTAAGCACCTCTTTTCGAACTACTTCTTTCATGTTAGGGTTCAGTCGACGTTGCATCTCCCTAGAAGGTTTGGAGTCTTCCTATAAATGAATCTGATGCATACACACAGTAGGACTTATACCCTTAATGTCTGCTATAGTCCACCCTAAAGCTTCCTTATTGTCTTGAAGTACTTTTACTAGCCTACTCTCCTGATCACTATCCAAATCGGAAGTTACAATCACAGGTAAAGTTTCAGGTGGGCCTAAAAACACATACTGTAGAGTATCGGGTAATGGTTTAAGGTCCAACTTTGGGGGCTCTTATAAAGAAGGAATTAGGGTAGAATCAGAAACTGGTAACGTTTCGAACCTAGCTTTCCATCTATCAGTGTCTAACACAGGGGTAGAATCTAATAGAGCATTCACTTGTTCAATAGTGCTATCGTCATCAAAATCTAAACCAAAATGGGATAGACAACTTTCTAATGGGTCTTCAAATAAAATGTTTGGTAATGACTTCTCAACTAAGGCTTCTATCATGTTCACCTCTTCAAAAAATGTGTCATCTAGATCATAAGGTAGCTTACTGATATTAAAAATGTTCATCTCTATAGTCATATTACCAAAAGATAAATTCATCACACCATTTCGACAGTTAATGATCGCATTCGACGTAGCTAAAAACGGGAGACCTAAATCACATGTATCTGGTTCTCTGGGTCAGGGACAGGTTGAGTATCTAGGACCACGAAATCCACTGGATAGATAAACTTGTCGACCTCAATAAGGACATCCTCAATAACACCTCGAGGAATTTTAACAGACCTATCAACTAACTGCAGTGTTATCTGAGTAGGTTTCATTTCACCAAGTCCTAGATGTAAGTACACATGGTACGGAAGTAGGTTCACACTGGCTCCTAAGTCAAGTAAAGCTTTTTCAACCCGGTGTTTACCTATTTTACAAGCAATGGTATGGGAACCTGGGTCTTTGTACTTTGGAGTTGTAGTGTTTTGAATAATTGAACTTACGTGACTAGCTAAAGAGGCTTTCTTATGGACACTAAGTTTTTGCTTTCGTATACACATATCCTTAAGGAACTTGGCATAATCAGGAATTTGCCTAATTGCATCTAATAAAGGAAGGTTTATGGCAACTTGCTTAAAAACCTCTAATATGTCATTAAAGTTCGATTCCTTCTTTGTTGGTACTAATAGCTGAGGAAATGGGGATCTAGGCACAGAATCAGACCTCTCAGGAATTGAGTTGGCATCATCAGAAATTTTATCAGTTTCCTTAGCTAGTTTTCTTGAGGGGTGAACTACAGTATGTTCACTATCGGGCATGGTTACCTGATTGTCTACTATTCTACCACTCCTAAGGGTTATAATAGCATTCAATTGGTTCGATGGTTTTGTACCTACTTCATGAACTCCTCTATGATTGGGATTAGTCTGACTAGGGAACCTACCATTATCTCTCTCACTTAAGGTCTTAGCTATTTGGCCGACTTGAAGTTCTAACTTAGCAAGGCTCTAAGCATTAGTTTGAAAATTATGCTTGGTTTCCTGTTGAAAACTAACATGGCTCTGTGCTAACATTTCCTGAGTTTTTTCTAACATCTTAATAGATTCCTCTAAGCTAGTCGTTTTATTTTCTGGGCCTGATGTATTCCTAGTATAGCGAAAACCTGGGGGAGCATTAGAATTATTAGACTGACCCTGACTCTGTCCCTTAGACCATGAAAAGTTCGGATGGTTCCTCCAACCAGGATTATAGGTTTCTGAATATGGGTCAAACTTCTGACGATTATCAAACCTAGTGTTATTATATAGAGCATTGACTTGATCTTCATTATTCTGTCCTTCCCAAAAAGGCTCCAATCTATCACTAGTGTTACCCACTTTTAAAGCTTCTAACCTTTTCTCTATAGCAACAATTTTGGCATCTAATTCATAGCCTCCTTCTACCCTATTAACGTTTTCTCTGTCGAGAAGAATTTTTTTCTGGGGTCCCCTACTACTTTCCCATTGGTGGGTCTTTTCGGCGACTTCATGCAAATATGTCATCGCGTCATCAACTGTTTGGGAGCAGCTGTAAGGTCCCAGGTTTAAGTTCATAAGTTGCTTCCGTCTCAGCTAACCTTATACATGAGGGGAGAGTAGTCCTAGTTGGATTCAACAAAGATTTCAAAGTTGTCATTTCTGGCGCTATCGGAACAACATGGATTCTCTCCTCAGTCAAAGGACGTTCAAAAACAGACTCTTCAAAAGTCGTACTCTCTAGATTAAGGTAATCGAGACGCTTAGAACTACTAGGTTTCTGTTTAACAAATCTACCTAGTGTGTCTGTTTTACGTTCAGGCATACAATAGAATTTTCTAAATTGGAAGGGTAAGCAAACACAGATCAAGGCCGACTCAACCAAATCAAACCTATTGATTTCTAGCAAACAAAAAGCATGATGGCTCCACTTAGATTGTTTCTAGACCAGCTTCTAATCCTTCGAACGGGAATTCGTTACAATTTAAGCAAACCCCTCTAGAATCAATCCGAGTTAAAATAAGTTGAATAGAGGCGAGGGAAGATCGGTGGAGCTTTGATACCCAAGGCCTCACCGGTATTACAAGGTGGCGCAGTCACGCATTTAACTTACAGAAACCGTCAAGAACTTCGAAGTATGCTTAAAAGAATAACCAATATTTTTCGAATGACTTTCCTGTTAAGCTCGTTACCCTATCGGTCTCGTTCTAGTCAAAATTTTAGGCTTAGGTTCGCGTAGGTTACGTGTTCCTAAAGCGGGCAAGAAGAGAACGGTGATGAAATCCGAACCCTTATCTTGTATGGCCAGGCCTTGCCCTTTACTAGAAAAATAAATGTCTGTATTCAGTCCTCAACATATATGCATACGAAGGAGTCCAGTAACTCGCTGACAGGGGATTCGCGAGTGTTTAGAATCTTACCTCATGTTCCAGACGGGGGATGAATCGGTTGTAGTCGACTCGGGCCACTGACTCCGATGTCAAGTGTACGAACCCAAGGTGCAGAGATAATATCGTAATTATCCTCCTTCTCTGCAAACAGTTTATATTTAAAGTACCCTTCCGTAGGGTAATAAAAAAATAATGTCCCAAAGTCCAAAAGTCCAAAAAGAAAAGAAAAATTACAAAAATAATAAACCCAAATACAGTTTGTTTTTTTTGTTCTAAAAGAAAATAAACAAAACCCTAAACTAAAATTGTCTAAAATAAAATTGTCTTCTTTTCTGTTCTTTTTGCTTCAATCTTTAGCTCCACTGACTCCGATCTGGATCAATTTTCTTTATGATCCAGATCCTGTAGACACAAGATAAATACACAAAAACATAAAAAAGAACAAAAAAAAATAATAACAAAAAAAAATTAAAAAAAAAAATCTAGAACCCTAAAAACAAGTCCGCGTCGGCGGCGCCAAAAACTGATGTGATTTGTAGATAGTGGTAAAAAGTGATTCGATTCTCAAACTTGTGAAGGATAACTTTAGACTTAAATTCAAAACTAAATAGAAACCCGCTAATAATTATAACAAACACTGACAAAGTTGGTATCAATATTAAAAGAACACTGAGGCTAAGATTCCACTATTTTCCAAGTTCAAAGTGATTTGGTCCAAATATTTATATTCATGCAATTTTCTCGTTTAATTTGATTCTAAAATATTGCAACTAATAGATTTTCAACAGTAATAATTGTAAATACCAAGTATGAAGCATCAAGAGTCTATAAACTAAGCATACTCCATCAAAATAGATCACAATCACTCAAATAAAAATCATATTCAATAATAGTTCAAGGCAAATAATCATAATAATAATTGCAATAAGTTAAATAAAATAGATTTTACCGCTTTTTGTTGGAAAAATAGCTTCCTCTATCGCCTCACCAATGGGGTTTAGGTCCTCATATTAGTCATAATCTCAAAATAATTGTTTATGGCTCAAAAGATGATTAAAAAGATGAAAAGTGATAATACAGACGATTCGCAACAGTTTGCTGGTGTTGCAGAATCACTGTTACAGGGAGAAATAGTAGCTAAAGACCTAATGCAACATCTGTGATGAACGACACATAGGTACTGCTGTGAAACAACAATAGTTTTCTGCGACAGTTGCATGTGCGTCAATGTTCTTCGTGTTCTTGCTCTTCAGCAGCAGCAGCAGAATAAGGTATTTTCCTGCAACTCGATCTCTAGAGATCTGTGGTGTTCTAAACTTCTCTGAAAGGATTCGTACCCCTTATATGACTTATCCCCTCTCCTTTTATAGGCCACAACTCGATTAAATCTCCCCCAAAATCTTGGTTTATCTCCACAACAAGTGCCGGAGTTTTCTTCCTTTTTTATTCTTTTTTTATGTGTCAACTGAGTTGGTATCGACTCTCTTAATGATAGAATTAAATCTTCAAGGGAAGATATTCTCCAAATCCACCAGATAACTTTTTAAGATACGCCGAATAACTCGTGATATTCTCCACCTCTGTTTCTTTCACGCAACTTCCTTTCTCATACAAACTCTTCCCAAATAGCATAATATAATCCCAGCCGTTAACACACTCTCCCAAATTTCACGTAATTTACCAAGCCAACAAAATAAACCCGATATACTTTCACTTTCCCTGATGGCCTGATTCGCTTAGATATGCATAGAAACTTTTTTCTGCGTATCTAAATCCTATAGCATCCCTGTTTGACCAAACCAGGCCCAACCAACCCATATCAACAAATAAAACCTGATAAAATGTCGTCAAAATCGACCCAAGAAATTATGCAGAAGTTCGCAGGTGGAAGACGTGTTTTCCCGCCAAAACTGTGATGAAGATGGGAATCCCCCTAACCAGAATAGGGTGCCATTAGCCATGGTATGTAAATAGCAGGTATGGGTGCAAGTCGCGGTGAGGTGCCCCTTATCAACTGAGTGCCCCTTATCGAAACTAGGAGTACGCACAGTAGGTGTCCTCCGGGGTGCTTTTACCAACTTTTCGAGCCAATTTTTTCCAAAAATGTTTATTGGCCAAAAATACCTACAAATAAATAAAACACCATAATAAGTACAAAAATGAGCCCTAACAATATATAGAATCGAGACAAATCGGACACAAATATGTGTCTATCACCGCTCCCCTTCAACGTTCTCTCCAGCAACGGAGCCACTTCAACGTTCATTCTAGCAGCCGCTCCGCTTCAACGTCCTCCAACAGTGGCTCAGTTTCAACGTTTGCTCCAGCACCCGCTCCGCTTCAGCGTTCTCTCCATAAGATGTTCCAAGATCCGAAGCTAAAGCTTCAGCGTTTTGCTCCGTAAGTTTCAACATCCTCACCAATGTCGAGGCCGTTTCAACGCCTCTTTCCTTGCCAAGGATCGTGCCGTAACCGCCACTCCTTCCTGCCAAGGTTCGTGCAACCACACTCCCTATGCCAAGGATCATGATCGCAACCAGCCAATTTTCCTAGTCGTTTCCACCATTAGATCCACCCCGCTAAAACTCGTGGTTATGGACAGTTTTCTCGCTTACGCATCCAGCCAATCCCTTTACTTGATGGACACCCATACAATACCAGGAAACCTACTTTGTTCCCACGACAATGTAGTCTCTTCTGATCATATATGCTTCCACGAAACATTGTCGCTCGTTTGTTGATACCATCCAGAGCTTCACCATAGCAACAATCATTACAAAGATGGAAACATGTAAACCACACTTGGGGACTGAGTATCTACATGGAATCCCTTCACTTTCAAATCTCAGAAGCTACTGTCAACCAAAAGGTCGTAGCCACGACAAGGTCATCTACTCTTCAAGGGTGTAACATAAGAATATCATCACCTCTCTATCTAGAAGACGTCTGCAACACTTTACGAAGCCGCGGTGGATCCCAAGACTTCCAAGAGGAAATTACTTCAGAAACTAAAGCAAAATGCGACTGGGGACTTCTCATCTCAGTCCATCCCCGCGACTATCAAAGATTCATGAGATAACTCCAAGGATGCGACTGAAACATTTTCTTGAAGAAACAGAGGGAGCCACGATAAACAACATAACTCTCTCATTTCTACCTCTCCGCTATCCAGAATATTTCGTCCATATGATATTCTGAGCATCCCAGCGTCACATCCAGAAGAATACAATAATCTTGTATCAAATCCCGTGGACGTGGGTTCAAGGCGATTCAATGAAAGTAAGCTACACATTGGGACTACCATCACAGGACGCTTTCACTCCCCTCAGCCAGGTTATTTATGATTTCAGCATCATCATTGTCGAGGTTTTACGAGCCGCAGGAATTTCTCAACATGAAGGCGTACATGTGCACCGAAGACTCCAAAAGCACGACACAAAGATACAGTCACATATTTCGTCCATGCCATCGGATCTAACATAAGTATAATTGGGGACTGCTCACTGCATCCCATTCCATACGAAAGTCCAAGATTCGGAAGACGGTTCGAAGGATGTCGCTTTGGAACAAAATCCTTGAAGACTTGATAGCATCACTCGGAAACGGAACGTCTCCCAACTCATCTGTTTCATCCAGTGGCTCCGGATTTCGGCCATACAAGCATCCACAACATATCATTATCGCGATCAGAAGGTCCAGGCACTAAACAACCTAAAATCGCAGATGGACCAACAACGCAACCACAATCCCAAAGATTAGCCCTGACATGATCGTTGCCGAGCATATATTTCATCCATCCGTCCCAAGAATGCGATGGAGTTTGATAAATTTTGGAATCCACTGGAGAGACACTGCAGACGAAGGCGCGGATCCGGACGAGCAACATAAAACAGAAGAAGTCTTCATCTTCCCACGGAACTAAAGAAAGTTGTCATTTTACCGAAGCCAGTCGTCATCCTTCCACGGACTGAAGCCAGCAACCACCTCTACCACTCCCCGGCCTAGCCAGCAACACCACGAGTCGAATTTACGCAAAGCCGCCAACGCAAGAGTCACGGATTCTCTCTGCCTCCCGAAAAAGAACCCTTAGTATTGTCTAGCATCATCTTCGCTCATGAGAGAAACGATGGAGTACATACCTGGAATATGCTTGCCCGTTTTATTGTTGCCGCTCTACCGCTAACACCAGAGCGTGAGAAAAAAATACGATATAAAAAGGAGAGCTAACCCCTTTTTATATAGGCGTGACACTTTTGGAATTCGAATAAGGAAAGGATTTCCTATTTGAGCTATGCATGAAAAGAGGCAACCAAGCCCGCAAAGGCAAGCTTCACAGTTCCAACAATACGCGCTACACCAAACTTTACAGTGCCAATAATCCGCGCCACACCAAGCTTCACAGTACCAACAATCCATGTCAAGCCCAAGCCAGCAGCTCACGCACGCCAAGTCTATGCCAACGTCCTTCCAAGTCAATGCTAACTGCTCCATTCCAAGCCGACCAATGCTAACGGCTCCGTTCCAAGCCGACCAACACTAGCGGCTCATTCCAAGCCAATACAACGCTAGAGGCTCCATTCCAAGCCGAGCAATGCCAGCGGATCATTCCAAGCCAATACAACGCTAGCAGCCCCATTCCAAGCCGCACTATGCCAGCGGCTCACTTCTTGCCTACCAACGCAAGCGTATCCACTTCGATCGAAATCCGCGCATAACCGCCAACACGAGAGTCGCAGGTTTTCCTTACCTCCGAAAAAGGTTTGTCGTATCTTCCTGACTATCTTTTCATGACTTGTCGTTTCGATTTTGTCCTTGTCTGTCACCATCTTATGCTTACCTCGCAACAATGCCCCTGTTCCGAGCTAAGAAGGGGACTTAATGTTGATGGTGTTTTATAGCTTAGGGTTAAAATCGTAAAATACTAGTCAGACAGTGATGTCACAGAAATTGAGCAATAATGTCTCCACCAAGCGCATTTATTGAACCCTTTAATATGTCTGCAAGAAAATTACCGGGGTACCTTTTTTAATGCTAATTAGGGTTTCGATAGGCCAAACCCTAATTTCCACACTACATGTGCCAATGGCATGCCGTGCCATCCACATCTCCGCGCCAAGGCTTGCCAACCATGCCAGCCACACCACAGTGCCAATGGCATACCATGCCAACCACATCTTCGCGCCAAGGCATGCCAACCATGCCAGCCGCACCACAGCGCCAATGGAATACCATGCCAGCGACATCTCCGCGCTAAGGCATGCAAACCATGGCAGCCGCACCACATGTGACAATGGCATGCCATGCCAGCCACATCTCCGCGCCAAGGCATACCAACCATGCCAACCATACCACATGTGCCAATGGCATACCATGTCATCCATATCTTCTCGCCAAGGCATGCCAACCATGCCAGCCGCACCACAATGCCAATGGAATACCATGTCACCCACATCTCCGCGCTGAGGCATGCCAACCATGCCGCACCACATGTTCCAATGGCATGCCGTGCCAGCCACACCTCCGCGCCAAAGCATGCCACGTGTGTCAATGGCATGCCGTGCCAGACACATCTCCGCGCCAAGGCGTGCCAACCATACCACATGTGCCAATGGCATGCCGTGCCAGCCACATCTCCCCACCAAGGCATGCCAACCATGCCAGCCACACCAGATGTGCCAGTGGAATGCCGTGCTAGCCACGTATCCGCGCCAAGGCATGCCAACCATGCCACCCGCACTACATGTGCCAATGGCATGCCGTGCCATCCACATCTCCATGCCAAGGCGTGCCAACCATTCCAGCCGCACCAGCCACACCTCCGCGCCAAGGTATGCCAACCATGCCACATGTGCCAATGGCATGTCGTTCCAGCCACATCTCCGCGCCAAGGCATGCTAACCATGCCAGCCGCACCACTGTTCCAAAGCCATGTCGGCCCTACCAAATGCCGCTGGATGCCAAACAAAGGTTTGCGACAATCAACAACCACCCTTCCATCTGAAATGCAGATCTTAGCCCTCCAAGGTCGCCAGCTAACGGGCGGCAACCTTTGGCCCAACGCCAAGAAATTTTGGCCCCGCCCAAACCATGCCAAAATCCTAGTTTTTGGTCGCTCCTAAACTATGCCAAAATCCAGGTTTGGCCACGCCTAAACCGTGCCAAAGCCATGACAGTCACTCCTTCATGCCGCTGGCTGCCAAAAAGAAGGGTTGCAACAATCAACGACCACCCTTCCATCTGAGATGCGGATCTCAGTCGTCCAAGTTCGCCACCTAACGCATGGCAACTTCCGCCCCAAGGCCAAACATCATTGTTTTCCTAAAACCCTAATTTTGGTCGCGCCTAGAAAATGCCAAAGCCATGACGGCCACACCTCCATGCCGCTGGCTGGCAAACGGAAGGTTGCAACAATCAACGTCTATCCTTTCTCGTGAGATGCAAATCTCATCCGTACAAGCTTGCCACCAAACCAAACGATTTGTGGCAACCTCTTGGATGTGATTCCAAAGTTCCACGGTTTGTGCCAACCCCTAATTTGGGCCGCGCCAAGAGCATGCACGAGCCGTGATGGCCATGCCGCTGGCCGCCAAACGGAGGGTTGCAACAATCAATGGCTACCCCTCCTTCTGAGATGCAAATCTCAGTCGTACAAGCTTGCTACCAAACAACTTGTGGCAATCTCTTGGCTACACTGCCAACTCTTTGGCCACGGCACACACTTTGCTATGCCAATTTTTTGGTCATGGCACCAAACGCTAATTAGCCACACCAAGAGAATGTGCAAGCCATGGCACACACTTTTCTAATTAGCCACAATCAACGGCTAACCTTCCTCTCAAGATGCAAAATCTCGACCATCGAAGGTCACCACCGAGCCGGCAAGCCTCCCAAGCTCAACTTGCCAAAAAATAGCAACATGCTACACAAAACACTCGAGACATCAAAACATGTCACAAACTGGGCGATGCTCATTAGGGTATTGGTCTAACGGTTTACAGCATGCAACGTACACTACCCCCGTTACAAGAAAGTGTCATAAGAGTGAGGCGGTTAGTAAATACAAGAGGTAATGGTGAAACGTTTCCTTCATTATGGAAACATCAATTCCAGGCGTTACCCGTTACCGCTTTCTTCCATTTACTCAACAGTTTCTACTTCTTACGAGACCAGGGTACGTTTCGTTGCGACTTGCATAAATGGGTCTCACCTATTTCCACCAAAGGACAAGTTTTTGGTCAGGAACATACAAAACTCAGAAATCACCTGTTAGATTTCACATCTGTTAGCTTTCCACTTTCTGATACAAGTCGTCAAACAACTATTCTTACAGAATCAACTATTCTGGTCTCAACACTCTCTTCGCTTCCTTCCCTAGACCAACCCTTCTCCTTCACTTTGTGACCGAAGCAAGTCTGGAACGGCCATTTCTTGGTTTAGGACGAACTTGTACAGATTGATCTCTCGAATCAAAGTACTCCGTTGCAGTACATTTGTTTAAGGTTTAGACTCGTTTCTCACCCACACACACGAAATTACTGAAATCAGCAGAAACCATTTTCACCCTCAAACACTAAGTTATGTGGTTTCCTAGTTGAGTCGTTTATCTAATTTAGGTAAAAAGCTAACCTAAGAAGTTCTTGGGGAACAAGTTCGTGTGATCTATAAAAGGACCCGTAGGGTTAGAGTTATAGATATCTTCTTCTTAGAGAGTCTACAAACGTTTGTTTGCGTGAGAAGGAAAGAGCGGCTAGGGTTCTTATTGTGGGAGAGCTTTAAGTGGCTAGTTCTTGTGAGGTAAACTCTTGTGTAAGAGTTTTTTCAAAGAATTAGTGAAGTCTTTTGTTTTTCGAATTATTTCTTGATTCTTTCTTAGTTCTCTATATCGTTGTTTAATCGTTAAAACATCTTACTCGAAACGAACGTGTAGTAATGTTTCTATCTTAAAGGAAATCTCTACTGGATTCTAAAAAATCATCTCTGAGTAATAGATATGCTAAATACATGTGGGTGGTCAACCGACAAAATAAGGTTACTTGGCGAGAAGATAATTTACGAAGTATTTGAATTGTTGTGCAAGAAATTGGACAGCTGTACTGACAAGTTACCGAAGTTATCAGTGAAAAGGATGGAATAACTTTATTGAAAATGGCTTGGGCGAAGTATAAAGCAGAATCACGTGAATTGTGTGAATGCTGGCGAAGTAAAATGAGTTGTACTCCACTACTTAGTTTTTCCTATAAATAGAAACCTTGGTTCATTGTAAAAGGGGTTGGATATTTTGTACGGGAGAGGTTATGTTGAGGGAAAGTAAGTTAGGGTTCTTGTGAGTTTCCATACTTGTATCATCATTATCTTAACCTATTTATAAAAGAATTTCTAGTTCGTGTGCAATTGTAAATGAAGTGTTTGATTTGTTTTTATGACTAAGTCTTAGATATTGTGTATTTCATTACTTGGGTGTACTACTGGATTTTCTATAGTTACACCTTTCCAAAGTGTTGTACATGGCTGATAATGGGACAAAAAACTATTAAGGAGATACCAGAACCCATATTGAATAAATTAGACTATAAAATCCATTATCTTATGTGGGTTCAGTTTGATATCCTTTTCCAATAATCTGGCACCCCTATTAATAGTGTCGGTGTTTATAATATAATCCAGGTCTTCAACATTGATATTATTTTATTTTTCTTTCTTCTAGCAACAAAAATTATTATAAATATTTTAAAGATGTTTAAGTATAAATAGAATATAAAAGCACAAAATAATGAAACTATTATTCATTACAGATAATTTAGATGATACATATAAGCTCTATTTATAGGAAATGGATAAACCCTGGTTAAATCCACATAGGACGTACATACATCGGTTCAAGGTTGTAATATATCTGTAGTGCTTCACATATAATGTTTTATATGTGGTTCTTCAAATGTAGTTTTCTCCTCGATGATCACTGTATCTAAGTCTATGCTCTTATTAAAACTTCGCCAGGTTAACAAGGGACAAAACCTAAAAGAGTACAATATTAAGAAAACTTAAAAACATAGTTAGACACGTATACGTTGCCTTGTTAAAACTTTAACTAGGGAAAACCCATTGGGATAAAACCTTGACGAAGGGAAAAGAGTATAACACAGTAGTCCATAAGTATGCATTTGCCGAATACTTGTACATAGTATCCTTTTTATGTCTAGTGGGTGATTGGTGAAACCCAGTATGGATGTTGAAAAGGAGAGAGCACCAAGTACACCACCAACTTTTTTCGTTTTGATATGAGTATGAACTTGTGTAGTACTTTTAACAATCAAAAGATGCGGAAAAGTAAAAATCACACACACAAACACACACAAAATTTATTAACAAGGAAACCACAATAGCATAAAACCCCCATGACCTCTTCCAGATTCAAACACCAAACTGTATTGAGCCGCCACAGACCAAGTTAATTAATATCGCGTATCGGTCTCGTATCGGCTGGGTCCGATACACCTATATAAAAGATATTACCTGGTTTTATCGGTGATACATCATTAAAATTAGAATTTCAAATATTTATAAGACTTTAGAAAAAATAATAAGAATCATACACGTATCTAAAATTTCTAACACATAAGGTGGAAAAATCTTACGTATTGTGACTGTTGTCCAATTTTTCCGGTAAAATCTTTCTTATTATCCTTGCTTTATAATCGAAACAATCACAAATATAACTACGTAGTCAATAACAACGACACAAATTCTCCACTATCTTCTGCCGTCCACAGCAAAACCCAATTCCTCCTCGAGTATATATGGTGCGCATCTTATATATGCATAGTCATTGATTTTATATCTTAAATATATTAGGGTTTTTTACATTCTAATTGACGTTGTACTTGTCTGTAAAGACTAGATGCATGTTGCTCGAAAAACTTATTCACTTTATTTGGTGGTGATTTTGATAATTGATTATACTTGATGGTGCATAGTTTTCCCTTTATAGAATTCATCTTTACCACATATGATACTGGAATGCCTAATTTTCCCTTCATAGGTTTCATCTTAAACAAAGATGATATTGGAACTGATATTATCGGTGTATAGGTAAAAGCGATATCTCGGCCTGTACTGGCATGTACGAACGTTTTTATCGTTCCATCTTTGTATCGCCGATATTTTCGATATCGTATATTATTTTCCGATACCCGATAAAAACCTGTAATATCGGCATGGACAACCGATATTGACTACCTTACCACAGACACTAGCTTACTGTCATACTTCATACTGGAATGTAGTTGAGACCAAATCCACCCTCCAAGCGATTCAGTTACAACCACGCTCCTTACGTCTCTTGAACCTCGCAAGACTCTATGCAATTGTTTCTCTTAGCTGACGTCCTATACTGCCTAAGAGTTTCTTCAACCTAAGTGAAGATTTTTGTTACCAATCTATCTCTAACAGATAAGCCCATTATATTTCCCTTTATATCAAAGATCAAGTCTTGGAAATCTGTTTGCAATAGACAAAGCTAGCAAATTGTGTAGTTTTCTTGGTTTTTCTTCCATACAAAAGGGTTATAGATGCTATGAACCACAATTTGGTAGAGTTTTTGTGTCAAGACATGTAACATTTGATGAATCTCCATTTCCATCTCTTACTTACAAGATTCCTAGAGTTTCTAGCTCTTTTACACTCAAGTCATTCTTCCAAGCTTCATTTGCTGCTGAGTTGTCTTCTCCTTCTGCTCCAACTACAACTGATATATCAGCTATTTCGTCTGCTCAGCCTAATCTTGTTCCAGAAGTTCCAAGTTCAGAATCCACAGCTACTTCAATTGACACTGCAGTTACTTCTACTTATCCATCTGATTCCATTATCACTTCAACCCATAATATGCATACCATATCCAAGAGTGGAATTTTCAAACCTAAGATCTATTTTGCAACTAGATATCCACTTCCAACAGAATTTATGGCCAACATTACTCCTGCAGTACCAACAACTTTTTATCAAGCTAAAAAGGATCCAAAATTGATGGTTGCGCTTATGAAGGAACATAAAGCTCTCAAAGATGCTGGTACTTGGACTATTATTTATCCAATTCCAGGTCAGAATATAATATAATGTAAATGGGTTTAAAGTAAAGTATAATCCAGGTGGTACTATAGAAAGGCATAAGGCTAGACTTGTGGCTAAAGGATTTCATCAACAAGAAGGTTTAGACTATACTGAGATATTCAGTCATGTTGAAAAACCTACAACTATCAGGTTAGTTCTTTCTTTAACTGTTCACTATGATTAATTGGGAGGTTGAACAACTATATGTAAGCAATGCATTCTTACATGGATATCTGCAAGAAACAGTTTACATGACACAACCACCAAGTTTCATTGATCCAGCTAATCCAAATGGAGTGTGCTGTCATGTACCACCGTGAGCTTATGCACTTGACGTTGTCTTATGCAAGTTTAGTTGGGATTATGCAAGTTTAATTAGTAGAATAAGTCGGTAGGGTTTAATCATCGAGTTCCGTGTGAGATCATTGATGTAATAATTACTGTTTAAGTCATTCAGGAGAGGGTGTTTAAAGACCAATGATTATGTAAGAATTCAACTAATGCATGAAAACCCTATTTTCCTTTGGAAGATAAATTAGGCTCTGGTTTCAGAGAGAAAGTAGCTTGCTACCAAGTAATTCATTCATCCCTTGTACTAGTTCAGTACAATTAGTATCAGACTTCATTTTGAGACCTAAATCATGACTAACGGTGAGAAACATACCATTAAAAGTGTTAATACAATTGCTCAGGGAAATTCAACTGCAATACGAGAAATTCGTGAACAATTGAAGGCAGAAGCAACTGCTCGTACTGCTGATGACGCTAGAATGAATACTAATTTCGATCGTATCTTCAAAGCCTTACAGACCCTCCTTCCTCCTTCAACTGAAGAACAATCTAAGACAACTGTGGATCCTCAACCAGAAGATTCAACAAAAAGAGCTAAAGAAACTCATGAGGTGATCAAATCTACTCCTCCTAGTAAGTTTTCTCGAACACCCAAAGTTGATTTTCCACGATTCGATGGAACTAATCCAAGAGGTTGGGTTCATAAATGTAAAAGATATTTTGCTTTTCATAATTTTGCCGATTCCGACAAAGTTGATATGGATGCAATCCATTTTGATTCTAAAGTGGATCCATGGTTCTTAAATTATCAACAGGGTAACATAAATTGTATTGGGACACATTTTTTCATGATCTGTGTGTTAGATTTGAGGATGTAGAAAATGATAATTATGTTGGTAGTTTTAACAAGCTATCTCAGATTACCACTGTTGAAGATTATTATGATAGGTTTGAACATTTCAAAGCTTATGTGGTAGCTAATAATCCAACATTTCCCGAGTCTTTCTATACTTTGAGTTTTATTAGTGGTTTGAAGGATGAAATTCGTACTACAGTTCAAATTTTTAGACCAGAGGATACGTCTCGAGCTTTTTACTTGGCAAGAATGCAACAAGCTTCACTTATGAACTCTACTAAGCCTGTTAAAAATCCTTCTCGGCCATTCTTTCCATCACCCATTTCTATTCCTCAAAACCCATCCACCTCTAAACAACTTTTTTTCCTCTATCAACTAATTTTCATAAATCTTGTTCTCCAACACCTATCATTACTCATCCAACTACACCTACTAAAACTGACCCACCTCTTCCACTTATCAAGAAACTTACCCTTCAACAAATGAAGATTCGCAGAGACAAAGGCCTCTGCTATAACCGTGATGAATTTTACCGAACTGGCCATATTTGTAAGACTCGGAAGTTATTTATGCTTGTTGCTAATGAGGAAGAACTCAGTGATCAAAGTGATGCTTCCCATGATGAGCCTATGACGGATTCTCCCTCTAGTTCTGACACTAGTATGGATATTTCCTTGCATGCCTTGACAGGACATTCTGTTCCTGACATTATTCGCATTTCGGGACATCTCAATAATCAATCTATTATGGTCTTAATTGACACCGGCAGTACCCATAGCTTTATCGACTCTCACCTTGCGGCAAAGCTTGGTGTCCACATTTCACCAACAACTCATATGCTTGTGACTGTTGCCAATGGATATAGCACCATCAACAAAGGTCTGTGTAGTAACCTTCAATGGGAAATGCAGGGTTACAACTTTTCTGCTGACTTACGCGCTCCTCCTCTCGGTGGCTGTGACATGGTGCTTGGTGCAAATTGGTTGCGACAGCTCGGTGATGTGCTTTTTAACTTTTCTAAGCTCACTATTTTCTTTATACATCATGGTTGTCACATTACATTACAAGGGAGCTCTTCTAAGCCCTCTCTCAGTCTTTTAAGTGCTACTACCCTTAAGAAATTTATCAAGAGTAAGGCCCCTGCTTTAATAGGCCAATTTTTTCATGTTCATGCTACTCCTGTGCAACAGATTCCTAGTGAAGTTTCTACCTTACTAGATTCATTTACTGATGTCTTTTCAAAACCCACCCAACCGCCACCTTCTCGTCCACTGGATCATAAGATTCCACTTAAACCTAATTAAACACATACTTCACAAAGACCATACAAATGTCCCTTTATTCATAAAGCTGTGGTGGAACAGCTTGTCCAAGAAATTCTCTCTATAGGGTTGATTCAAAAGAGCCATAGCCCTTTTGCTGCTCCAATTATTTTGGTCAAGAAGAAGGATGAAACGTGGCGATTCTGTGTTGATTATCGCAAACTCAATGACATGACTATGAAGGGAAAGTTTCCTATTCCATAAATCGAAGAATTGTTGGACGAGTTGAATGGTGCCATTAACTTTACAAAGATCGATTTACTGTCAGGTTATCACCAGATTTTGATTTCTCCACCGGACATACACAAGACAGCTTTCCGCGCTCATCATGGACACTATGAGTTTCGTGTCATGCCCTTCGTCCTTACGAATGCACCTTCAACGTTTCAGGCATTGATGAATGAGGTTTTTCAGCCATTTCTTCGCAAGTTTGTACTTGTATTTTTTGACGATATTCTTGTATACAGTTCATCTCCTGCAAATCATATGAAGCATCTTCGTGTTGTTTTTTCTTTTCTACGCCAACATTCCTTGTATGCTAAATTCTCCAAGTGCACTTTTGCTCAGCCTCATCTCGAGTACTTGGGACACTTAATCACAGGAAATGATGTAGCTTCAGATCCTGACAAGGTTGCTGCTATGGTTAGTTGGCCTCAACCACAAACATTGAAGCAGTTACGGGTTTTTTTAGGCCTTACTGGTTATTATAGGAAGTTCATCAAAGGGTATGGCAATATTTTCAAGCCTCTGACAGAACTGTTAAAGAAGGACTCATTTATCTGGACTGATGAAGCCACCACAACATTCTCCTCTATCAAAACAACAAAGACTCAAGCCCCAGTTTTAGCTTTGCCTGATTTTAACAAGCCATTTACATTGAAAACCGATGCATGCTCAAAGGGTGTTGGTACAGTGCGTCTACAAGACAACAGAACCATAAAATTTTTCAGCCAACCTTTAGGTCCAAAAGCATTGGCCTTGTTCACATATGAAAAGCAGCTCTTGGCCATTATACTGGAAGTTTAGAAGTGGAAATATTATCTGAGCCATAATCAATTTATAATCAACACAGATCACCAAAGCTTGAAGTACCTAATGAAGTAGAAACTTTCATCAGCACTGCAACAAAAATGGCTAGTCAAGTTCATGGGTTTTGATTATTTTATCCACTACAAGAAAGGCAAGGACAATCAGGTTGATGATGCACTCTCCAGGTTACCACATGCTTCTTGTTCTATATTGTCATTATCTCAACCTCAGTGGACTAACGATATTATCTCCAGCTATGATTCTGATGTCGTGGTACAAAACCTCATTACTCAGCTGCTTATCACTCCAATATTGCAACATTATACTTACAAAAAAGGAATCCTGAGGTTCCAAGGAAGATTATATATTGGTTCAGGTAATGCTATTAGATCTTCTATCTTATAATCAGTACACTCTTCTGCAGTGGGAGGCCATTCTGGCATTGTAGGTACCTAAAACAGGCTAAGGCACATTTTTATTGGCCAAACATGAAGCATGACATGATCCAGTTTATCTCAGCTTGTGACATCTGCCAATGCAACTAAGGTGACCATTCATTTCCTGATGGACTTCTCCAGCCTCTCTCAATACCTGACACAACTTGGAAGGACATATCCATGGACTTCATTGAAGGTTTTCCAATGTATTGTCGAAAAAATGTCATTCTGGTAGTAGTAGATCGCCTCACCAAGTATAGCCATTTTATTCTGCTCAGCCATCCTTTCACTGCCATCACAGTTGCCAAAGAATTTTTGTCTAATATTTTTAAATTGCATGGTTTACCTAACACTATTGTCAGTGATCGAGATAAAATCTTCATCAGTCAGTTTTGGCAGGATTTATTTAAATCATTAGGTACCACCTTGAAACTGAGTTCAACTTACCATCCCCAAACCGATGGTCCAACTGAAAGGAAAAATGCATGTGTAGAGCAATATTTTCGATGCATGATAGGTTCACAGCCTAAGCAGTGGGTTTAGTGGTTGGACTTGGAATAATATTGGTTTAACACCAATATATTATCATACCTGCCTTAAAATGTCTCCATTTCAGGCGTTATACGGGTACCAACCTCCTCACTTAGTACTTCCAATTCCTACTCCTAATTCTGTAGCCACTGTTGAAGATTACTAACAGGAAAGGGACCTTATGCTACAACTTCACAAACATGACCTTTCTAAATCTCAAAGCAGGATGAAGTTTTTCGCAAATCAGAAAAGATCAGATAGGGAATTTGCAGTGGGTGACTTGGTGTTTCTGAAGCTTCAGCCATACAGGCAGACTTCAATAGCTATTAGAAAGGACTTCAAACTTTCAACTAAATATTTTGGGCCATTTGAAGTTCTCCAACGCATCGGTGTTGTTGCGTATAAAATAAAGCTACCAGTTGGTTCTCGAATTCATCCCATCTTTCATGTGTCACAACTAAAGAAGAAGATTGATCTTAATGCTGCCACCATGCCTCAGCTACCTCTGGTTGATCATAATGGCTGTTATGTGATAAAAACTTTGGATTTTTTGAACTACAGACTTACACTCCGTAATGGCTCATCAGTACCTTAGGTCTTGGTTCATTGGTCTAACTCAGCTCCAGAAGACGCGACATGGTAAGATACTGCGCACATCCAATCTCAGTTTCCTGATTTCATCCTTGATGACAAGGATGCTTAAATGGGGGAGGCAATGTCATGTACCAGCGTGGGCTTATGCACTTGATGTGGGCTTATGCAAGTTTAGTTGGGATTATGCAAGTTTACTTAGTAGAACAAGTTGGTAGGGTTTAATCGTCGAGTTCCGTGTGAGATCATTGATGTAATAATGACTGTTAGATTAAGTCATTTAGGAGAGGGTGTTTAAAGACCAATGATTGTGTAAGAATTCAACTAATGAATGAAAACCCTATTTTCCTTTGGGAGATAAATTAGGCTCTGCTTTCAGAGAGAATGTAGCTTGCTACCAAGTAAATCATTCATCCCTTGTACTAGTTCAGTACATGTGCAAATTGCCTAATTAATCAATTTATGGCATTAAATAGGCACCAAAATCATGGTATGAAAAGTTGGTGGATGCTCTTATTGCTCTGGGTTTTACTTCCTCTCTAGATGATACTTCTCTTTTCATTCATAAACATGGTTCACAAACAACAATTGCTCTGGTTTATGTGGATGATATTATACTTACAGGATCTTCTTCATAATTTTTCTCTTATGTTACATCTCGACTCAGTAAATCTTTTCATATCAAATATTTAAGTCCTCTTCATTATTTTCTGGGTATTGAAGTTAAAAGAAATTATTCAGCAATGCACTTGTCTCAATCCAAGTACATTCTTGATCTTCTGAAGAAAAATGATCTTCTTGGTATCAAACCTTGCACAACTCCAGCTATTGCAGACTCTAAGATGAGTTCTACAGATGGTGAATTGTTTTCAGATCCTACAGAATATATGTCTTAGTTGGTGTTTTGCAGTATATCACTTAGACAATACCAGAAATTTTTTATGCAATTAATCAGGTATGTCAACACATGAGCAAACCTATTAAATTTCATCTCACTGCTCCTAAGAGGATTGTCAGATATCTAAAAGGCACTACAAATCATGGCATTATTTTGCAAAAGGCTTAACTGCTTTGTCCACTTTATCTGACTGGGATGGAAATCCTGATGATAAGAGGTCCACAAGTGGCTTCTGTGTCCTTTTTGGTTTAAATCCAATTTCATGGTCTTCTAAGAAACAACCAACTGTTGCTAGAAGTTCTACAAAGGCTGAGTATAGGTCATTAGATCACAGAGCTGCAGAGGTTGTCTGGGTTTGTTCTCTCTTGAAAGATCTTGGAATTTTCCTTCCTACATGTCCTACAATTGGTTTTGATAATAAAGTTGCATTGTGTCCTCAGCTTCTAATCCAGTTTTGCGCTCCAGGGTGAAGCATGTTGGTCTTGATTTTCACTTCATGAGAGAGCTTGTTCAGTCCAAAGTGTTGGGTGTTTATTACATATCTACTGATAAATAAGTTGCAGATGTTTTCACTAAAGGACTCAGCACTATTAGGTTTGATTTTCTACGCAACAAGCTGAGAGTGCTCTCTTCTGCTCACACGGCTCAGCTTGAGGGAGGATGATAGTTGTAAATCAGTTTTATGTGTCTCTTCATCTTATTTGTGTGTGCCTTCATCATTTCATCAGTTTTACTATAACTGTACGGACATCAAGTCTTTTATGTTTTCCATTGTGTATCACAGTTGGTTTAATGCCAGCCTGTAGAGTCGGCATCACTGCCAGTCTATCACTGAGTCTGTGTCCTTTATAAGGAATTCTTCTTCCTTTAATTGTATTCTTTTAATAAACCAAAACCTTCAATTTGTACTGATCATGCACCTAAAATTGTTGAAATTTAAGTTTAATTGAGACTAATGAAAGTCAAATCAGCCGTGGTTGATTATTCACTAGGCTCGGTTTTTATCATATCAGCCCATTACCTAGACAAGGCCCAAATTAGAAAGTTACAGGCTTACAACTTTCATGATCCGAACACTGTATCTGACATCTATCTATGGAGTATGGACGATGGTCTGGAGTTGACATTTTTAATAAAGGGTCCAACAATGGAGTTGGCCAGACACGTGATGGTTGTATCAAATATTACCAGGATGTTTGGAGTGCGAGTTCCAATTGCACCACGGTGGGAGAATTAAGCTGATGTTCTGTTCATTTCACGTATGACCTAAGTTACAGGATTTTGGGCGTATAGCAACGAGATATTATCAACATATCAGAGTTGTTTTGAAGTTCTAACCATCAGCTAAATGGCTGAATGGTATCACACTTACAAACAGGAGTCAGGTATTCTAAAAAGGCTTCGATACCCGGCCCATTTAAAAAAAAAGATATAAAAGATTTACCAAACTCAAGTTTATTCCATATAGAACATTTGAAATACAAAGTAAACTTTAATTAGAAAGTTTTAATGTAGCAGTACGTTGTTGGAGCTTAGTTGTTAGGCTTCCAATTAGTTAACGTAATAATTGTTATCCAATATAATTTTTTTGAAATGTTTTAATTAAAAAATTTCTGCTTAACTTCCAATTTTATGAAATGAGAGTAAGAAGTTAAGCTTATTATGAAATCCAAATTTATATGAAAATATGAAGCTGTATGCATAAATAAAACCCCACGCAATTGAAACAGCAGCAACTCCAACTGGTGGTTCAGAGAGGCCGCTACCCAGAGAGGCCGGTACCAAGACCCTTGATAATCTTTTCAGCGCCCTCGATGAAATTCTTAATGATGTCAGCGGCAGGAAGGATTTCGTGCACAAGGCCAACGCCTTGCCCTCCATACATGACCATTTGATCAAGTTCCCCAGCGGTGGTCTGGTTCGCCACTTGTCCTGCAAACCGACGAAGAACCGTTTCCTATATATATATATATATATATATATATATATATATATATATATATATATATATGTGGTCAGTTAATTGTTGTTCAGAGAGTAATTAACTAATAGGTTAAACTTTGTATTAAAAATAAAAATTTGAGTACATTTTCATGAATGATAGAGTAACCAATGATAGGTTGATCATCATTGTTTGAGACATCCTGTTGTACTGGTTTCCATTTCTGATGGAAAGGTGTGTTAATAACACGAGTCGCTGCGAACCAGCTGGCACGACTGTATAGGTCTGTGTAATCTGTATCAGCTTCAGTATAATGCAGCAGTTGTTGCTTGTAGTAATCATGTGCATATGATTCAGGTGTAGTTATGAATCTGTACCATGAATACTTTTGTGTTACTATGTTGTCAATTAATTATGATTGAACGGTAGCTGTTTTCTTTAACCATTATCAACAACTATATTATCCATAATTTGATTACCTTGTTCCCACACCGATTCCGTTAGCTCCCAGTGCTAGGGCAGCAACAAAACCACGAGCGTCTGCAATTGCTCCAGTAGCAATTACTGTTGTTTTCTTATCACCGATTAGATCAACAATTCTGGGAACCAAAGCAATGACACTAACCTGTATATAAGAACGTTATAGACGATTAGAAATGCTTGCGGTTATACATATAGTGTGTGGAGAGTAAGAGTTTTATACATACACTTCCCCTGATATGCCCCCCAGCTTCAAAGCCCTGTGCCATGATACAGTCAACACCTGCGGCAATTGCTTTTTCTGCTTCGGCAACTGAACCTACCTGATGAACGATCTGGACTCCATTTTTATGTGCTTCATCCACCAGTTATTTGGGATAGTCTCCCCAGTAAACTTGCATGCACGCGAGCTTTTCGTCAAATATGGCCCTGGTACTATTAGATTGGTCCCATTCCAACAAAACACCAACTCCGAATGGCTTACTTGTGAGCTTCTTCGTAGCCTTTATGGACTTCACTTGCATATCATAATTATTCTGAAATTTAAACAAATTAACAAGTTAATCATACATATATATTCGGAACCATCAATCTATGTTTTGCAGGCATAGTCATCTAGAACTATCTGTGCTTCTTCCAAATAAAATTAAGCCAAAGAAAACGGGAAACTGGGTAAATTTGTAACCGAACAAGTAATTGTTCCTCGTTTTTGTTTTTTCCAAAATGTTTAAGTAATCACAATATCAAAACCAAATAGATTTAAAATGACAGTAACAACAGAACTAAAATATGCATACAGATGCGCCAGCCAGAAAACCAACGCCTCCGGCATTTGCTACAGCTGCAACAAGTTGTGGTCCTGTAACATCAGCTCCCAGTGGTGCTAAAACGATACCGTTGTCCCACCCCAAAGCGCTAGCTAACCCATCTCCAATATTTAGGTGGTACGTACACTGGCTAGATAGTATGAAATAATGAGAAGGGAACCAATAACTAGTTAGCTTGAGAAGGGAAGATGGAAGTGATTTCTTACGACTCTTTAGTATATCTATAAGACAGTATCATCATCTACTGCTAACCACGTGCAGCTAGTGATGAGTTTTACATAACTAGCGTGCATGATAAACATGCATGTATAGTTTTTTTCTGGTATAAAATAAGATAAAGCCATATCGATTTTTTTTCTTTTTTTCTTTTTATCGGCCGAAGTCACATCGAATTGATGTGCATGTCGTCCGTATCCACAAAAGAATTTACAAACAGATAGATAGTAAGATCAGAAAATGCACATCTTCTTTAATTTTAATACCAATCAACAGCAAAATGGAGTCCTCGAACTTACTTTCAATGACAATAATGTCATTGACCCGTAGGTTGTGACATGACAAAATTTGATGACCAAGTTAAAGAGACGTGATAAGCTGCGAACACTTTTGGTGCATGCCCTAATCAGCTAAAAACGTCAGAGCTCGTGAAAGTAGCGATCAAGAAGCGTCCCCGTCTATCACGACTGAAGGTTTAAACTTTCTTAATCATCCTAAGGCTTCTGTTCGGAAAAGATTTGACGATCCGTTCATTTTGCTTCCAGCTGGTCTTGATTGTATAGGCAACTTTCATGTATTTCTCTGGCATATATGGGAATTTGGATATCTACCAGGCCATAAAAGAAGAAGATGATGCACATTTAGCTCCGACCTTGGGCCTTGCACGGGGGTTCAAATATTACCTGCAACTTGGATTGTTTTCACAAATTAATAATAACTATATTTTGTAGCACGGGCATTTTTTTTTCCTTTTAGCCATGTTTTTGATTTGGTGTGATGTGGCTTCACCTCGTGCCATCTTGCATTTTTTATTAGGTGTTGTCGGGCTTTGCCTGCTTCGCCGCTGTACATTTTTGATTAGGTGTGGCTCGGGTTTTGGCTTCGCTTCGCCTCGTCCTGTTCCGATGCATTTTTGATTTGATGTTACACGGGATTATCCCCGCTCCGTCATTTTTTATTAGGTGTGGCTCGGCTTCGCCTCGCCCCCGTCACGATGCATTTTTTATTTGGTGTTGCACGGCTTCGTCCCGTTTCGTCGCGATATCTTTTTAATTAGGTGTGGGTCGGCTTCTGCTTCGCCTCGCCTCGCCCCGTCCCGATGCAATTTTGATTTGGTGTTGCACGGCTACGCCCCGCTCCGTCGCAATGGCTTTTTTAATAGGTGTGATTCGGCTTCGGGTTCGCCTCGCCTCGCCCCGATCCGATGCATTTTTATTTGGTGTTGCTCGGCTTCGCCCCGCCACATTGCGATGCATGTTTAATTTGGTGTGGCCCGACTCCGCCTCGTCCTATCGCTTAGGGTTTTTGATTTGGTGAGGCTCAGTTTCACTTCGTATTGTCACTTAACATTTTTTATTTGATGTGTCTCGGTTTCGCCTCGCTCTGTCCGGATACATTTTTAATTTGTTTATGCGTGGCTTCGCCTTGCCCGTCTTAATGCATTTTTTATTTTTGTGTCGGTTGATTTTGATGCGGTAAAGCTTTTGGATACTATACTTGATGTTTGAGTGGTTTTAATCAAAACCGAAAAACATTGCACTAAAGGTCACCTAAATTGTTTGCCTCTCTTTACGAAAGAACCCGTGCTACACACATGGTAATTATGTCTTTGCTTTCTATGTGACTATTGGATTTTTTTCTTTCCGTATTGGATTTTTGTAACTGTGAACCTACGAAATTTTATGACAAGTATCTATTATAGCGACTTTCTCACAAATACAATAATTATGATAGTTATTGTTAAGACCCTGGTCCACCTAGTCGTATGAATTACATGAGAAATCGAAGATAAGAGCCGATAGAAATGCTGAAACTTATATGTGCCACCTATCTCTCTCTGTTATCTTAACCTGCGAAAAAAATAAAGGAACCCACTGAGATGAATAAGAAATTTTTTTTAGGAACATGCATGACCTGGCTATCTTTTTTTTTCTTTTAATCATATTTTATATGCCCTGGATAAATTTTTTATTACGTGTCATGAAGTTTCGTCCCGTTCTTCGCGATACATTTTTGATTAGGTGTGGCTCGGCTTCATCTCATCCCGTTCCGATCCATTTTTTATTTGGTGTTGCACGATTTCACCCCGCCAAGTGACTAATTTTGGACGGATTCATGTCCTAAAGGGTTGCACATCTTTGATTTGGTGATATGTTCTTGATACCTCTTCGCTCAACGGGGAGCATCTTCACATATAATGCATGGTGAATGTCTAGTTTTTGTTCCTACCGGAGGATTGTGATATATATTTTTCGTAGTGCACCTCATTTGGGTCTCTTCTGTACTGCATCTCAGGTAATTGACCATGTTTGGCTGTTTTACTGGTCAAAAATATTCACAACATTAGTTGAGCTCGAAAATGTCTGGTGCTTTGGTGCATGACATAAATATATATAGATACCACCATGTTAATTGAAAGTACAAAATTATCCATTCAATGGGGCCAACAAATTACGCCCTTCATACGGATTACGATTTTCATTCATTTCCACCACAAAAGGCTGACGCAAAATGTAAATAGTACCATGTAACAATAATTACAAATAGAGGACCAGAGGATGTTTATATCAAAATTAGTACCCTATCGTATCTGACAACCCATGACACTTCAGTTTTCTAACCGCGTATCAACTGAAAGGGGAATGAAGACTGCATTGTGCTAAGAGATAGCACAAAGAGAGACCGATATGCTACATTATGCAAGGAATTGATGTATTCAAATGCAATGAATAAAATTGCAGTGATCAGTTCGATGACTTTTTTGAATGGCTACACTTTCAGCCATATACCATGTCAATGAGAATACATACGGTAAGGCGTCGTGTTAAATGGATCAAAATCCAAAAATGGACGAATGTCACTAACACTGTTATACATAGAAAAACGGGGAAAATTATGTATTCTTCAGTATTTTTCTGTATCAAAGATCAAAATCCTGATAAAATTTTTCAACCCACCTTTAAATTCAGGTAGACGAATATCACAGCTCCACTGTCTCTAGAGAATGGCACCATCAATAGTTTCAGTCGTAGAGTTTAAGAGACAGAAACACATATTTTAGCATGTAAAATTAGAAAAATATTATGGCTATCTCTAAATTTGACTTTACTGAAATACACTTGTACATTGTAGATCACATGCCACATATCCCACTTGGCTTCTCATTTTCATCTTGGAAAGTTCGATGAAATAGCGACCTATAATTCTTATTTATTTTGGACTATCACTTTAATGTGCCCACTAAAGCTACGTTCGATAACCTCTGGAGCTATTTCAACTTGTACCATCTTTAGTGACTATTAAATGGTTGCAACCATCTGACAAAGCAAATAAAACAGCCTCTCCCCAGTTTACTGCCCATGAAATTCCTTGAAAGATGAGTTTACTGCCCATGAAATTCAAAGCAAATAAAACAGCTATGCATTACATGAAATTCCTTTACGGTCAGTATCCATGTGCAATTATTAACTTCACAATGATTAGACTTCTTGTATCCATGGTGGAAAGTACATTCACTACTAAATGTCACCAATAATTAATAGCGCACTCTGTTCCGGGTGTACACATGCAAGTGACTTGATGTAATGATGAAGGTGACCCCATACGCCTCCATCTGGAGCATTGAGAAAAAACCGCTTAGATGTTTTAAGCATAGCTCCTAACCTCTAAAAATATAATAACACTACAGAGTATATGACCTTTTAAAGGAGATCACATGCATATCGTTTCACCAAGTATGAAGAGTTCAATCATTAACAATGATACTGAAACAATGAAACATACGTAAATAAGTAATGTATAAGAGATTTACAGAAATAAAACGAAAAATGAAAAGCATAACAGAAACTTTATAACGCAATTACCTCGAATGTACACCGTCTTGCATATTCATAGGTTCCGAATTCCTCCTGAACAACTACGACCAACTTGTTAAGCCTGGTAAGAAAACAAAGAAGTAGCTAATCACCTTATGGTACACTCAGCGACAGATTCGTATCAGTTCAATGCTTTCACACACATGGTAGCCAAAACAGTGAAGAAAACAAAAAATTGAAACTTTATATGACTCAAGGTATTACATATGTTAAAATCAGAATGATCATACAACAAAAAATTAGAAAGTACGAAACAAACACAACTAACAATTGAAATTCCTGTCGAAAAAATCAAAATGATCATACAACAAAAAATAAGAAAGTAAGAAACAAACTCTACCAACAATTGAAATCCCTGTGGAAAAAATCACGAAAAAAAATAGATGACTATTAGTAATAGGAGTAGTGTTTACGAACAATTGTCAAGATTTTGTTGTTTATCAGGGGAAAAGAACAAAAGAAGAACCCTAATTTGTCAACGTAGTTTGTCAACTTCACCTTGATGAAAAGCAGCAACTCCTAACGCTTCTGATTAGAATTTTTATAGTCTTTTGCATCTGCATACAATTGTTGAATTTATCAATGTATATCAAAATATTACATATATTGCTAATAATGAGTACTTAGTAGGTTTTTATTCGAGGTTTTAAACTAAAAGCAAAAAATCATATTTAACAACACCACCAAACTTACAATCGACTGAATTTACAATCATAAGAAAAGCACCTTGATTTTGAAAGACAAATTGTATGCAGAATGATTAGTCTAGGGAGGAATCATCTTCAGTATTTCTAGTAGCAACTATCCCTTCAGTCTTTCTAGTAGCACCCTGCAAATATCACCTTTGCCAACAGTCAAGATATAGTACGAAAATTATTCATGAAACAAATGGAAGTACTTCAACTTCTAAAAATACCTATTATAGCTTCACGCCATCAAGCAGCCATAATATGCAACCTTGAAGATGAAAGAAGAGTCGTTTCATACCATTAATAATTTAGTTACCATGACACTTCAATTGTTTCAGCTTTTGGATATGACCCTTCACCTGAATAACACGGTCAATTGGAGTCATGGGCTGCAAATCAATAATAAAAATAATACGAATCGGTGTCACAAATTATTGTATTTTAATAAACCAAGCAATTTAATCTATGACTTGAAGGACTGCTAACTTTTCTTGAAGGGGAACTGATATCCATGCATTACTGAAATTATCACTCTGCCATAAGCTTATTGCCACCGCTATGCATCATGACAGAGTTTTTCATATACCTGAGCTAACTAAACAATGTAGAAAGCTAACTCAAAAATCAAATAAAACATAAAAATATGATAATTCCACACAGAATTCTCCTATGTGACTGGACCCATGTATTACTCTCATGTAAAATCATTCCATACAGAATAAAATTCAAACCTTGAATATGAAGCAGTTAGATAGTAATAGTTGCAAATATTAATTATGTTGTTCCTGAATTAATGAACCGGTTATGTATGATTATATGATTTGTTAAATATCTTATCCACTGAAATAAAAAATAGATAACCATTGATGCTACCCTTTTAAGAGGAAGTAAGCTCTAACCTACAAAATAAAAACACAAAAAGTGGTTTCAGTTAGGAAGTAATCAAAATAGAGATGATTCTAATGACGAAAAAATAAGATTAATATGACAACAAAAACGGAACTTGCTGCTTCTTCGTCTTTGCAACCATGAGAGCAATGACGGACCTACAGCTAATTTCTTTTTTTTTTTTGATGGACCAAGGCTTTTAGCCCGGGTCTTAAAAGGAAATTTATCTTTCTTAGGTCCGTCCCTGCATCAGAGAACCCTAGCCCTAACCTACAAAAAAAAAATGGTTTCAGTCTTTGCTTAATAATGATAATGAAGATATCGTTTGGGATTAATAAAACCCTTGGATTGCTCGAACAACTTCTACTTCAAACACTTATAGGATTAATAAAACCCTAGGTTTGCCACATGAAGATTTTGAACTTGATATCGTTACTCAGTGAAATAGTGTGTTAAGAGTTTTTTTTCTTTGAGGATGAAGGTTGGATAGATTCTGTTAAACTTCTCAAAGAGGATGAAGGTTGTGGAAAAGAGAATCGTAAACGGAGTTTTTTTTGTTTTTGCGGCAGCTTAGGGTTTTTTTTTTTTTTTTTTCGTGGAAACGATTTTCTTTCTTTTTTGTTCACGGAATATTTGAAAGAAATTCGAAGCAAAAAGAGAAAAATTCTCTCAATGCTGGTGAGGAGAGAGATTTTTAGAGCAATTTGGTGAGATGGGTGGTGCTCACTTTTAATATAGAGGGATTCTACGTACCGCGCGACGTGGGGCCTAATATAGCTTAGGATTTTAAAGAAGTTAGATGTTGGACAAGTTTTTAGACCCCCTGATACATGTAGATGAACCAAATTGGTCAAATGGGTCAAAGGTGTTTCTAAGATTAGTTGTCTATGATTGAGTCAAAGGTGTTTCTAAGAATAGCACCAAATGAGTCGGATGAAAAATGTGTTGGTAAGTAATTACATGGTGTTTTTGGATGATAATGAGTTGTATCTCCTAATTTCTTCTTGCCATCCATGTCATCACCTCTTCTCTTCCTTTCATGCAATGAAATCACTAACAACCCTATTATCCCTTTTTACATCTTCTCCTTACCCTCTTCCTATTTTTCCTCCCCCTCCTCCTTAACTTTTCTCTCCTCTTCTTGTTTTCACGACCTCTCCTCATCTTCTCATGGAGGAGAGGGTCCCCTCTTTCCCTGACCTTCAGAAACAAGAAGAAGAAGAACATCAACAACAACCGCAACAAGGACGTCAACCACAAGTATCGCCATTTTCACCGTCACCATCACCATCTCCTCAACAACAACGACACCACCAAATATCATCACCCTCACCAACACCATCTCCATCTCCATCACCACAACAATTACTCCCTCCACCACCCGGCCAAGCAGCATTCCCTATCACCACCGGATCAGGACGTACCTACATTGTTCAAGTACCTAAAACTCAGATTTATCGTGTTCCACCACCGGAGAATGCTTTAATTATCGAACGCCACCTTAAACCTGAAAACCAGGAAAATCCACGTTGCTCATTCTTGTTTTGGTTCTTCATTATCATCGGCGTTATACTTGTGGTGTTGGGTGCAACTGTTGCCGTTATATATTTCACTGTCAGACCTCAAGAACCTATATATCTGGTTGATAAAGTGGTCGTTCAAAACCAAGATTCTTCGCCTCATCGTCCTCAATATCACATCACATTAAGAAGTAGGAATCCAAATGAGCGAATGGGTATTTCTTATCAAGATGGAGGAAGTGCAACACTCTCATACAAACAAAGCCAGATTGCGAAAGGAAATCCTCCAAGTTTGTACCAAGACAACAAAGAAACGAAGAACATTCGAATAGATCTTAAGAGTTTGCATATTGTCTTGCCCCACGAAGTCTTAAAGAGTATGAAAGAAACAACACCGAAAGCGAACGCAAGAATTGCTTTGATGTTAAGGGTAAATGTCCCGATGACAATGAAAATCGCGTTTATCAGATCATGGGACCTTAATATGGAGATTACTTGCAACTTTAGGGTAAGTTCTTTGGATAAAAATATACGTGTAATATCTCAGGAATGTGATACTAAGCTCTAACAAGTAAGGGTGATGGTGGTTTTGTGTTGGTGGCAATGGTAGTAGTGGTGGTAATGGCATTATATGAAGGTTTTTTCAAATACTCTTTTTTTACTTTTTTATTTTTCTCCATTTCGGAAATTTGTTAAATGTTTGTTTTCTTTTGTGAAGTATATAGATCACAATGCAAGGAGAAATTAGATGAGATCATTCTAATCTTTCAAATCTTCGTCTTCTTGGAAGATTTTCGGATTTCAGACTTCAATATCTTTAATTTGGTGTGTGTTTATATTTCATATTTCATCTGTTATTTGTGCAGCCGAAATACTGGCTATCGGCTAAATTGGTTCGAATAAGCAATTGAATTATAAGACGTACATACAACTGGATTATTTCCATGAATCAAACAACGCTAAACAATATACGTACTTCTGTGTTATGTAGATCGTTAGATCCATGAGTTACTTCTATGGACAAAGTTTATAAGCATTTTGTAGTTCGACTACTAGACATTTGATTCAATTGCGTACTCGTACAAAATATGCTATACGGACCTTTTTTGGGAATGTCAAAAGGCATTACACTGCTCACCGTTAGTGACAAATGACAGGATCACCGGAGCAACGGTGAATCGGTGATTTACAGTTTCGAATTCCTGCATGAATTAGAGACTCCGACAAAGCCCCAATACATCAAAATCGTCGATTCATAACCCAAGAGATGATGTATTGAGTACTGAGTCGATATAGCCTAGACACTGGCGCACTGCTTGCTAAGTGGTAAACTGGTATTATTTTTTGGTCTGAGCCAGACTAAGTTGATTTTGGGATATTTCCCATCTTATTATGCCTTCTTCTTGGTATTGTTGCTCTCCCTTGGGAATGAAATCAATGTTAACAATGTTGCGCTCGAGTATCCACATATCCGAAAACATTATATGAGACCGCATAGCGCAGTGGATTAGCGCGTTTGACTTCGGATCAAAAGGTCGTGGGTTCGACTCCCACTGTGGTCGCATACCATTTTTGGCACTGCACGATGCAAGCGGTCAGATATTTATAAGTTCAGTTCTTTAGGTTTACATTTACAGCAGGCACTGCACGGTGCAAGCGTTCAGTTCGTCATCGGTGATAAACCCCAATGCATCAAAATTTTGATTCATGGACCAACGAGATGATGTGTTGACTATTTGAGTCAATTTGGCCTAGGCATGCCTTCTAGTGGTAATGGGCATTTTTTGTTGGTGTAGACCAGCTAAACCTAGAAGTTAATTTTAGAATTTTACCGATCATACTGTTCTTCTTTGGCTTGTCGGTTTCCATTTTTGGTCGCATACCATTTTTGGCACTGCACGATGCAAGCGGTCAGATATATATAAGTTCAGTTCTTTAGGTTTACATTTACAGCAGGCACTGCACGGTGCAAGCGTTCAGTTCGTCATCGGTGATAAACCCCAATGCATCAAAATTTTGATTCATGGACCAACGAGATGATGTGTTGACTATTTGAGTCAATTTGGCCTAGGCATGCCTTCTAGTGGTAATGGGCATTTTTTGTTGGTGTAGACCAGCTAAACCTAGAAGTTAATTTTAGAATTTTACCGATCATACTGTTCTTCTTTGGCTTGTCGGTTTCCCTTGGGTGAGATATAACCAATTGAAACTCGGGATAAGAAATGAACTGAATGGGAACAAAGTTGAAGAAAGCGAATGTTAACTTTCTGATAGAATTATATGAGGCCAGTGGATTAGCGCGTTTGACTCTGGATCAAAAGGCCGTGGGTTTCGCCTCCCACTACCCAACCGCTCACCGCATACGGGTTATACTACCACTGTCGAAAATTAGTACATTTTACTGTCATGGTTTCTAGAACATTCTCGAGAAAAGTTTTTTATTTCCTAGTTGAGGTGGTTTCCTATTCAAAGGAGACTAATACTTGTGAATCAAGTTTGTGATATACCTATATAAGGATGTCTAGTATATGAGTTTAACTATGGAATTCTCAATGAAGTTGTGAGGGATGTCATCCCACCTCTTGGGGTGGTTATCTTGTGAGAGTTTTGATGGTGAGACTATAGAAACAAGGATGGCTAACATAGAAAGATATTATTGTAATTGTTCCTTGAAGGTTCTCATTATAATGGAAGAGTCATCGTTGAAAGTGGACGTAGGCACATTGCCGAACCACTATAAACCCCGTGTCATGGTTTTCCTTTGTTATTTACTCATTGATCAATTTTGTGATTGTTTGCTTTGTTATATCTCTATGGGAGTCGTGTATGTGTACTTTCCTGATCTCCTTTATATTTGTTTTACGACATGGTATCAAAGCAAGGTTAGAGGAAGGGAGAGGAGAAGGAGGAAGTGTTAAAGATTTTTCTTTGTTGGGGTTGTCGAGAAAAGTTGTTTATGTTTTCAATATTGAAGAAGGAATTTATTTCAACGAGCTGGTGGTACGAGTTAACGTATGGGAAGTTTTATTTGGCTCTTATGTTGCTTGTTTTGAGTTAGTTTTTGCTTTGGTCGAAGACGTGACAAAGAAGTTCCGGTATACAAGGACTTTCTCTGAAGCTGAAGTTATGGCCGTGAAAACAACTAACAGGGAGGATGTTGCCGAAGGTTTGTGTGAGCCATTGTGTGGTCGAGAAGCACATGGGATCAATCAAGACGAGAAACCAGGAAATTGTTGTCGTGAATGGTTGAGAGTATTGTTGCGACTTTGTGGGTTTAAGGTGTTAGTGGATTTCACCACCTAAGTAATGCACGTGTAAAACTAGGTTTCTTTTGAAACCATTCATGGGACTGGGAGAAGGTCGTAAAAATAAAAATAAAGCAGTTGAAAAGTTGTCCCAGTTGAAAAACCCCATCATATGCTACTAAGTGGAGATCCCAGCGAAGAATTAGTTAAACAAGATGGATAATCACCAGTTTCTACGCGAAGATAAGTAGAGATCCCAGCGAACCAGAAGTAGGTTGCAGAAGAAAACCAGCAGCAAGAAGCAGGCATCTCGACAAAGGAAATTCGAAGGTGATGACGAAGGTTGTGAAGTTGAGTACCACATTGATTTTGTTGCTCAAGGTTACTGGTAAAGATCGATGAAGGACATGGTTTTACCGAGGAGAAAAATCAGTTGAAAAACTGTCCTTGTGTCGTTGATTGGAAGTGATGAGTTGTGTACGTTCCGGGTTAGTCTCAAACACAAGTTCAAAGAAGGTTTAGATAATTTTCGAGACACGGGTACTAGAAATAGCTTGACGTCATTGAATTCCTTTGATGGAAAGTGGTGATTGTTGATATAAAAAGAATTCGAAGCCAAGATTGTCACAAAGTTTAGGTTCGAATCTGTTTAGTTTCGAGCTTGAAGTTCGTGGAGTTTTGTTCTAAATTGGAACTTGATCTAAATATGAAGAAGAGAGTTAGGAACTCGTTTCTTGAGCCGAGATGAAGGAAGATAATTAAGATAGGTTGTCCAAGACAAAATGAGTATGCTGTTGTGAGCGAGCACAAGGATAAAGACACTGTTTTGGGTTCGGAGTTTGCAAAATAAAGAGAAGCTGCTTGCCATGGTTTAATGGTTGTTAAGTAGGATTGTTTGACAGTGGCTAGGAGGAGTTCTCGGCGTCATCAATAGTTGTTTGCCAAGGGAAGTTTGGCACCAGTTCAAGTCATTTTTAAGCTATTGTTTCTGACCACAAAAACAGCTTGCAAGTGGCGTTGTTGCAGTTGTTGTTTTTTGGAAATATGACTTAGCCTGAAGAGTGTTTAGTATCGTTTTGTTTTTTGAATTTAATTATTCATGGGACATGCTTGGCATATGGGTTCGAAGAAGACATTGAATGCAAGAAGGATTAGGAGCTCTTGAGCTGAGATGTTGGAGGAATTAGTGGTTTGAAATTGTTATAAAGCTCGGGGTTTGCGTTGTGTCTGCCATAGAAACTACAATTGAGAAAAGAGGTTTCTTGTCGCAGGTGAACACGAGATGAAGACGGGTTCTTTTGGGAGAGAAGTGACTCAATCTTGTGGTGTTTTAGGGAAAAGATTTCTAGCCGCATAGAGCTGAATGAAAAAGGAATTGCTGCCACTGGTTAGTTATCGTGTTCATAGAATTGAGACATGAATTGGAGACTTAGAAGGAATCTGATATAGGACTGATTATGGTGATATTTTATCCCATAGAAATAGTCACAAGGTGCTTACTTCGTAAAAGTTTTAGGGTGTTGAACGACCAAGATTTGATAGCTTGGAGAGTCTGTGTTGCTGTGTATGGCAATGATTGGCTGCACTATGAGACTTTTAGTATTTGGATGTGGATTTGAGTTTGTAAGGAACTAACCAGCCAAAGGTGTTATTTTCCATTGAATTTCTGGTTGATTTGTGGGGTCTATATGGAACGATGATCTTAGTAGAAGTTGAAGAGATGCGGAAGTTACGAGTATTGTGCTGTCAAAGTAGAGCAAGCCTTTTTTAGGTAACCACAGTGATGATAACTTTGGGAAAAAGCCTTGTCAAATTAGAGGAAGCCTTTTAGGTAATCACATTGATGGTGACTTTGACAGTAGAGTAACAATTGTGTCAAAAGCGTGGCAAATGCTATAAAGGCGTAACTATAGTTACAGTTCTGACAGTAGCGTAGCTAATGAACAATTGTGACAGGAGTAACTGAAGTTAAATGCAGTCGAGACATGTTTACTTGAGAAAAGAAGAAAGTTTTGTGAAGTGTGACTCTTCCTGAAGTAACATGTGAAAATAAGTTGAGATGTGAGCAGTTTCGAGAGACGCACTGGGTGCTATTGAACTGTCGGAGATGTATGGGAATGTTTTTGAGGATGCACCTAGTAGTGCTTTTGAAATATTTTGAGGGATTCACCTAGTAGTGCTTTTGAAATTTTTTGAGGGATGCACCTAGTAGTGCTTTTGAAATTCTTTGAGGGATGCACCTAGTAGTGCTTTTGAAATTCCTTGAGGAATAACTAGTAGTGGTTTATGAGGTAACATGAGTTCTCTTGAACCGGGAAAAGAAATGTGTTTGGGGGGTAACATGAGTAAGAAATGACTATCAAGACATAGGTATGCTTGTGAAGCAGATTTGTTGAGGATAAGTCACGAGATGGTGTAACTGGAGAAGTGATTTAAAATGATGGGACTTAAATGTCCACTGGTGATAACTAGATGAGTTTGTTGGAATAAAACAAATGACGAGTTCAATCAAATGACGAGTTCTAATGGTGTGGTGACAACTAAAAGGCCTAGCAACTTGAATATTGTGAAAGTGGCTAAGTTGGTAAGCTTTACCATAAGTATGCACTAAGGGGAGGTGTCAAAAATTAGTACATCTTACTGTCATGGTTTCTAGAACATTCTAGAGACAAGTTCTTTATTTCCTAATTGACGTGGTTTCCTACTCAAAGGAGACTAATACTTGAGAATCAAGTTTGTGATATACCTATATAAGGATGTCTAGTATATGAGTTTAACTATGAAATTCTCAATGAAGTTGTGAGGGATTCCATCCCATCTCTTGGGGTGGTTATCTTGTGAGAGTTTTGATGGTGAGACTAGAAAAACAATGATGGCTAACATAGAAAGATATTATTGTAATTGTTCCTTGAAGGTTCTCATTATAATGGAAGAGTCATCGTTGAAAGTGGACGTAGGCACATTGCCGAACCACTATAAACCTTGTGTCATGGTTTGCCTTTGTTATTTAATCATTGATCAATTTTGTGATTGTTTGCTTTGTTATATCTCTACGGGAGTCGTGTATGTCTACTTTCCTGATCTCCTCTATACCTGTTTTACGACAACCACTACCTAATTGCCCACCGCGTAAGATTTTCACATGTTTTTATATCGCACCACTTCCCACCGCAAGAGATTTTTGGCCACCTCAAGAGATTTTTGGCACTGCACAGTGCAAACGTATTCATAAGGTAAATCTTCACATGCTTCTTATATCTTAGCTAAATACAGTTTTTGCCACGGCACAGTGCAAACTTATTCATCAGTTAATGCTTCACCTGTTCCTTATATCAAAAACTTTAAGTAGATTCAAAAGTTAATTACATGTTTTTTTATATACGTCTTCTTATATTTGGACATAGTTTACTTTGCTTTTGCAACCGTTTAAATCGATGATCATGATATAACAGACGCACCAGGAATAATTTTACGCTAAATCAAAACATCTGTACTTACTTGCACATATTTTTCCGTTTTTAGTTACTTAAATTCTTTTGAGAGATAAAAACTATCAACATACAGCACATGTAGTTCACAGGACACCTCACTCAGAATTTAGGCAACCTAACTCCTTACAAATGCAATTACTATATGTGCCTTCTAATCATAGATATAAATTTGTATCTCCTACTACCTCATGTTGTCAATTATATACCTTTAGCAGCTTAGCTAATAACACTAACTAAAATATTTAAAATCTATGTTTGGACTATGGATATTGTATTTTTCATTACAAACTGCATCAAACTATTTTTTATTTTTTAATAAAATGTTCTGTAGACAAAATTATTTTGCGTAAAAATCAACAAAAATGACTTACATAAACGGTGAATCTCTCCGATGATTTATCGTGCAAATCTAATGTCTAAGGAGGTGGTGGAACCCCTAAAATTTGGCCATCCCATATTACTGATCGAAATGTTAGAATCGAACTCCCAACTCCGAACCCCTAACTTCTATCTGGAAATCTCAATAGGACTATTACGGTTGGAGTGCATGAAAAACCAAATTTCTTTAAACCAAGTAAGAACAAAGTGGAAGGGCAAACCAACATGAAAATGAGAATACCAACAAAATGGTTGATGAGGTACTATTAGGTTAACAACCAACGGAAAAACCAAAAAAATGGATGAACCGACCTACTCGGCTACTCCTGCAGTACTTGCACTTACTCAAACAGTAGTCTAGCTACCGCATAAATGATTTCATCATTGTAGTACAAGATATGAACTCATTTACTTACAGAGGTCAATAGTTGCAGAAGCTTTTGAATATGAACGAAAATTTTAAGTTTACACCGGTTTTTTTAGCCAAGAAAATATCCCATTTACATGTCGCTTCCCCACTGGCCTATAGTTACATGCTTCGTTACACAGCTTCACGCAATCAAACATGTATTTCAAAAGCAAGCAAACCTTGCATCTTAGCATCCGTCTCCTCTTTTTGAACAAAATGCCAAATATTAAAGATGCGATATGTATGTATGTATGATATGCCACACTTCACTATTATCGGCACAGCAAATGGAAAATTTACTGTTGCGGGTTTATTACCTGAGGGGGTAAATAATAGTGGGGTAATTCAGAAAACGCACCCTTTAAGATAGTTCAACTGTGGTTAAGTCAAAGGAACAAGGCACTTACATCACTTAAAGTATTTGCAGCAACGGTAACAAGGTACAGGCAATACATAAATAAAAATAATAAGTATAGAAAATTAAATTTTACAGCATTAGTACAAAATCAGCCCAATTAAATCAGTTATAAATACCGAGTCTTAATTGCTCAAACTTTTGCCATACACACAAAGTTATCTAACTATTAAGTGCTAGTACTACTCTTCTTTTGGATCTCTGTCTCTCTCTCTCCATAACTTTCATCTCTCGAGGTTGAAATGGAGTTGAATTCCATTGTTGAATCTGTTGACAACAAAACCATTCTTGTTACTGGTGCAACTGGTTTTCTTGCTAAACGTAAGTATCCCGTGCATTTATACATGTACATACCTTCGGTTACTGCAAATCATGCATATAACAATCGACCAACTTGTTTTTGATGCAGTTTTTGTGGAGAAATTGCTAAGAGTTCAGCCTAATCTGAAACAACTTTTTCTTGTAATAAGAGCTCCTGATTCTGCATCGGTTACTCAACGTTTTCATAACGAGGTACACCTGCATGATAGCTTGTAACCTATTGATACCTCATCCGTTTTTTCAATCATGCTAATCGCAATTATATTTTTTGTTTTTACTAAATTAAGCTATTTGTACACGTAAATTTATGTGGTACCGATCATATTGTCGGTCGATCATTTTTAGGTGATCGGGAAGGAGGTGTTCAGAGTCTTGAAGAAGAAACATGGGGTTGAGTTCAACTCATTCATTTCAGAAAAGGTAACCCCAGTTGCCGGAGATGTCACTTTAGAAAACTTAGGAATAAATGACTCCGAGTTGACAAAGAAATTGTGGAGTGAAGTAGATTTTGTCGCGAACTTTGCTGCAACTACCAACTTTGATGAGAGGTAAATAAGGTCATGGATCTTTGAATCAAGTAGAAAGATATTTACGTAGCCTACAAAAGCATAACTTGTGTGTTGTTGTTGATCATTGAGTAGATATGATGTTGCATTTGATATCAATACTATGGGAGCTAAGCATGTTTTGGAGTTTTCTAAGAAGTGTGTAAAGCTGAAGTTGCTTCTTCACATATCAACAGGTAAAGAAATTTACTTGAAATTTACTAATGGAATTTGTATCCAATCCTTATGAATAATGTTTATTTTCAGCATATGTATGGGGTGAGAAATCAGGATTGTTATTAGAGAATCCTCTAAGAAAAGGTGAAACACTAAATGGAACGACTTCGGTGAAGTTGGACAGCCAAGTTGAGATGAAATTGATCTCCCAAAGACAGAAAGAACTCAAAGCTGAGCAACTTCCAAAGAAAGAAGAAACAATAGCCATGAAAGAGTTTGGTCTTCAAAGGTTTTTATTAAACCTACTTCACATGCATCCTTATATTCTACTCCAAATTCAAAATGAGTAACAATTGATTTTTTTTTTTTTGTTCTTGTGAAAACAGGGCAAGGTTGTTTGGATGGCCTAATACGTATGTGTTTACAAAGGCAATGGGAGAGATGGAAATCGGCGAATTGATAGAGAGTCGAAATGATCTTCCGGTTGTTATTCTTAGACCAACCATTATCACCTCTACATTCAGAGAACCATTTCCCGGATGGATTGAAGGCGTCAGGTTTGCGAACATAGTATATTCGAACTTGCATCCGTATAACCTTAATTACAAGATATTGAACTTGATTTAACTTGCAATTACGCTGGTCTGAGGTGATTGTTGTTTTCAATAAATTCAGGACCATTGACAGCATTATCCTTGGTGCCGGTAAAGGAAAGGTTAAATGCTTTCTGGCAAGGGCCGATGTCATTATGGATTTGGTAAGCGTATTAGCACTGAGCTAAGAGTGCAATCATAATAATAGATTGTGAGCCGAAATCGACGTAAGTTCTCATGTGCAAAAACTGAAGTTGACATATTATACACAGATCCCAGGGGACATGGTGGTGAACGCAGCAATAGTGGCTATGATAAGTCATGCAAATCAACCATCTGATGCTCGTCAACAGTTCATATATCAAGTGGGTTCATCTGCAAGAGCACCACTAGAAACCACTAGGCTGAGAAATTATGTGTATAATTATTTTTCCAAGAATCCATTAATATCAACATCATCCATTGGCAAAAGTAATGGGAAACCTATTCAAGTTTCTTACCCGTTTATCTTCCCAACCATGGCCAGCTTCTTAACGTTCCTCTACGTAACTCACATGCTGCCTTTGAAGGTAAGTGATATCTATATTTACGCGCTTATCTTCGAATTGTTAGTTATTTAACTCTCGTCGGCTAACTTTGTAACTCTTTTCCCAGGGTTTGCGCTTAGCGAATGCTGTGTTTTGCAATTATTTTCGCGACAATTGTAATGATGCTGAACGAAAGATAACTTTCATAACGAAATTGGTTAAGCTCTATGAACCTTACATATTGTTCAAAGGAATGTAAGTAGCTCCGTTTGTGTAAACTTAGTTTTGACAAGTTTCTATTACTCCATGAAACCTTACATTTCTCAGTATTGCTGCAGCTTTGATGACTTGAATACGGAGAGGCTGAGAATAGCTGTGAGAGGGAGTGCAGCCGAGGCAGATACATTTTATTTTGATCCCAATTGCATCAATTGGGATGAATATTTCATGAATACTCATATCCCCGGTCTTGTCCAATATGCTCTCAAGTACTAATTTTACTTTCTATCATTATTGTAGTTTATCTCGAATGCTGAAATTTCATACAAACTTGTAACCATGTATGTGATAAGCTATTCCCCTCCTATCCACTGTTTTTATGCAATACGATTCATTTGGAGACATCTTTCTTTACTTGCCAACATTTTGCTCGTCTTCATCCTACTCATTTTTAAATATTTTTTCTTATTTTTAATTTACATCAGAATGCATCCAGTTTCAACCTTGCTATTTTTTAAGTTTAAGTCAGGATGAATCTAGTTTCATCCTTGCTATTTTTTTGATGTCCATTTCACAAATAATGATTTTTACTCGTCCATTTGAACCATGTTTTAAAAATATCTGGACAAATGACCCATTTTCCGGTTCTGTTTGGGTCTTGAACTCACAGTTCATCTGCGTTGACGGTACGACCGTAACAGAAATTCTCAATTTTTGCTTGCCAATATTTACAAATTTACAATTTTGCTTGCTAATCACATGTTTGCTTTCCTTTTTTCTGCCCAATCCTAGTAGTACATACAAAATTATAGAAAGTGTTTTAGTTTTCCCAAACTGGAGTTCTACAAAATTATACTAGGAAGTGTTCTAATTCTACCCAATATTTGAGCATCTATACGCGCCTATATATAGAGAATGAACCATAGTCACAATTGCCATTGTTTGTCTCGATATCACATCTTCTTTACGTTTCTCCAAGTCTAGAATTATACAAAAATATCACTTGCAAAAATTAATTGCATAAGCAATATAGGTGATCACCCCATCAAAAAACTAAGGAATAGCAATAGACCTATTATTGCAAGAGATTTCTTCATGGACAGTATTGCAAAAGCATGTCGAAATTTGAAGCTCAAACGTGAAATATGATGGGCCTTAACGATACCCAACAACGAGGCCCAATCAACTTTTATGTGAGCCCTGGTGTGCATATAACCCATTTTTCAGTTTTTTTTTCACTTAGAAACCCACTGGCAGAAAATTGCGCCCCTTAGATCCAAAAGATAAATATGATCAATGGGACTTTATTATGAATTTTAATTCTGCTAATATCTTTCCATGGTTAATTATTGGGAACCTAAATTGTATTATGCACATTGATGAAAAGCATTGTGGAAATGATAAAAACTCAAGTGCTACAAAGTTCATGCATGATTCTATTTAGAACTTGGATCTTATTGATCTTAGATATTAAGGAAATTCTTTTACTTGGTCTAACAATAGACTTGGACAAGAAAATATAAAAGAGAGAATTGATAGAGTCATAATTTCTACCGACTGATTAATGTTTTCCCTAATGCCATTGTAGAACATCTTGTTCTGACCATACTCCAATTCTATTAGATATCACTCCCCTAAAAAAATTTGAAGAAGACTAACCTTTTAGAGTCCTTAGATTTTGGCTTAGTCATGAAAATTTCCATAATCTCACTGAAGATAAATGGAAGAACACTATTAAATGATCTAATGCTTACTGCTTTACCAATAAGCTTAAAATTTTATCTTTTTCTCTTTTTACTTGGAAAAAAAAGGATTTTGGAAATATTTTTCAAAATATTAATGACATTAATATGAAAATATTTGAGCTCCATTATGCTAATCCCTTGCCAATAAAGGAAATAAAAAATCTTCAAAATCAGCTTGAAGGATGGTATGATAGAAAATATGATTACTAGCTAAAGATAAATTCCTAAAATACCATGATAGAAACAAAGCCTATTGTCACCAAACTGCGTCTAACACAACAAGAATTAATCATATCCATACTCTTAGGGACTCAACTGGTCTGTGCATTGAAGATCCTAAAAAAATTGATACTCTTCTCGTAAATAATTTTAAGGATATAGGTTCCTCTAGAGAAATTATGTATGATAATTTTATCTCTGATATAATTACTCATGTTATCACTAATGATGATAACATTAAGTTAACTGAAGTCCCAAATGATGAGGAAATTAAAAACACTCTCTTCTGCATGAACCAGTGGTGCGCTCCATGTACGGATGGTTATCCATCTGGATTTTTTAAGACCCACTGGAATGTTTTCTATATATAATGATATCATTAACCTTGTCCAAGATTCCTTTAAGACAAAATTTATATTCAAAAATCTAAATTATATTTTTACCAGTCTAATTCCTAAAGTTCAGAATCCATCTTGTCCTAGTGACTTCAGGCCAATTAGTTTAAGTAATACTCTTTATAAACTTATTTCTAAAATTCTTGCCAATAGGATAGAAACCTTTATTAGGAAAAATGATTTCTCAAAACCAGTCGGCTTTCATTCCTGGTCGTCATATTACGGATAAACTCTAAAATAAAATAGGTTTCTTTGCTTTGAAGCTCTAGTTGTCAAAAGCCTTCAATAGGGTTGAGTAGCCGTTTCTTGAAAAACTCTTCTTTCTTCAGGTTTAATATGTATCGGTGTGAGCTCATAATGCAATGTGTCTCTACTACTTCTTTTTTTGTTCTTTTAAATGGTGTGTCTGGCGATACGGTTACTGTTAATAGAGGTCTGAGGCAGGGAGACCCATTGTCTCCTACCTCTTTATAATTTTTATTGATTTTTTATCTAGACTCCTTTTTAAAGCGGAAATCGACAAAAAAAATATTTGGAATTAAAGTTTCTAAAACTGCCCCGCCCGTGTCTCACCTTTTCTTTGTGGATGAATGCTTCTTACCTGAAGCTCCAAATGTCTTAGATATTCTTAAATTTTTGGTGACTGTTCTGCTCAAGTGAGTAATCTTCAAAATTATGGCATCTATCTTTCTCCTAAGCTTCACAATAGACGCTTCAAGATTATCTCTAGAATACTCAAGGTCAGACAAATCTCTAAGAATGATATATATTTAGGAACCCTTTTGTTTTTTGATAGAAATAAAATTAATAGTTTTGAACCTTTACTTAGTAAATGTTATGCTGCTCTTCAGGATTGGAAGGACAAGCTTATTTCTCAAGATGGGAAAATTTTCTTTTAAATTCAGTTCTTAGTGCTTCTCCGAATTATCAGATGCAATGTTTTACTTTTCCGAAAAAAGTTTTGGATAAATTTGATAATCTCCAAAGGGATTTTTTGGTGGGATAAAAAGGATGTTGTTAAAGGAATTTACACTAAATCTTGGGTCGTTATTTGCTTTAAATATGAAGCTGGAGGATTAGGAATTAGAAACCCTCATAAGCAAAGTCTTTTGTTGATAACTAGATTAGTTTGGAGACTGCTAAAAAATGATAACCAATTATGGACTTAAAACATAAATAGTTTCTAAGTCTAATCCTCTGTTTCATTCTAGAAAGCATAATATTTCTTGGGTATGGAATAGTATATGAAAAGGTTTAGAAATTATTTGCTCTAACTATGAATGGCAGGTTAATTGCGGCTCTCAGGTTAGTATATGGTCTGACTTTTGGCTTTCAAACCAATCTCATAAGCTTACTCCAGTTTTAATAGATAATAATATTCCTCAAACTGTTAATCAACTGACTGATAATTGCGGAAACTGGAATCATAAGCTAATTGAGAAATACATATATCCTTTTATGCATAATCTAATTAAGTCTATTACTTTGAATCCTGAGATTCCTAATAGAATTCGTTGGAAGTCCAGTGCCTCTGGGAATGTACTTCTAAATCTGTATATCATTTTCTCACTGCTAGAGCCTCAAATAATGCTGATAAATTCTTATGGAAACAACTTTGGAAAATTAATTGTGTCCCTATAATTAAGTTGTTCTGCTGGAAATCAGTTTCTAATGTCATTCCTCTTGGAAAACGTTTATATCAGTATATTAAAGATGCATATCCTTGCTGCAGTCTTGGTGTCGATAGTCAATTAGAAGATGAAATGAATTTGTTCTTAAACTGTAGATTTCTAAATCTATCTGGTCATCTTTTGCTTACATTGATACTTTGATTTTGATTAACATCAAGGTTATTAAAACTCGGTTTAATAAGTGTTTGACTGATGCCAATCTGAAAAAATATATTTCAAATATTGCTTGCATCGTGTGGTCCATTTGGAATTATAAAAATGATGTAGTTTTTAGACATATTAAACCTGAACCTTTGTATCTGATTAATAAGATTCTACAAGATCTTTTGAGTATTCCTATTGATAAACCAACTCAGGGGACTGGACAACTAGAAGATAACCAGGACATGAACAATTTAGATAATTTTGATTGGATTATCAAGTTTGATGCTTCTTATAAAGAACAAGATAACTCAATGGGTTTTGCTTTTTCTCTCAACAACCAATCAGGAATCAATTGTGAATTTAGAGCAGGATCAGGATGGGGATCATCCCATTAGATGCAGAAGCAAAAGCATTTCAGCAATCTCTATTGTGGATCAAAGATTTGAAGCTATCTCCATCCTGTTTCCTAAACGACTGCAAGACTCTGACAACAACAATTATTGGAGATAATTCTTCTCAAGTCCACTGGAGAGTGCAAAATAGTGTTTCGAAATGTTTAGAATTGTTTAATTCCCTTAATTATGTATGTTTTAAGTTTAGAAATAGAAATTTAATGTTTTCTCTAGATAAATTAGCGAAGGAGGCTAGAGTTTCTAGAATCAAAAGCTTTACTAATAAAGTTTTAGTGTGTGAGCAAAGATCTCTCTTTTTTGATAAGAGATGAAGGAAGTCTTTTCCTATCTTAAACTTTGTAATTCCCTTTGCTAGTTAATATGTTATGTATTTTGCTATATAAAAAAGAAAAAAAACTTCATGCGCACACCTATTTTCTGAGAAAAAATTTCTCTCACACCCATATTTCTTAAAATTAGTCGTTTTCTTTTTCTTCCTTCGTTATTTTTCCCTTGTGATTTCCTTCTTCCTTTGTCTTCTCTTTTCTGTCACTACCTTTATTTGTTGAGAGAAAGAGGAGAAATCAGCAGGGGATGATCATGTTGCTGCCGTTAACTGATAAGAATTTTTGAAGAAGATTCAAAGTGACTTCAGGTATTTGTGGTATAACCTGATTTAAGTGAACTGTTTCAAAGTGAATAATCCGAAGAATTGGTTTGATTTTCTTTAAAATCAGGCATTATATCTAATGAAATCCATCTATTTATTTGTTTTAATTCATTCTATGACCATAACTTAAACGTTTGATCTAAATTTAGATTATTATTTTTTTGTTGTTGTTAATTTTTATGAACTAAATCTCAATCACATGGTTACATGTCTCTGTCCGCGCATTATTTTCTAAAACTGCTAACTCTCATAACAATTGAGAAGATGAATATCAGTTATCTGAGGAGTTAGAATTGGACAAAAATAAGTGCAGGCAGTTGGGGTTTTCTTTATTACCACAATGTGATTGTTTCTCGGGGTATTGGTGTAAATAATGGTGGTTCTTGGTGCAGTTCTTGAGATGTAAATGAAGATGGAACCAGTGGCAGGGGTGATTACAACAACATATTTAGGGGTTCTATCATCCATGGTTAAATCGAAGTGGGAATTTTTCGTGAGATTTAGAAGGCAGTATTGAGAGATGGGCAGTGAGTTGAAGAAATGATGCAACTGTGTTGTTGATTCATAGGGTGCACAGAGAGTTAAAAATGATTTTCTTTTGCTGGATTAATGATAGAATGGCTGCAATGTCTGGGTTTTAAGAATACATAATGCATTTGATTTGTGAACTGGTGATATTCAAGGGGTCTTGAACTACTGGTGTTTTCTTGTGCATACAATGGGTTTCAGATAACACTTGAATTCTGGCCAAACAACGGATGAAATGGGGGCTTGAATAAGTCTGATATTAATGAAAATGTTGATTACTGCAACAACAATAGATTTTGGTGGTTCAGGATTGAGTTTCATGTTACTGAAATCGGATTCAAGTGACATCTCGATTGAGATTCAAAACTGAAGCAACCAATTAAGGTTCTAAATGTTGAATGAGATTTTTTGTGTCTATGGTGTTATATAATTGGATTTGTATTTTTTTTGTGACGGCTACATAAGTGTTATGCAGCTGAAAATATGGTAGCGTAATACATTATGAAGCCATTTTTGTTGCAGAACTTGTTATGTTGTTGAGGGAATGACTGCATAATGCATTATGCATCCTCTTTTTTTTTTTTTTTTTTTTTTTTTTTTTTTTTTTTTTTTTTTTACTGTTAGAGCATTGCTCGGTCGAACTCACAAGTGTTATCTCAAGATTGTTTTCAAAACTATATCTTGATTTCTAGTATACAATTAGTCAAGTCTCGGATTAGGACAGAAGTGTGTAGTTGAGAATCGGACATCACTGTGTTCTACTGTTTGAAGGCGAAGATCAACCGAAGCTTTTGTAGAAATTCTTCAACAAAAGATAAGTGAAGACTGAACCACCTATTTATCAAGTAATATTCAGCTTTTTATCTATGAGACTATGTATGACTAATTAGACTATTGCAGCATATCAAGAATTTTGAGTCAAGTTTATCTTGGTAATATCTTTCTCGAAATTTATGACTAAGCTTAATGAACATTTGTTCATTCTTGATGAATTTCGGTTAAGAACAATTTAATATTCATGATCTAAATTGTGATTCAAGATTATCATTATAAAATAGCCTGAAACAGTGATATGTGTCATTGATGTTATTTGAGAATGTTCCGAATTTATTTAGAGAGAAATATAGAACTACTGTAAATCTGGATACAAGACAGTATGCATTCCAGTTTCACATATGGAGAAACTTTTTATAGGTCCGGAGCCTCAGTACACGTACCAGAGTATCTATACTTCGGCAACGATTTTTTGGTATGCATACCCGGTATCCATACCATAAAAAGTCTGTTGCTCATGAACCAGGAAGTGAACCGGTAATGGAATGCATACTAAGTATGTATACCGTAAAGGAATTGTTTGTTATGAAACCAGAGTGGTATCCATACCCGGTACGCAAACTGGAAAAGTTCTATGAGTTATTGAACTCGATTTTGTCTTAAGGATACACATGCTGGTACATGTACCATGAAAAAAATAGTCACGAACAAGGTAGATTACACGTACTTGCCTTGTCGAATATATTTAGATGCACAAAAAATATTTATGTGAGTAATTTATATTTGAATAAATCTATAAAAACACTATACATACATGATTGATCACATTATAACCTATGGTTGTGACTCAAGCTTAAATTATAAAGTGTTATATGAAAATTATTAAGCTTATGGTTCAATCGGCTAGTCTTGGCTAACCTTCCATGAAAAATGTCCTTATACACGGTTCGGCTACGGTTCATCCTAACCAGAGTGTATATCTCTGTGTGTTAATCTAATTTCAAAGATTCATCTTACGGTGGATATTGATTGCTTGATTCCAAAGCTATCTTAGATTAAACCTAAAGCAACCTATACTTTGAAATTCTATATAAGGAGAACCTCAAGCAACTGGGATTTTTGAATCCCTGGCACTATTCTTGTGTATCCAAGTTATAAACTAGATTCGTCCACTACCTAAAACCCTTCTAGGGTTTTGCGACTAAAAACACTTCACCTAGGGATTCGTAAAGCAAACAAGATAGATAAAAATCGCAAAGTTCTATTTGTTCCATACTTTGTGATTCCAAGGGTTTAATACTAATGAGGTGACTAAGAATCGAGGATGATCTTCGATAGTCGTAAGTTCTGAATTTTTAGGTTTGCTTGACTTTGTATATTGCAATCGATTTCCAGTCTCACCTTGATCTACGGTCAAAAAAGAAATCACGTATAGGCTTCTTTGTGAGAGGAAGATTGGTTTAAAGTCTTCAATTTAATTAAAGCAACTCTTAGGTTGTATAGGACGTCAGCTAAGGGAATCAATTGCACGGAGTCCTTATGGGATTCAAGAGGCGTAAAGAGCGCGACTGTAACCGAATTGTTTTATATTCCATTACGAAGTTATTTGTAGTAGGCTAGAGTCTGTAGCGGTTTTATACAATTTGGTTTTCAATCTGGACTAGGTCCAGGGGTTAATCTGCATTTGTGGTTTCTTCGTTAACATAATTTCTGGTGTCTGTGTTATTTCGTTTCAGCATTAATCAATCAAAGTAGATACATGCATCCTTGTTTATTGGATACGACTTGATTGGTTCTTGGATATTGATCTTTGGAATCGTCCAAGAACTCTCACACGTAAATCAGGTTCGTGGACTAGTATCTGTAAACTTTCGGATTGTGGAAGAAAGGGATAAAAAATTCTGAATATTATTTCTCGATCGAGATTCATTAAGTTGAAATCTAGGAATTTTATTTAGGTTTTGTCCATACAGTTTGCCTAAGAAAACATTGGTGGTGTACCCCCGCATTTTCAATTAGTATCAGAGCAAGCAAATACGTTGAAGACCTAATAAGTCTGTGATTCAATAAATATGACTATATGAACAGGAGCGCAATCTCGATAAACATGCCTCTAGCCTTTGATGGCACAAATTAATTATGGTGGAAAATTGATATTCCTTCCTTTTCACAAGTCCGTGAATTTGAGACATGGAAATTTGTAGTAATTAGATATGATTTCCTGACAGCTGTTAGAGACGAAACCACTATTGCGAAACCATTAGCATAATATAGTAAGACCGAGATAAGTGTTGCAAAGCATAATTCTGATGGATTAAATGTTATTATTCACGCCATAATCCAAGATCTTCAGAACCATATGAGTTCATGCACTAAGTCTAAAGATGTTTGAGATATCTTAGAAACTGTATTCGAAGGAGATACCTCAGAAAAAGAAGCTAGGCTTCAAAACCTATATTCTGACTGGGAAAAATCTTCGTATGTATGATGAAGATTCGTTTGATGAGTTTAATCAAAAAGTGTCTGGAATTTTTAATGCATCTTATGCATTAGGAAAGATTATTCCCCAAAAGGATACTCTGATGAAAATTCTTCGATCTTTACTAGCAAGATACGAGTCTAAGAAACATGTCATCATGGAGGGAAATAACCTTGCTACACTTTCCAGAAACACATTATTCGGAAAGTTAAAGATCTTTGATCATGAACTGCAATCCAAATCCGGAAAGGATATTGCGTTTAAGACACTGAAAAACACTGAAGCTGTCAAAAGTGAAAGTGTTGACATCTCTATGAAAAATCTTGTTGATTTACGAATTTCCAAATCCGGAAAGGATATTGCGTTCAAGACATTCGAATTTTCATACGAATTTTCATTAATCACAAGACAGATTAGAGAACTTCTCAGGAACAGAAATAAACGGTTCACTAGAGAAAAAAACCCACGTCAGCAAAGCCTCATAATCGTGTTCCTATGAAAAATAGAGACTCTAACGATTCTGACGACGAGGATATGCCACAGTGCTTCAAGTGTAAAGGGTTCGATCATTTTTCCAATGAGTGCCCAAACCGAAGGAAATACACTGGAAACAAGGGCCTTGATGCATGCTTGATGAAACATCAGATCATTATGATTTCGAAGAGGATGATGGACCAAGTGTAGCACTCTTAGAAGAAATTTTCAATCTTGATGAATGTAGAAATACACATATCAATCTTGATAATTTGATTGATGATTCTTCATCAAAATCTTTGGAGGATGTTATACATTTTTCATATACTAATGAAAACTCTATTGATGTTTCAGGTACTCTTTGTTTAGCTGCTAATGTCGTTCCTGAATCGATCTCCAAACCAACATGTCCTTATTGTACCATTGAGGGTCACGACTCACACAATGTTTCATGTACAAACACAAACTAAGGTATGTGAACAAACTGCAATGGAGAGCTAGTCGTTCGGCAAATGTGCTTAAACTTGTTCAGAAGTCCAACCACGAGGTAAGTAAAGTTAACACTTCTTCTCCTAAAATATTGAATGTTTCAAAGGAAAGGGTAAAATCTCAAATGAAGAGAAGAGTCCGGGCTAAACGTTCCATTAAGAAGGGTATTCCAAATTCCGTGCAGGAACCTAGTGGTGAGCACTTTACTGATCACCTTAACACAAGTTAATTGTGTTGAAATGTGCATCTTGTCTCGTGTGCCCTTAAAAGAGACAAGAATTATGCACATTAGGGATTTGGATCAAATTTGAATATTATTACTTGGATGTCCATCTTTTAGTTGATCATCCTAATCTATGTCTTATGTAATGGTATTGAAAATTTTGATCTATGTAGAAACTTAAGGAAGGATAAAAGTTACATTTCATTCTTCTTAGATTTTTTTTATCTTTTCTAGTACATGAAATCTTGTTTTTCAGAAACCCTTCATGGTAAATATATTCTTATTCAAGACTCATAACTCTTTCACAAGAATTTGGCTTGTTGAGCAATATATTTGTGTTTGCAAAAATTAATTTTATTCTTACGAATCATGGAAACTCCAAGCACAACTTCTTCTCGTGAAATCTATGCTCCAATGGTTGTTGATGTTCGTCCAAATAAAAAGGAACAAAAGATGTCATATCTGAAAAGCGGGGGGAACCAAAATACACCACCAACTTTTTCTTAGGCAACATGTATGTACAAACTTGCATATAATTCCGAGAGTTCAACTTAATGAATCTCAATCAAGGAATAATATTCAGAGTTATATCTCTTTCTCTCACAGTCAGAAAGTTTATAGAGACAAGTATGTGAACCTGATTTACGTGCGAGAGTACTTGGGTGATTCCAAATATCAATTTCTAAGTATCAATCAAGTCGTATCCAAAACACAATGGTGGATGTATCTACTTTGATTGACTAACGTACAACCTGTGATATTTCAATTACAAAGATAAATAATATAATGCGAAAAAAGAAATAACAAAGACACCAGAAATTTTGTTAAAGGAGAAACTGCAAATGCAGAAAAACCCCGGAACCTAGTCCAGATTGAATACCAAACTGTATTAAGATACTACAAACACTATTCTACTACCAATTAACTTCGGACTGGAATGTAGTTGAGACCGAATTAAACCCTTACAAAAATTCAGTTACTGTCGCGCTCCTTACGCCTCTTGAATCCCAACAGGACTCAGCACAATTGATTCCCTTACCTAACCTCCTTTACAACCTAAGAGTTTCTTCAACTCAATTGAATACTTTAAACCAATATTCCTCCCACAGATAAGCCTATATGTGTGATTTCCTTTTTGATCGTAGATCAAGGTGAGACTGGAAATTGATAGCAATATACAAAGTCTAGCTACCCCCAAAATCCGTACTTATGCTTCCCAAAGAGAAACCTATATTATTATTCACCTCACGAGTATTAAACTTGTGAAATCAATAAAGTATGAGACGAAAAGAACTTTGATAATTTCTATCTATCTTGATTTATGGAGAAAGCTAAAAAAATCAAATTAAGATCGGAATACTTGAGCTATCAGATAAACAATAGCTGGACCTGGCTTCAGGAATCCCTGTGAAGTCTTTGTAGTCGCTAAACCCTAAAAGGGTTTTGCGAAGAGGACGACCCTAGTTACAACTAGGACACACCAAAAAGTAGTATCGGGATTCAAATATCCCATTTGTTTGAGGTTCCTCTTATAAAGACATTCAAAGCATAGGTTTATTTAGGTTTAAGCTAAGATAGGTTTGGGCCCAAGCGAACAATATCCAACGTCAGATGAATCTTTGAATATGATTTACATAACAAGATACACACTATGGTTAGGATGACCCGTAACCGAACCGTGTATAAAGACCACGCTCATGAATGGTTAGTCGAAAGTAGCCAGCTGATCTATAATGTTAGATCATAGCTCGGTTGAACCCACCAAGCGTTGGTATGTCAAGTTTAGTTTTCATATTTTAGTGAGTCAAAAATCATCTAAGAGTCGCTTGATTATGTATTAGAGACAACTTCGTTTAGGTTAGACTATATAGTCTAGGAATACTGAGACATACAAGTACTACTCGAAGACTTGAAGAACGTGAAGAAGTAACAACGACGACATCATCCTTCCTTTTGAGGTTAGTAATATTGAATTGAACGATTTCATTCCTAACGTATCTTTCAAGTTGTGTTATATTGAAAACATAACTGTGAAGCTGTGTATGGGTATATCACTCTAGTAGTGAGATATGATCATATGATCATAGTATTAATGAATTAGACCACGAAGTATAATGCTTATCTTTTGAACTTCGTAGATATGACATCGACATAATTATGAATGTTGTTATGATTATGTATATAAGTAAAGGTGAAGATTTCATCCTAGGAAAAACAATGTTTTACATTTTTTTAAAGGAAGTACATTCATGAACTTGTTTTATGAATACCTAAGTTTGCATTTCTAGCAAACCATCCTAAGAGCCAGGCAAACTTCATTTCTTGTTGTTTCTGGTGGATTCACGAAACAAGTTCATGAATATAATTCCTTTAAACAAATGTAAAACATTGTTTCCTGGCATAAAATATTCACCATAACCCATTCACATAATTATAACACAATATACAAAATTATGTCGATATCATATCTACAAAGTTCAAAATATAAGCGTTTTACTTCGTACTCTAACATACAATATATATACAGTATATACAGCTTCGCATTTATTTTTTCAATATAGAACGACTTGAAAGATATGTTAGGAATGAAACAAATTCAAGTCACATTATTAACCTCAAGTGGAAGGATGATGTCGTCGTTGTAGTTCGTTACTTCTTCACATTATTCAGGTTTTCGGAGTAATACTTGCTGAAAAAACGGGGGTCTAACAACGCCACCCAATATTTCGCTTAGCAATCTGTATGGACAAACTCGAATATACTTTTAAGAGAATCAACAAGACTCAATCAATTAAAAGTATATCAACGAGTTTATATCTCTCTCTTGATTTGATTTACTCAAGCAGGATCTGCGAGTTCTAATAAAATGCAAGGAATAACTTGGATGGTACCAAAGACCAATATCCAAGGATCAACCAATGACAATCAACAACCAAAGGTTGGATTACTCTAATTGATGATATAACGCACAACCTGTATTATTTAAATTATAAAGATAAAACAATATAATGCGTAAATTAAAATAACACAGACACCAGAAATTTTGTTAACTAGGAAATCGCAAATGCAGAAAAACCCCGGGACCTAGTCTAGATTGAACACACACTCTACAGACACTAGACTACTCCAAGCTAACTTCATACTGGACTGTAGTTGAACCCCAAACAATCTCCCACTGATCCAAGGTACAGTTATGCTCCTACGCCTCTGATCCCAGCAGGATATTGCGCACTTGATTCCCTTAGCTGATCTCACCCACAACTAAGAGTTGCTACGACCCAAAATCGTAGGCTTTGACAATAAACAAATTTGTCTCCCACAGAGAAGTCTATCAAAGGATCAATCTGTCTCCCACGGATAAACCCAAAAGGTTTTGTTCCACCTTTTGATAATAATCAAGGTGAACAGGAACCAATCGATAATCCGGTCTTATATTCCCGAAGAACAGCCTAGAGTTATCAATCACCTCACAACAATCTTAATCGTATGGTAGCGAAACAAGATGTTTCGGAATCACAAACAATGAGACAAAGATGTTTGTGATTACTTTTTATATCTTGCCTATTGGAGATATCAATCTCAAGCCAATCAATCTGATTGTACTCGTATGATAGAAGATGCAAGATCAGATCACACAACTACGATAAAAGTAGTATCGGTCTGGCTTCACAATCCCAATGAAGTCTTTAAGTCGTTAACCTGGTTTTAGAAGAAGAAAACCAAAGGTTAAAGGAGAATCGACTCTAGCACGCAAACTAGTATCACACGTAAGGTGTGGGGATTAGTTTTGCACAATACTAGATGTCTCCATTATATAGTCTTTCAAATCAGGGTTTGCAATCAATGTTAGCTTAGTAACAAAGTATTCAACATTCACCTTTAGATGAAAACCTGATTTAGATTCAAGATAATATTTCTCAACACTTAGATCGAAAACTTAGCTTGTTACACACACTTGACAATGCACGCTTATAGGTTTGTTAACCGTACCCAAACGTATGCACTTGTTGGTTCAACAATAGTTAACCAAAAGGTTATTCATATGAGCATTTCATATCAACCATGTTCTTCTTCACCATAACTAGTTCAGATGACTTCAAATGAACTAGTTAGAGAGTTGTTCAATTGCAAGGAAATCTCATGTACTACACAAGACACAATTGAAGCAAAGATGATTTGATTCACTTGAATCGGTTCATGAACTTTTATAGCCACGGTTGCAAACTGCATTCCTTAATCTTTTTAAGTTGAAGTTCAGAAATCATCTTCAGATATATAACCTTCTCAAGTTCGCAGACTAGGTTCGCGGACTTAAATTACCGGGCAGAGTTTACAAACTCCAGCAGAAATTCTCGGGTTTAAGAACTTCTCTGGTTCGCGGACTGGGTTCGCGGACTTAGCTTCACGCAAGTAGTTTGTCAACTCCAGCAGAAATTCTCGAGTTTGAGAACTTCGGCAGTTCGCGGACTGAGTTCGCGGACTTATCTCACGCCATTCTTCCGGTTCTCTTGATCAACAAAGTTCGCAAACTTTAGTTCAAATAATAGGACTTATACATAAATGTGTTTCCACAACAATGCTTATGTCCACCATTGGTTATGTAATCTAAAATATTATTTCAATCATTGAAACATTCTTAGAAGACGTTAAATATTTGTTACCCCATTTCTCGTCAAAGAAATTTTCAAAGTGATTGAAACATATCATGACTTTCGTCACTAGGTAATGATAAACTTGATCGAAGCGAAAAGCTTACCAACACATATTTCGAGATATAGATAGATGAGGTATATTCGTCTCCAAAAACCAAATGTGTATAATCCAAGTCTATATATATAGCATACGACTTCTTGTTTCAAAGAGTAGGAGATAAAGTAGATAGACTTTTGAGTGACAGATAAGTTCAAGTCTTCACATCCCTTTTTGTCGAGAAGTTCCACCGGTTGCTTGAGTAGTTCTTCTTCTTGTATAATGAATCACCATGAAGTCCTTGAGCTCAACTACACTTTATATCCTAGTCCGATACTTAGCTATAATAGACTAGAAATCAAGACTTATAGTTTTGATTACTAACATTGACAAACATGCTTGAGATAGCAACGCATGCGACTTCGACCGAGCAATGCTCTAACAATCTCCCCCTTTATCAATTTTAGTGACAAAACTATCAATACATATGGAATACAAAAAATATAAAGAAACTTTAGTAGCTCATATTCCACATGTCTAATCTTCAACATTCCTTGAAATCTTCGTCACTTCCAAGTACTCCAATGATCCCAAACGTTGTAAGTTTAGCATCACCGTTGTTGAAGATCTGAAGCTATAACAATGAGAAAGCATCGTCCTCGATCATTGTTATACAATGTCAAAGTCCAATTGTATCACAACTTCAACAATAATACTATGGTGATATGTATCACTCCCCCTTAGTCAATACTCCATCTCACTTGGAAACCACTCCCCCTTACACAATGATCCGAAAACCATATGTATTTGTAGTGTGAACTACATATTAATTATCCCCCTTTTTGTCAATAAAATTAGCAAAGGTACAAGAACGGATCATAATGAAATTTCCGAAAGAGACATTTCATGACTAAAAGAAAAAATACATACCAACTAATTTAGATGCAATCATAAAGCCGAAGATAAATGCATTCATCAAGGAGTTTAAAGATACAATATAACCCCTCTAAAATTCCACAGCCTCACACCCCTCAAGATATGACCATTAAGCACAAGTTCAAAAGAACTCTCCCCCATTTGATGTCATTCCCGAAAGAACAACAACTAGCGACCTTAATTTCAAAAGAAAAGAAGGGTTTTTATTGGACACCAAAAACCATGAGAATGATTTTCTATATCCAAAAACTCAATCAAATTAATAACAAGTAAACCCATTATTAATTTAATCGGAATACGCAACCAAATTAAACACAAAAAGTGATCAATTCAATCGATTGTGCTCAAGATAAGATAACTTACGGAGCTATGACTAAGTTAACCATAAGAAAATGATTAGCTTAACCATTCATATACTCAACACAAGAAAACCTTATGGAGTCACGAAAATACTCAACTAGATTAATTACAAGAGAACCCATACTTAATCTAATTGGAATACACAACCAAACTAATGACAAAAGTAATCAATTTAATTGTCATTTGTTTTGCTCGACATAAGAATACTTACGGAGCAATAACTAAATAGCCAAACAAGATGATTAATTTAGTTCAATATGCTCGACATAACATATCTCACGGAACAACAACTAAGCTAAGAAAATCAACTTGGTGGTATAATGCTCAACATAAGATACATTATGGAGTCTCACAGTAATATGGATCAGGGCTGATCAATACTGCGGAATACACAAGGATTCATTCTATCTTCAATCACTATTTTCATAACGAAAACAATAGACGTAATCCTTGAAAACAAAAGATTTTAACCTATCTTCCATCAAATGATTGACAATATGGGCTTAACTTTTGTACTTTGCAAAAGTCCATTATTTCTTTTACCAGTACATGAAAACCAAACACGGATGACTTTACTTTTGACAAAGTATGGGACAAACATAGTTCACGGACGTAAACACCAATCCCATAACAAATTTCAATATATCAAATCATAAAGATTAATACTGCAAAACATCATCCTCCAAATATTTTTAGAATTTAAACCAATAAATCTAAAAACATGAAGATGAAAACGTTGGACATAGATATGTGTAATCATAATAATTTCTATTCCAAACTCTAATAATCCTTCTCAAAAAAAAAAAATCTCATAAGAAGTTTCCTAGGCATCAAGAGAAACTCGTAGTCCACATATAAGATGATTTGTCCTTAGAGAGAAGAATCAATATTTTTCTCCCAGATTCATACCAAGAATAGCTACCAAAGGAGTATAAAAATATTTTCAAAGAAGAACATACAAAGTCATTAACGACCATGCACCATAGTTCTCATAAAATGATTGTGAACATTCAAGAATCCCATAGTAATGCGTACTACTGCCCATTCTTGAACTTCCTTCTTTGTGATTCACCAACAACATTCTTGTAAAATATACAAATGAGCTTAGAAGAGTAGTACTCCAAGAATCCAAGTTCTCAAGTTCAAGAAAAGTGGAACAAGTGCAACGAAACGGAGCAAAATACTCAAAAACAAGAGTCAGAAAAAATACCAATCTTAACTCATCCAAATTCAAGGTTTCTCATCTCCATTTTGAATAGAATTCAAATAGGAAGAGAGTGAAAAAATAATTAGGTAAATACGAGTTCGGATGAAGCAGTTACGGCCAAAACAAATTTACCGAATTTCGACGTTAAGTATGCATACGGGTTTGCAAACGAATTTTCGTATCCTGGAGCAGTATGCAGATGATGTTTGCGAACTTAAACCCTTGAATTTTGGTTTTAAATGATGTTATGCATACTTGGTATGTGTACCATGAAGTCCAAATATTCCGAACTAATGTGTCCAAACCTAAATATTTAAGAACCTTAAACACATATCAAGTTAGGTAGAAATGAACGATAATCAAGGTACATGGATCATTATAAGTACTCAAACAAGTAATAAAAACATAAAACTTGCTCAATTTTATAGACATACCTTTTTAGAAAAGTCCAATTGAATTCTACATCCTTACCGAATATAATCTGTGCGCCCCAGTTGTTGTGCTTCCTTCACCGTATACATAGCAGGGCATTTCTTGGTGAGGATGCACTTTCAACACCAAAAAGTTGTGCTGAGCTGAACAATGTCTTGCTCACCATGGCACCAAGAAAGAGTTTCTTTCCAACAACTCTTAAATCTTGTAGTGTTGAGAAACACCCAAGGAACTATTTTTATAAGTCTATCAAAGAACTTTAAGAGAACCCAAAAAGATTTGTGTTTCTAATTTCTTGATTTCCAACTTATAAAAAACAGTTTCTTGCAGATAGTTTTTAGTACGGCGAAGGGAAACTCTTTTGATAAAAAGAGACGTCCTAGATTCTTCATAAAAGAAGACAATACTAATATCTTGATAGCAAGTATCAGGAATTGAGCAATGAATTAATTCATGCTTTGAGGTGATACACTCAGATGACTGAGATTTAAACTCCTCTTGTAATTCGTTTAGTTTATCACAACTAATTGGATTACGCATAGGAGGAGCATTGCTCTCACTGATTAGTAAATCAATATCAACCTCAACGTGAATATTATTCATCATAACTTGATTTAGCCTGTCAAGAGATTATTGCTCTTTCTGGAGGTACAACTCAACATCAAGAGATAAGCTCGCAATATTCTTTTCAAGCCCTGAAAACACTTCAAGGGATTTTAAACCTGGTGGAGGTTTAGATAAAATTTCTTCTACAGATTTTACTAAATCATTCATGGAATAGAATTATGAAATCCCTGGATCTGGTGGTGCATTTATTGAGATAGCACTACTGTCCATAGAGTCAGATCGCTACAAACACAGACTTGTAAGGTCTGAAACGTGTTTGCCTGCTCTGATACCAATTGAAAAAATGGGGGTCTAACAACACCACCCAATATTTCGCTTACCAATCTGTATGGACAAACTCGAATATACTTTTAAGAGAATCAACAAGACTCAATCAATTAAAAGTATATCAACGAGTTTGTATCTCTCTCTCTTGATTTTATTTACTCAAGCGAGTTCTAATCAAATGCAAGGAATAACTTGGACGGTACCAAAGACCAATATCCAAGGATCAATCAATGACAATCAACAACTAAAGGTTGGATCACTCTAATTGATGATCTAACGCACAACTTGTATTACTTCAATTATAAAGATAAAACAATATAATGCGGAAATTGAAATAACACAGACACCAGAAATTTTGTTAACAAGGAAACCGAAAATGCAGAAAAACCCCGGGACCTAGTCCAGATTGAACACATACTGTATTAAGCCGCTACAGACACTAGCCTGCTCCAAGCGAACTTCAGACTGGACTGTAGTTGAACCCCAATCAATCTCCGACTGATCCAAGATATAGTTATGCTCTTACGGCTCTGATCCCAACAGGATACTGCGCACTTGATTCCCTTAGATGATCTCACCCACAACTAAGAGTTGCTACGACCCAAAATCGCAGGCTTTGACAATAAACAAATCTGTCTCCCACAGACAAGTCTGTCAAAGGATCAATCTGTCTCCCACAGATAAACCCTAAAGGTTTTGTTCCATCTTTTGAGAATAATCAAGGTGAACAGGAACCAATCGATAATCCGTTCTTATATTCCCGAAGAACAGCCTAGAGTTCTCAACCACCTCACAACAATCTTAACCGTATGGTAGCGAAACAAGATGTTTCGGAATCAGAAACAATGAGACTAAGATGTTTGTGATTACTTTTTATATCTTTCCTATCGTAGATATCAATCTCAAGCCAATTAATTTGATTGTACTCGTACGATAGAAGATGCAAGATCAGATCACACAACTACGATAAAAGTAGTATCGATCTGGCTTCATAATCCCAATGAAGTCTTTAAGTCGTTAACCTGGTTTTAGAAGAAGAAAAACCAAAGGTTAAAGGAGAATCAACTCTAGCACGCAAACTAGTATCACACGTAAGGTGTGGGGATTAGTTTTGCACAATACTAGATTCTCTTTCATATAGTCTTTCAAATCAGGGTTTGCAATCAATGTTAGATTAGTAACAAAGCATTAAATATTCACCGTTAGATAAAAACCTGAATTAGATTTAAGCTAATATTTCTCAACCGTTAGATCGAAAACTTAGCTTGTTACACACACTTGACATTGCACGCTTCTAAGTTTGTTAACCGTACCCAAACGTATGTACTTGTTGGTTCAACAATAGTTAACCAAAAGGTTAGTCATATGAGCATTTCATATCAACCATGTTCTTCTTCACCATAACTAGTTCAAATGACTTCAAATGAACTAGTTACAGATTTGTTCAATTGCAAGGAAATCTCATGTACTACACAATACACAATTGAAGGAAAGATGATTTGATTCACTTGAATCGGTTCATGAACTTTTATAGCCACGGTTTGCAAACTGCATTCCTTAGTCTTTTTAAGTTTAAGTTCAGAAATCATCTTTAGATATATAACCTTCTCAAGTTCGCAGACTAGGATCGCGGACTTAAGTTACTGGGCAGAGTTTACAAACTCCAGCAGAAATTCTCGGGTTTGAGAACTTCGCCGGTTCGCGCACTGCGTTCGCAGACTGAGTTCACGGACTTAGCTTCACGCAAGTAGTTTTTCAACTCCAGTAGAAATTCTCGGTTTTGAGATCTTCGGCAGTTCGCGTACTTGGCTCACGCCATTCTTACGGTTCTCTTGATCAACAAAGTTGGCAAACTTTGGTTCAAGGAATAGAACTTATACATAAATGTGTTTCCACAACAATGCTTATGTCCACCATTGGTTATGTAATCTAAACTCTCATTTCAATCATTGAAACATTCTTATAGGACGTTATATAGTTGTTACACCATTTCTCGTCAAAGCAATTTTCAAAGTGATTGAAACATATCATGACTTTCGTCACTAGGTAAAGATAAACTTTATCGAAGCGAAAAGCTTACCAACACATATTTCGAGATATAGATAGGCGAGGTATACTCGGCTCGAAATACCAAATGTGTATAATCCAAGTCTATATATATAGCATACGAGTTCTTGTCTCAAAAAGTAGGAGATAGAGTAGATAGATGATAGACACATTTTTGTGTCCGATTTGTCTCGATTTTATATATTGTTAGGGCTCATTTTTGTACTTATTATGGTGTTTTATTTATTTGTAGGTATTTTTGGCCAATAAACATTTTTGGAAAAAATTGGCTCGAAAAGTTGTCGGAAAGCACCCGGAGGACACTTGCTATTCGGACCCCCGTTTTGGATAAGGGGCACCCCCAAGGCAGCTGTTATTCGCACCCCCACTCTGGATAGGGGGCGACAACCTTTCTTCCCAAACTCAAATTTCAAATTGGTGGGAAAGTAGGTGCAGTTTCTAGCAGATTCAGGGGTTGTGATTTGGACCAGTTTCAAAGAGATTCAAACGTTGATTCTCATGGGCTATGCCTGTTTTTGCAATCCAATGTCGGTATAGGCTGGATATTTAGTTTTAGTTAATAAGGGAAAGATATTTTTTCTCGGGTTTATAACGATGATTTTTTGGGAAGATTTTGTTGGGTTTTCTCGTCAAATTAACTTGGTTCGGGCCTGTTTAAGCCAAACAGGATTGGTAAGGCTTGTGGATTCGAAAACATAAGGAGATACTCGGGATTTGCTGGAATTGAAATAAGGGAATTTACGTGAGATAAAGGGATAATATCATCCCTATTGGATTGAGTTTATATTTGGAAAGAGTTTTGGTAAGAAGGGACTCTCTGTTAGGGACGTGTAGAAAAGATAAAGAGGGAAACAAATACCGTGTTTGGAAAGAAAGGAAAATCCGAGACTTTTTGTTGAAGAAAAAGATTGTGAAGATTTTCCCTGGATTTTATTGATCTGTTGTGTATATATAGGCTGTTGGGAGGTCGATCAAGGGTAATGGGAGTTGGGGGAAGTTTAGAGAAGAACAGAGAAAGAAATCAAGAGTTGCAGGAAATTGTTTCTGCTGGTGCACAAGGAAGAACACGAAGAACAAAAGGCCATTGAAGACAGTCGTTTCTGGGGTCTTAAAATCAGAGACAAAGCAACAGTATTTACAACAGTTTTCTATAACAGTTCCATTATAACAGGTATTTTGTAACTCCGATACACTGTTGCAAACAGTCTGTGTTATTACTTTTCACTCTTTTAATCATCTTTTGAGCAATAAACAAATATTTTGAGATCATGATTAATATGAGGAGGTAAACCCCATTGCTGAGGCGATAGAGGAAGCTATTTTTCCAACAAAAAGTGGTATATTCTATTTTATCTTTTTATTTGCAATAATTATATGATTATTTGCCTTGAACTATTATTGAATATGATTTTTATTTGAGTGATTGTGATCTATTTTGATGGAGTAAGCTAGTTTTAAGACTTTTGATGCTTCATACTTGGTATTTACAATTACTACTTTTGAAAATCTATTTGTTGCAATATTTTAGAATCAAATTAAACGAGAAAATTGCATAAATATAAGTATTGGTTTGAACTTGGAAAATAGTAGAATCTTAGCCTCAATGTTTCTTTTAATATTGATATCATCTTTGTTTGAGTTTGCTATAATTTTTATTGTGTTTTCTATTTTAGTTTTGAATTTAAGTCTAATTAATATCCTTCACAAGTCTGAGAATCGAACCACTTTTACCACTATCTACAAATTACATCAATTTTTGGCGCCGCCGACGCGGACTTGTTTTAGGGTTTTAGATTTATGTTATTTTATTTTATATTTTATTTTTTATTATTTTTGTTCTTTTTTATGTTTTTGGGTATTTATCTTGTGTCTACAGGTTCTGGATCATAAAGAAAATTGAGCCAAAGAGCTTGGTGATTTCATAAAGACTTGGAGCTAAAGATTAAAGCAAAAAGAACAGAAAAGAAGACAATTTTAGTTTAGAGTTTGTTTATTTTCTTTTAGAAAAAAAAACTGTATTAGGGTTTATTATTTTTGTAATTTTTCTTTTCTTTTTGGACTTTTGGACTTTGGGACATTTTTTTTATTACCCAACGGAAGGGTACTTTAAATATAAACTGTTTGCAGAGAAGGAGGACAATTACGATATTGTCCCTGCACCTTGGGTTCGTACACTAGACATCGGAGTCAGTGGCCCGAGTCGACTACAACCGATTCATCCCCCGTCTGGAACGGGAGGTAAGATTCTAAACACTCGCGAATCCCTTGTCAGCGAGTTACTGGACTCCTTCGTATGCATATATGTAGAGGACTGAATACGGACATTTATTTTTCTAGTAAAGGGCAAGGCCTGGCCATACAAGATAAGGGTTTGTATTTCACCACCGTTCTCTTCTTGCTCGCTTTAGGAACATGTAACCTACGCGAACCTAAGCCTAAAATTTTGACTAGAACGTGACTGATAGGGTAACGAGCTTAACAGGAAAGTCATTCGAAAAATACTGGTTACTCTTTTAAGCATACTTCGAAGTTCTTGAAGGTTTCTGTAAGTTGAATGCCTGACTGCGCCGCCTTGTAATACCGGTGAGGCCTTGGGTATCAAAGCTCCACCGAGCTTCCCTCGCCTCTATTCAACTTACGTTAACTCGGATTGATTCCAGAGGGGTTTTCTTAAATTGTAACGAATTCCCGTTCGAAGGATTAGAAACTGGTCTAGAAACAATCTAAGTGGAGCCATCATGCTTTTTGTTTGCTAGAAATCAATAGGTTTGATTTGGTTGAGTCGGCCTTGATCTGTGTTTGCTTACCCTTCCAATTTAGAAAATACTATTGTATGCCTGAACGTAAAAGAGACGCACTAGGTAGATTTGTTAAAGGGAAACCTAGTAGTTCGAAGCGTCTCGATTACCTTAATCTAGAGAGTCCGACTTTTGAAGAGTCTGTTTTTGAACGTCCTTTGACTGAAGAGAGAATCCATGTTGCTCCGATAGCGCCAGAAATGGTAACTTTGAAAGCTTTGTTGAATCCAACTAGGACTACTCGTCCTTCGCGTGTTAAGTTAGCTGAAACGGAGGCACCCTATGAACTGAAACCTGAGACCTTACAGATGCTCCCAATCTTTTTAGGGAAAGAAAATAAAAACCCTTATTACCATGTTAGGGATTTTGAGGAAATTTGTAGTACTCTAAGAATTAGAGGCTTAGATGATGATGCTTTGAAACTTAGGATATTCCCATTTTCCATGAAAGATAAGGCCAAGTCGTGGCTATATAGTTTGGACTCCCAGTCAATTGAGACATATGAACAACTTACATCTGCCTTTTTCAATAAGTTTTTCCCTAGGAACAAAACATCGTCTATTAGGACGCAAATATGCACATTTTCACAACAAGAGGGAGAATCTTTATATAGGTATTTGGAAAGGTTCAATGATTTATTATCCCAGTGTCCTCATCATGGTTTAGAGAAGGTTAGGCTAGTTCGGATCCTTTATGAGGGTTTAGATTATTCCTCAACGACCATGGTTGAGTCTCTATGCACTGGTTGATTTGAAAACCAAACTGTTGATGCGGCGATGGAATTTTTTAATGAAATCGCCGAAAAAAACCAGCAATGGGAAAATAGTAGGGCACCCCAGAATACAATTCTTTTAAGTAGAGGAAATGTTAATAGGGTAGAAGGAGGCTATGAATCAGATGCCAAAATTGTTGTTATAGCAAAAAGGTTAGAAGCTTTAGAAGTGGGCCATATTAGTGGTAGAGTGGAGCCTTTTTGGGAAGGCCAGAATATTGAAGAGCAAGCCAATGTTCTTTATAATAACACTAGATTTGATAACCATCAAAAGATTGACCCATATTCAGAAACCTATAATCCTGGTTGGAGAAACTATCTGAACCTTTCGTGGTCTAAGGGCCAAAGTCAAGGTCAGTTTAGTAATTCTAATGCTCCCCCAGGTTTTGGGTATACTAAGAATCCTTCAGGACTAGCTCAGTTTCAGAATCAGTCAGATAAGAAAATTCTAAGTTTAGAGGAATCTCTCGCCTTGTTAACTCAGCAACTGCACAATTTCAGTTATCCGTAGAACAGAGTCTACAAGCTAGTAACAGGATATGACAAGAAAATAGTCAGGCTATTTCCGAGTTAAAAACCCAGGTTGGTCTGATAAGTGATTCTTTGAGAGAAAAAGGTAAGTTTTCTAGTCAAACACAACCCAACCTTAGAGGTGTTCATGAATTAGGTGCAAAACCATCGAATTAATTGAATGCTGTGAGAACCCTTAGGAGTGGTAGAGTTGTAGACAATAAGGTAACCATGCCCGATAGTGAACATACTGTAGTTCACCCCTCAGGATCTCACCTCTCAGGACCAGTAGCTGAAGAGACTGATAAAGTTTCTGATGATGTGAATTCGGTTCCTGAAAGGTCTGATTTTAGCCTAGAGCCCCATTTCCTCAGCTATTAGTACCAACAAAGAAGGAATCGAACTTTAATGACATAGTGGAGGTTTTTAAGCAAGTTACCATAAACCTTCCTTATTAGATGCAATTAGGCAAATTCCTGCTTATGCCAAGTTCCTTAAGGATATGTGTACGCGAAAGCGAAAACTTAGCGTCCATAAGAAAGCCTTTTTAGCTAGTCACGTAAGTTCAATCATTCAGAACACCACAACTCCAAAGTACAAAGACCCAGGTTCTCCTACCATTGCTTGCACAATAGGTAACTTCCGGGTAGAAAATTTACTTGACTTAGGAGCCAGTGTGAACTTACTGCCATGTATACTTACAGCTAGGACTTGGTGAAATGAAACCTACTCAGATGACACTGCAGTTAGCTGATAGGTCTGTTAAAATCCCTCGAGGTGTTATCGAGGATGTTCTTATTGAGGTCGACAAGTTTATTTATCCAGTGGATTTCGTGGTCCTAGATACCCAACCTGTCCCTGACCCAGAGAACCAGATACCTGTGATTTTAGGTCGCCCATTTTTAGCTACTTCTAATGCGATCAACTGTCGAAATGGTGTGATGAGTTTATTTTTGGTAATATGACTATGGAGATGAACATTTTTAATGTCAGTAAGCAACCTCATGAGCTAGATGACACATGTGTTGAAGAGGTGAACATGATAGAAGCCTTAGTTCAGGAGTCATTACCAAACATTTTGTCTGAAGACCCATTAGAAAGTTGTCTATCCCATTTTGTTTAGATTTTGACGACGATAGCACTATTGAACAGGTGAATGCTCTATTAGATTACCCACCCGTGTTAGACACTGATAGATGGAAAGCTAGGTTCGAACCATTACCAGTTTCTGAGACTACCCTAATTTCTTCTTTAGAAAAGCCTCAAAAGTTGGACCTTAAACCACTACCCGATACTCTAAAGTATGTGTTTTTATCCCTATCTGAGACTTTACTTGTGATTGTAGCTTCCGATTTGGATAGTGATCAGGAAAGTAGGCTAGTAAATGTACTTCAAGACAATTAGGAAGCTTTAGGGTGGACTATAGCAGACATTAAGGGTATAAGTCCTATTGTGTGTATGCATCAGATTCATTTAGAGGAAGACTCCAAACCTTCTAGGGAGATGCAACGTCGACTGAACCCTAACATGAAAGAGGTAGTTCGAAAAGAGGTGCATAAGTTGTTAGATGCGGGTATTATTTACCCAATTTCAGACAGTAAGTGGGTCAGCCCTGTTCAGGTTGTCCCCAAGAAATCAGATATCACTGTAGTCCAGAATGATGATAATGAATTAATCCAAACCCGAGTGACCACGGGATAGCGTGTGTGTATTGACTATAGGAAATTGAACAAGGTCACAATGAAGGATCACTTTCCCCTTCCTTTTATCGACCAAATGCTAGAGCGATTAGCTGGACATAGTCACTATTGCTTCTTAGATGGCTACTCCGGTTATAATTAGATCGTTATTGCCCCAGAAGACCAAGGGAAAACCACTTTTACTTGTCCCTTTGGTACCTTTGCGTATAGACGCATGCCTTTCGGGCTATGTAATGCCCCTGCAACTTTTCAGCGTTGTATGATGAGCATATTTTCTGATATGGTAGAACGGTTCTTAGAGGTCTTTATGGATGATTTTTCAGTGTTTGTTTCATCTTTTGATGAGTGCTTGCATCATTTGACATTAGTGTTGACTATGTGTAAGGAAAAGAATTTAGTGCTTAATTGGGAAAAATGCCATTTCATGGTTGAATCAGGAATTGTCTTAGGGCACATCGTTTCTTCAAAGGTTATAAAGGTAGACAAAGCCAAAATTGACCTTATTAAGACTCTACAGGTCCCAAAAACCGTAAAAGATATTAGGTCAATCTTAGGGCATGCAGGTTTTTACCGTCGATTCATTAAGGATTTTAGCTTGATTTCTAGACCTCTTTGCAAATTGCTTGCAAAAGATATTAAGTTTGTGTTTTATGATGCTTGCTTAAAGGATTTTGATAAGCTTAAAACTTTACTTACTACTGCCCCGATAGTCCAGGCACCTAACTGGTACCTACCCTTTGAAATTATGTGTGATGCTTCAGATTATGCTATAGGCATTGTGCTAGGTCGGCGAGAAAACAAATTACTCCATGTGATTTACTATGCTAGCAAAACTCTGAATGATGCCAAAATGAACAACACAACTACCGATAAGGAACTTTTAACCATCGTGTTTGCCTTGGATAAGTTTAGGTCCTACCTATTAGGTTCTAAGATCATAATCTATACAGATCATGCTGCTTTGAAATACCTTTTATCTAAGAAGGATACCAAACCTAGATGGATTATATGGATTCTATTGTTATAGGAATTTTCCCCAGACATTAGAGACAAAAAAGGTGCAGAAAATGTAGTAGCAGACCACTTGTCTAGGCTAGTTGTTAGTTCCCCTAATAATTCCCTTCCTATAAGGGACAGTTTTCCTGATGAACAATTGTTCTTTGTTTCCCAATCACCTTGGTATGAAAATATAGTGAATTATCTTTTACTGGTCGAATGCCTCAACATTAGGGTAAGCAAGATAGTTCTAGGTTTTTAGCCGAGGTTAAGCATTTCTTTTGGGACGATCCTTATCTGTTTAAGTATTGTCCGGACCAGATTATTAGGAGATGTGTATCTGAGAGTGACCAGTCTAGTATTATCTCCTTTTGTCATGAACATGCATGTGGGGGTCATTTTAGTGCTAAGAAGACTGCTGCTAAGATTTTGCAGTGTGGATTTTACTGGCCTTTGTTGTTTAAATATTCCCATAGTCATTGTGTTTCTTGTGAGCGTTGCCAGAAGTTAGGAACCATTTCCCGTATAAATATGATGCCTTTGAACCCTATTTTAGTGATTGAGGTCTTTGATGTGTGGGGCATTGATTTTATGGGTCCATTTCCTATTTCGTTTGGTTATCTTTACATACTTGTCGCTGTAGACTATGTGTCTAAGTGGGTTGAGGAGGTTCCGTGTAAAACGAATGACAACAGGGTCGTAGTCCAGCTTTTGAAAGAGAATATACTTACACGTTTTGGTACGCCGCGAGCTATAATTAGTGATGGAGGTTCACACTTTTGTAATAGACTGTTTGCTCTTTTAATGAAACAATATGGTATTACCCACAAAGTAGCTACCCCATATCATCCACAGACTAGTGGTCAGGTAGAGGTCTCCAATAGGGAAATTAACTGTATTCTAGAGAAAACTGTTAATCCAAACAGGAAAGACTGGTCGTCGAGGCTTACTGATGCCTTATGGGCTTACCATACTGCGTTTAAGACACCCATTGGAATGTCACCTTATCGTTTAGTGTTTGGCAAGGAAGTCACCTTCCTGTTGAGTTAGAGCATCGAGCCTATTGGCTATTAAGAAGTTAAACTTTTCACTTGACAAGGCAGGAGCTCAAAGAAAGCTCCAGCTCAATGAGTTGGACGAGATTCGTAGAGATGCATACGATAGTGCTAAGGAGTATAAGAACAAAATGAAACTCGTGCATGATAGGAATATTTTACGAAAGTCATTTTTCTCCAGGTCAAAAAGTTCTTCTGTATGACACTCGTTTGCATCTATTCCCCGGGAAGTTGCGCTCTCGGTGGACTGGTCCTTTTGTGGTCCGTACTGTTTTTCCCCATGGCACTGTTGAGATTGAGACACCAGATGGTAGTAGTTCTTCGAAGGTTAACGGTCAGCGATTGAAGCCCTTTTTAGAGCCTTTTCCTACAGGTGATGTTGAGGAGGTCCCTCTGGAGGACCCTGTTTACCTTGATTGACCATCGAGGCGTTTTTGTATGTTGTATAATATTTTTGTAGGTTTTTGGTTACACTTCACCCAGGTACTATCTTTCCGACTTCTCTCTTTACTATTTCCTCATGTTACTTATATTTTTGGTACTGTTATTTAATTAGAAACATTGAGGACAATGTTAGATTTAAGTTTGGGGGTGGGGTAGAACTTTTTGTTACCTTTTCGTTGCAATAAATAAACTCCAGAGCCTAGAAATTTATCCCTATTAAGGATGGCACTAACCAATCTAAGTGTATGGAAGCATTTTGGTTGTAGGAGTTGAGGAACCAATCTGACTAGATGGAAACATCTAAAGAGTCTATTCATAAAAGCACAGAGCTCATGTGTTAGAAATAACATGATAGTTTCACCATATCTCGTTCAGTCCTTTTCACTTCTGTTTTTATTTTGTTTTGTTTTTAAACTATGTTTCTCTAAGTGATTAGGTGGGTCTCACGATTCAAGTTGTTACCATTGATAGGGTGAATTAGAGTGATTGAGATCAAAAAAAAAAATTTTGAGACCAGACCATCAGACCAACTGGAATAAATTCAATAAAGTCGACCACTAGAACCCTTGTATATGCCAGTTGTGTTGACCTAGAGTTAGGATTATCGACCACTGGTATCCTTGTATATGCCAGTGTGTTGATATTATTCAGACTAGTATCTCAGTCCATTAGGATAGGTTCATTTTGGCGGAGGCCTTCAGACAGATATGAGAAACACCGTTCACCTAGTAAACATCAACACCATCTATGTTTTTCTCTATATCCATCTTCTTGATCTATCCATGTGATTAGTTTCGACTCCGGATATTGATGTCCATAGTACAACTATCTGAGTAGAGCTATGTCACTTATATATGAATTTTAGTATGCTTGAGTTCAAACTCGTGTACAACAATTGGAATTTCGCATCAGGATACTTCCTCCTGTAGTCAATAAGTATGCCAACCAAGGAGATTCTTTAGTTCCTTCCAAGGTTCTGTGTAGATAGCTAGGGTCTGGAGTATAAAGGTTTTGTGAGTATACCTCTGGTAAGTCCTCCGGAGACAACACTCCTCCACTAGAGACACCTAGGGGTTTAAAGGCTTATTGCATACGTTAAATGCAATCGACGATGCCTGCGACAGTGAGTTAGGATTTCATTTCTATTTTATTTTTGCTCGAGGACTAGCAAATAATAGGTTTGGGGGTATTTGATAGACACATTTTTGTGTCCGATTTGTCTCGATTCTATATATTGGTAGGGCTCATTTTTGTACTTATTATGGTGTTTTATTTTTTTGTAGGTATTTTTGGCCAATAAACATTTTTGGAAAAAATTGGCTCGAAAAGTTTTCGGAAAGCACCCGGAGGACACTTGCTATTCGTACCCCCGGGTTGGATAAGGGGCACCGCCAGGACACCCCAAAAGCAGCTGTTATTCGCACCCCCACTCTGGATAGGGGGCGACCACCTTTCTTCCCAAACTCAAAATTCAAATTGGCGGGAAAGTAGGTGCAGTTTCTGGCAGATTTAAGGGTTGTGATTTGGACCAGTTTCAAAGAGATTCAAACGTTGATTCTCATGGGCTATGCCTGTTTTTGCAATCCAATGTCGGTATAGGTGATGGAACGGAAGAACTTTGGCTGGATATTGAGTTTTAGTTAATAAGGGAAAGATATTTTTTCTCGGGTTTATATCGATGATTTTTTGGGCAGATTTTGTTGGGTTTTCTTGTCAAATTGACTTGGTTCGGGTCTGTTTAAGCCAAACAGGATTGGTAAGGCTTGTGGATTCGAAAACATAAGGAGCTACTCGGGATTTGCTGGAATTGAAATAAGGGAATTTACGTGAGATAAAGGGATAATATCATCCCTGTTGGATTGAGTTTATATTTGGAAAGAGTTTTGGTGAGAAGGGACTCTCTGTTAGGGACGTGTAGAAAATATAAAGAGGGAAACAAATCCCGTGTTTGGAAAGAAAGGAAAAGCCGAGACTTTTGGTTGAAGAAAAAGATTGTGAAGATTTTCCCGGGATTTTATTGATCTGTTGTGTATATATAGCCTGTTGGGAGGTCGAGCAAGGGTAATGGGGAGTTGGGGGAAGTGAACAGAGAACGAAATCAAGAGTTGCAGGAAATTGTTTCTGCTGGTGCACAAGGAAGAACACGAAGAACAAAAGGCCATTGAAGACAGTCGTTTCTGGGGTCTTAAAATCAGCGACAAAGCAACAGTATTTACAACAGTTTTCTATAACAGTTCCATTGTAACAGCTGTTTTGTAACTCCGATACACTGTTGCAAACAATCTGTGTTATTACTTTTCACTCTTTTAATCATCTTTTGAACAATAAACAAATATTTTGAGATCATGATTAATATGAGGAGCTAAACCCATTGCTGAGGCGATAGAGGAAGCTATTTTTCCAACAAAAAGTGGTATATTCTATTTTATCTTTTTATTTGCAATAATTATATGATTATTTTCCTTGAACTATTATTGAATATGATTTTTTATTTGAGTGATTGTGATCTATTTTGATGGAGTAAGCTTAGTTTTAAGACTTTTGATGCTTCATACTTGGTATTTACAATTACTAGTTTTGAAAATCTACTTGTTGTAATATTTTAGAATCAAATTAAACGAGAAAATTGCATAAATATAAGTATTGGTTTGAACTTGGAAAATAGTGGAATCTTAGCCTCAGTGTTTCTTTTAATATTGATATCATCTTTGTTTGAGTTTTCTATAATTTTTATTGTGTTTACTATTTTAGTTTTGAATTTAAGTCTAATTAATATCCTTCACAAGTCTGAGAATCGAACCACTTTTACCACTATCTACAAATTACATAAATAGACTTTTGAGTGACACATAAGTTCAAGTCTTCACATACCTTTTTGTCAAGAAGTTCCACCGGTTCCTTGAATAGTTCTTCTTCTTGTATGATGAATCGTCATGAAGTCCTTGAGCTCAACTACACTTTCTATCCTAGTCCGAGACTTACTTATAATAGACTAGAAATCAAGACTTATAGTTTTGATCACTAACATTTACATACATGCTTGAGGTAAAAATGCATGCGAGGTCGACCGAGCAATACTCTAACACTTACATGTATCAACATTCCTACACTTTCTAGTCTAACCTAAATGAAGTTGACTCTAGTATTTAATCAAGCGACTCTAGATGAGTTTTGATACTAAAATATGATAACCAAACTTGACATACCAACACTTGGTGAGTTTAACCGAGCTATTCTCTAACACAATACCAGTTCCAGAGTTCATAGAACCTTTTTGGTACCTGTAACGTTAAGGATACCAAACCAGTTCCGGGAACAGTTCTTTTCTAGTATGAGTTCTGGTTTGCATACCGATCCGGGTTCACGAGTTCACAGACTTTTTAAGGTGTGGATACTAGTATGCGTTCCAAAAATATGTTTGTCGACATATAACTACTCTTTTACGTGTACTGAGTACATGCACTACGGCTTCAGACTTGTAACATTATTCCCGGTTTATAAGACTGATATGTATACTGTCTTATATCTGAATTTACAGTAGTTCTATTTATCTGTCTAAATCATTCCGAAACATTCCCAAATAACATCAATGACACATGTCACTGTTCCAGGCTATTTTCGAATGATAAATCTTGAATCATGATTTTGATTGCAAACAATAATCGTTCTTAACCGAAATTCATCAAGTATGAACAAATGTTCATTAAGCTTAGTCATATATTTCGAGGATTAACTTCAAGATAAATTTGACTCAAAATTCTTTATATCCTCACGATAGTCTAATTAGTTATGCGACAACGTCTCATAGATATAAAGATGAATAAATTGAGAAATAGGTGGTTCAGTTTTCACTTACCTTTTGTTGAAGAAGTTCTCCAAAAGCTTCGGTTGATCTTTAATAGACGCATTTATGTGTCTATTTTGTTCTCAATGTTATGTATTGTTAGAATCGATTAAATACTTATTGTGTTATTTTATGTTTTTGTAGATGTTTTTGGAAAAATAAGCTCTTGCGGCGAAATTGGCTCGAAAAGTGTGTTTTACACCCTAGGATAGAGTATTAAAGACACCCCAGAAATGCACCGGAGGAACCCATAAAAATTACTAAAGGAACCCCAAGGGACATGTGTTATTCGGACTCCAACAACGGATAAGGGGGCGACCACTGGATAAGGGGTGACCTTCTTCACAAATTCAAAAAAATATTTTGGCGGGAAAATATTTGCTCTTCACTGACAGATTTTCTCGATTGCATTTGGACGTGATTTTGTGCGATTCAATCGCTGAAACTTTGTGGAAAGATGTGATATATCATAATAAAGATGGTATGGGTGTTTGGTTCGACCATAATTGGCTTGAATTGGCTAGGCAATCCACGAGCTGGAAAAAGGGGAATACGTGCAGGGAAGAGTTGTTCACGGGATATAGCGTGTTTGTACGTGTTTGGATGGAGTTGGGATGCTGTAGAAACTTGTTTGGTGTGTGTTCCACATCAACAGAAGCGCGGAAGAGGAATTAAAGGAAAGAAAATCCCGTATTTCTTTGAAAAAGGAAAGAAAATATCTCGAGTAAAAGAAGATTATTTGGGATTAATGGAGGAGATTCAACGCGTGTTTTTGGTTTAAATAGGTTCCCGGGGAGTCCTATAGGGGGTGTCGAGAGTTGGAGGTCGAGAGGATAGCTCAGAAGCAAGAAATCACGAGTTGATCAAACTCTGTTTCTGCTTCTGCTGCTAATGAAGAACACCAAGAACACGAAGAACAGACTGGCCTAGACAGTCGTTAATCAACAGTGTCTAAGACGCACACTGGAAGGTCGCAGTGCAGTCTCAACATCAGCAGCACCTGTCTCTTATCGTTCTTTTTGTGACGCCTTCTGTGGGTCGTACATTCACTGTTTTACTCATTTTTATCATTTTAATCAACTTTTGAGCAACAAACATGTATTTTGAGCAAGTGATTAATATGAAAAGCTAAATCCCAACACTGGGACGACGGATGGAGCCCTATTTCACGCATGTGGTAATTTTAATAATTCTTTTTATGACTTTTGCACTTGTTTTTAATTGATTTATGGTTCAAATTAATTAGTTATCATTTTATTTGATGGGTCATGCTTGCTTAAATGTTTGATGTTCCATGCTTACGATTTATAACTAATATTTTGAGAATCTATATTGGCAAAGAATAAGTCCATATTTTTAATATTTGAGCTATAATTGCATGGAATTATTATTTGAATCACATGAATGGAATTTGGTGAAACTCCTAGTCCCAGTACCTCTCACCATTGTTAATATTTTTTTTGTATATAATTTTATTAAACCTTTAAATTTAATCTTCACAAATCTTAGAGTTCGAATCCTATTTACTACAACAACGACTCTCAAAAACTTTTATCATTTTGGCGCCGCCGACGCGGATTTGTGCTTAGGTAGAATTTTTAGGTTTTTATTATTTTTTTTTATTCCATTAGTTCTTTTTACGTCTCTTTGGTTGTGTCTTTGTATTACAGGTTTGAAGTTGGATAATAAAGACCTTGAAATCAAAGCTTAAAGTTAAAAGAGAAGGAAAAAATACAAAGCAAAAAAAATAAAGAAAAAAGAGAGAGAAAAAAAAAAGAGAGAGATTTTTTATTTATTTTTTTTAAAGAGACTTTCCATTTTTTTTTTGTAATTATTATTATTATTTTTTGTATTTCTTTTCATTGGACTGGACTTTGGACAATTTATTTTAATTTTAAACCCTAAGGAAGGGTTATATATAAAAAAAAAAGATTAAATATAAACTGTTTGCAGGGAAGGACGACGATTACAATATCGTCTCGGCCCCTCGGGTTCGCACACTGACACCGGAGTCAGTGGCCCGAGTCGACTACAGCGGTTCTTCGCCCGTCTGGTACGGGAGGTAAACTTCTAAACACCCGCGAATCTCCTGTCAGCGGGTTTACTGTCTGCCTTAAGGTGATTATATGTTGAGGACTGAACCGGCTGCTTTAATTTCCTAGTAAAGGGCAAGAACTGGCCATATAAGATAAGGGTTCGGATTTCATCACCGTTCCCTTCTTTCTCGCCTTAGGAAAACGAAACCTAACGCGAACCCAAGCTTAAAATTTGATTAGAACGAGACCGATAGGGTAACGAGCTTGGTAGGAAAATCTTTCGAAAAATATTGGTTACTCTTTTAAGCATACTTCAAAGTTCTTGATGGTTTCTGTAAGTTGAATGCGTGACTGCGCCGCCTTGGAATACCGGTGAGGCTTTGGGTATCAAAGCTCCACTGAGCTTCCCTCGCCTCGATTCAACTTATATTAGCTCGGATTGATTCCAGGTGGGCGTGCTCAAATTGTAACGAATTCCTTTTCGAAGGAATAAAAGCTGGTCTAGAAAACAATTTAAGTGGAGCCATCATGCTTTTTTTTTTGCTAGAAATCAGTAGGTTTGATTTGGTCGAGTCATCCTTGTTTGTGATTGTATAGAATTCCCTTGTAATTAAGAATGTCGAACTGGTATGACAGAAGCCAATACAATGAGTATCGATCTGAATTTGAATATGGACATCATCATTTTTATGACCATGGTGGGAATAGTAGTTGGGAACGCCAACCTTTTCAAGGTTATGGTTCATACCATGGTGATCCCAATTACTATCCACACGCGAATTGGTCTTACGAGCAAGAAAATCAGTAACACTGTAGTACTGGTTACTCGTTTTTGGAAACTAGTCCTGATTATGATATTTCTGAACTTGTTCCATCTCTAGAAGAGACCCAACAACGGATTGAAAGGACGTATAAACGTTTAGTTGCAATGAATAGTTCAAAAGAAAAGTGTACACGATATTCTGAGATGATAAACGAGAGTGGTGAACGTATAAGTGTTATGCTCAGTGAAATTCAGGCACGTCTAGAGGAAGAAAATGAACAGTTGGCTAATGCTGCTCGAAATAATCTAAATTTCCAAAATAGGGTTTCTAATTCTACCCTTGATATCAATAGTGAATATTTGCCTAATTTAGAGGACGAGGCTAGAATAAAAGACACTACTTATTTAGATAAGGTTCAATCATCTTTGTACTATTATGATGATGAGGATAGTAGTAATGAAGAATCTGAAATATGTAGGCATAGTGATCAGGAATCTATTAATCCAATTGAGCTTTATAATGATTATATTATTTCTAGTTCAAATCCAAATAATTTTTATGATTATTCACCTATTCAAAAGGACGAGGATTTGATTAGGGATACCACCGTTTTAGATGATGTAGTTTTTCCTTTTGATTACGAAGCCGATAGTGGTTTAGAGGAACGAGTTTATTCCGAAAATGCTATTTTAGAGTCTAGCGACTTAGAAACAATAGTATTAGATGAAGAAGATATACCCGTAGAGATGAGCAAAGATGCACTACCTGATAATAAATTAGAAGAATCAACTGACCATTTTCAAGAATCTAATGATCCAGAAATTAGGGAGATTGTAACTAGTCTATCTAGAGGCACTGAAAACTCTAAGTTTGGGGGTGATTATCACCTTCCTAGTGCCTTACCTTTAACTCTCAGAAAGTCCCTTCACTTAGGACTTGATATCTCTGCCTCGACAATTTTACAAAATTACCTTCATACTCGTTTTCCCGAACCTAATGATGTCCAGGAAGAAGTTCAGTCGTTAGAAACCCATCCTCTGGTTGATGTGGTTTTCCCAGGCTATGATCCCCAGATTGACTTTCTTTTCCCACCAAATAGTTTTCTTCCAACTGTGGGAACGTTTATATTCCAAATGTGTCGAATATTAAGTTGTGAGACTAAACCTAAATGCTTTAGGAAATTAGAATCGACACATTTGCTTAAGAATGACCACTACTCTCATTATGGTCAACTTTGTGAGTCAAATCTAATTTACTTAGAGGATCCCCAATTATTCAGGTTGTTGTTATGTGCTTCTAAGTTCTTAGTTGAGTTTTTCCAGACTCTAATACCTGAACCGGATCTTAGCTTTGAGGAAATCCAACCGATGAAAACCTTTTATTTAGACCCTTTTATAGAGCCTGAACCTGAACCACAACTAGATGTAGTTGTCTTAAGCAAGGGTATGTTCGGTATCTTCTTGCTCTGTTGCAGTTTCCTCTTCTTGTGGGTAACACTTTTTGATCCAGATGACCCACAGTTATTCCGGCTAATACTATATGATTCTACGTGGTGACTAATCCTTGCTTAGTCTGGCTGAAGACTTTAAACTTAGCACTTCTTGGGAGGTAACCCAATATTCATGCGACACGGTAATATCTTTCCTTATCTCTTTTGCTTCGTTGGTAACAGTTTCTCCTTGTTCATGCTTTTAATCTCATCTTTAGAACATTGAGGACAATGTTAGATTTAAGTTTGGGGGTATGGGAGAAAGTTCTTAGTTGCAATAAATAAGCTCCAGAGACTAGAAATTTATGCTTATTAAGGTTGGCACTAACTAATCTAAGTGGATGGAAGCATTTTGGTTGTAGGATTTGAGGAACCAATCTGATTATATGGAAACATCTAAAGAGTCTATTCATAAAAGCACTGAGCTCAGGTGTTAGAAAAAGAAAACATGGTAGTTTCGCCATATCCTCGTGATGGAAACATCGAAAGAATCCTGATCACTTCTTTCTTTTTTTTACCATTACTAGGGTGAAATAGAGTGACTGAGATGAAAAAAAAAAATTGAGACCAGACCACCAGACCAACCAGAATAAATACAATAAAGTCGACCACTGGTACCCTTGTATATGCCAGCTGAGTTGACCTAGAGTTAGGATTATCGACCACTGGTTCCCTTGTATTTGCCAGTGTGTTGATATTAGTCCAGACCAGTATCTCAGTCCATTAGGATAGGTTCACCTTAGTCAACATCATCCACATTTTTCTCTACATCCATCTTCTTAATCTATCCATGTGATTGGTTGACTCCGGTTTATGATGTCCAGAAACTATCTGAGTAGAGCTCTGTCACTTTATATGAATTTTAGTATGCTTGAGTGCAAACTCGTGTACAATAATTGGAATTTCGCATCAGGGTACTTCCTCCTGTAGTCAATAAGTATGCCAACCAAGGAGATTCTTTAGTGCCTTCCAAGGTTCTTCATAGATAGCTAGGGTCTGGAGTAATGGTTTTGTGGGCACACCTCTGGTAAACCCTCCCGAGATTAACTCGGTTTTATTTATTTTTTATTAGTTTTGCTCGAGGACTAGCAAATAATAAGTTTGGGGGTATTTGATAGACGCATTTATGTGTCTATTTTGTTCTCAATGTTCTGTATTGTTAGACTCGATTAAATACTTATTGTGTTATTTTATGTTTTTGTAGATGTTTTTGGAAAAATAAGCTCTTGCGGCGAAATTGGCTCGAAAAGTGGTTTTTCCACCCTAGGATAGAGTACTAAAGACACCCCAGAAATGCACCGGAGGAACCCAGAAAAATTACTAAAGGCACCCCAAGGGACATGTGTTTTTCGGACACCAGCAACGGATAAGGGGGCGACCACTGGATAAGAGGGTGACCACTGGATAAGGGGTGACCTTCTTCACAAATTCAAAAAAATATTTTGGCGGGAAAATATTTGCTCTTCAATGGCAGATTTTCTCGATTGCATTTGGACGTGATTTTGTGCGATTCAATCGCTGAAACTTTGTGGAAAGATGTGATATATCATAATAAAGATGGTATGGGTGTTTGGTTCGACCATAATTGGCTTGAATTGGCTAGGAAATCCACGAGCTGGAAAAAGGGGAATACGTGCAAGGAAGAGTTGTTCACGGGATTCAGCGTGTTTGTACGTGTTTGGATGGAGTTGGGATGCTGTAGAAACTTGTTTGGTGTGTGTTCCACATCAACAGAAGCGCGGAAGAGGAATTAAAGGAAAGAAAATCCCGTATTTCTTTGAAAAAGGAAAGAAAATATCTCGAGTAAAAGAAGATTATTTGGGATTAATGGAGGAGATTCAACGCGTGTTTTGGTTTAAATAGGTTCCCGGGGAGTCCTAGAGGGGGTGTCGAGAGTTGGAGGTCGAGAGGATAGCTCAGGAGCAAGAAATCACGAGTTGATCAAACTCTGTTTCTGTTGCTGCTGTTGATGAAGAACACCAAGAACACGAAGAACAAACTGGCGTAGACAGTCGTTAATCAACAGTGTCTAAGACGCACACTGGAGGGTTGTACTGCAGTCTCAACATCAGCAGCACCTGTCTCTTATCGTTCTTTTTGTGACGCCTTCTGTGGGTCGTACATTCACTGTTTTACTCATTTTTATCATTTTAATCAACTTTTGAGCAACAAACATGTATTTTGAGCAAGTGATTAATATGAGAAGCTAAATCCCAACACTGGGACGACGGATGGAGCCTTATTTCACGCATGTGGTAATTTTAATAATTCTTTTTATGACTTTTGCACTTGTTTTTAATTGATTTATGGTTCAAATTAATTAGTTATCATTTTATTTGATGGGTCATGCTTGCTTAAATGTTTGATGTTCCATGCTTACGATTTATAACTAATATTTTGAGAATATATATTGGCAAAGAATAAGAGTCCATATTTTTAATATTTGAGCTATAATTGCATGGAATTATTATTTGAATCACATGAATGGAATTTGGTGAAATTCTTAGTCCCAGTACCTCTCACCATTGTTAATATTTTTTTTTGTATATAATTTTATTAAACCTTTAAATTTAATCTTCACAAATCTTTGAGTTCGAATCATATTTACTACAACAACGACTCTCAAATTTTTTTATCAATCTTCTCCTTCAAACGGTAGAAAGAAAGCAATGGTCACTACCGTGATGTCCGTTTTCTCAACTACACTTCTATGCTAATCCGAGACTTAACTACTTGTAAACTAGAAATCAAGATATAGTTTACACGTCCAAAATCTTTTGGCGTACTCAATTTTTTCCACCCAATCAAGCAAATCTTCTTCTTGTCTTGAGTGGCACCCCATCTCTCATTTTTTTTGTCATTTTTTTCTCCGCTGTACTAGTAATTTGCATCAGAGACATGAAATAAGTTGCGAGACTTGCAAGAGATGAGTTGATAAGAGTTATTCTTTCAGTTCTTGAGAGAAACCTCCTTCTCCATATTGCTAATTTGTCTTGGAACTTCTCTAGAATTGCATCCCATATGGAAGTTTGTTTTCAAGAAGACCCAAGTGGCATTCTCAAATATTTGAATGGTAATTTTTCTTACCTTGCAGTTCATTATTTTGGCCAAGACTTGAATTTTCTTATCATCTCCTATGTTGATGATTGTACTCTTATCCATATTCAATCTTATACCTGTCACAACTTCATAGACTTGAAGAACCATCACCAACTTTTCTACTGCTTCTTATGTAATATCCAAACATATAAGTAACTTCAGAATTAATGTGAAATCAAGATACTGTATTTAGAGTTTCTGTTTTCAATAGCAGTTTGGTGAGTACTTCTTTGAAAAGTATAAATAGAAATGGGGACAGAGAGTCTCCATGTTTAACTCCTTTCTGGTGCTAGAACTTTTTGGTGGAACTGCCATTTTCCAAGACGGAGTATTGTATTGTGGATAAGCACCATTAAATCCAACTTCTCCATTTTTATCCAGATCTTGCACTCTCTAGCAAGCTATCAATACAATACCATCTCACATTATCAAAAGTCTTTTTAATATATATCTTACATAAAACCCATAGGATTTCGGATTTGAGTCTTCAATCAAGTAACTCCCCGCCAGCTATAGTTGACCATCATTCCATAATGATACTAAAGACTTGAGTTCGAAACTCGCCAGCACGAAATTCTTTACCGATCTAAGGAGATATGTGAAGGGTTTTTCCCAAACACCATGAAGGACCTAGGTTATTCATGGATCTCTTTCAGTGACAAGTGCAGCTAGAGTAGTTTGGAAATTTGTGCCTGCAGTTGCGGTGTCGATTCTTTGGAAGGCATGAAATTGTCAAATCTTCGAAGAAAAGTATAGTTTCAAGACAGACAAAGATTTAGAACGATTTTTAGGCACCACTCAAAACCATCCCTCGAAGTTTACTAAGTCATTATGAAGCAAAATGAAAACCCCTTGTCCATGTATTTATGGTAGTGGTTGAAATTAGGGTTGTCAATGGGTCCGGGTCCTCCGGGGTACCACTAGACCCGGACCCTACTTATAAAGACGGGTCCGGTTCCTGAATTTGTGGACCCTGAACCGGACCCGTTTAAAGACCCGGGTACCCGTCGGTTATTAAGAAAATTATGAAAAAAATCTTAAACACTCGATTTCCTTATCTTTTTATCTTTTTAGCTTGAATCTAAATTGTTTTTGTAAAAGTTTATTATTATTAGGGTAATGAAATAATTTCCTAACTGTGGCGACCATGGTTCTTCTCTCTCCGGCGATTTCAGCCAGTTTTATCCACCGGATTCACCATGGTTTTCTCTAGATTTCTTTTAGTTTTTGTTTTCCTGTTGATTTCCTTTCCACGGTTTTCTATTTTTCTTCCCCTTGCGACACCTTGTTTTCCTGTTTTTCATTTTAGGGTTTCAGTTCTCCTTTTTTCTTTTCGAACTTGTTTTCAGCTTTCATGGCTAGGACATCTAGGGCATCTTCTTCCAAGCGACAGTCGACAACAACCCAATCTTACAAGGGGCTTGAGGACTTTTCTCCTTCATCTCTCATTATAGTAGAAGGTGCAATCGACAAGGGCTTCTGCCACTGCCTTTTCAAGGGCTTTGATAGTTGTCCGGATGGTGTTAATTGCAGGGGCTATGCCAAAGGATCATTTTTGAAGCATATACATGATCGACATTTCTCTTCTGAAGTTAAGAAGGCCAAATGCAGGGAGTTGATTGCTAACAATCTTCAAATATACCATGCTTGGGAGAGGGTTCTCGGTTGCATTCAGATGTGGTTGTGTTGTGGGTATATGCGTCTACACACCTGGAAAATGCCTTGTAAGGGGCGAGAAGGAATTGATCATGGTGATGTAGTTGCAGGGCCACTCAACGGTGTTGTGGCGGAGTTTCTCATTCACGGTGTTGCTAAGCCTGTAAAGGTAGGTGCTGACTGTTTGGGAACCTTAGTTGGCGCAGTTTGTGATGGTTCTGCGGGAGGTGGATTTGCTGGTGTTGTTGGTTTTGTCACCGATAGTGCTGAAGCTGTTAGTGCTGTCACTGATGATGTCGATGTTGTAGGTGCTACCTTGTCCACTGATCTACTCAACGCTGTTCTTCAAAGGCATCTCACGACTGTCACTTGTATTCCCCAAAAGTGCAGGCTTTCTTTGCAAGGACGCTGAAGGCCTACCTCGACAGGGTTATTGCTAATCCTGGTAGCTTGTCAGCTTGGTTTCATCTTGTCTTCCTCCCAATATGCACTCTAAACATGTTCAAGACGAGAAGCTCTGCTGAGAAGAAGTCTGGAAATAGGAAACGTTTGCAGGTCGCAGCCATCAACCAAACTCTGGTTTTCGGAAAGAGCCTAACGACTTCTCCTTATTGTTGAATAAACTTCTACATCAGCCTGTACATAATGGGCATAGGAAGGAAGATGCGAAGAAGCAGGGAGCGGCTACTTTGTTAGCTTGTCATAAAAAGTTGAGTTGCGGCCATTTTGCAGCCGCCATCCGTGTGTTGTCTTTGTCCGGTGTTGCTCTTTGTAAAGAGGACACGTACCTTGAACTACAAGACAAGCATCCATCGGCGCCTCCTCCTACTGTTCTCGGTGATGCTGTTATAGCCGACCCTATCATAGTGGAGTTTAGGTCTGTTTTAGGAGCAATAAAGAGTTTCCCAAAAGGAATATCGTGTGGCCGTGACGGATTGAGTGCGCAACATTTAGTGGATGCAATGAGTGGGGTAGCACCAGCAGTTGCAGACGATTTACTTGCTTCGATCGCGGGAGTTGTCAATCTTTGGTTGGATGGAAATTGTCCTGCGGTTTTGAGAGAGTTTATCGCCAGTGCACCTTTAACTCCGCTACTTAAACTTGGTGGTGGAATTAGGCCCATTGCAGTTGGTACGGTATAAGTTTTAGCTAAGGAAAATGCGTATAAGGCGTAGGTTGGTCTCTAAAGTGGATGCTTTCTCTGTTGGAAATGATATGTCATCTTATTTGGGTGATTATCAATTCGGGGTTGGTAGTCCTGCTTGTGGAGAATGTATTTTACATGCTGTAAACCGCTTATTGGAGATGAAAGGTCACTCGGACAAAATTTCAATGTTGCTTATTTACTTTTCCAACGCCTTCAACATGGTGAGCAGATCGCAGCTCATCAAGGAAGTCCGCCTTCATTGTCCAGGTATTTCTCGCTGGGTAGAATTTTGTTACTTGAGGCCTGCTAAACTCTATTACGACCATTATATTTTGTCTTCTGCACTTGGAGTTCATCAAGGTGATCCTCTCGGTCCTTGCTATTTGCGTTGACACTTCACTCACTGGTGAAGACTATTGTTTCTCAATGCAAACTCGACCTACACGCCTGGTACCTTGATGATGGCACTATTACTGGTGACACTTTGGAGGTAGCCAAGGATTTGAGCATAATCGAAACTGAAGGACCGTGCAGGGGTTTACATCTTAATATAAAGAAAACAGAAGTCTTTTGGCCTTCTACTGATCCAAGGAGCACAGATGCTGGTGTTTTCTCTGCTGATATTGGTAGACCTTCTAATGGTGTTAAACTTTTGGGTGGGCCAGTGAGTTTGGATTTGAACTTCATTGGTGATATGATGTTGATCAGGGTGAATAAGACTGTTCAATTAATGTCTGCAATCAAGAAACTCAAGGACCCTCAAAGTGAGATGATATGCGTAATCAGCCACTGCCCTGTAATGAGCCACTGCCCTCTATGATGATTATCTACTTAAGTACTTGAGACTTCTAATTACTGGTGATGGTGCGGTTTTTAGTCCTTTACAACAGCGATTAGCTACCTTGCCTATCAAAGATGGTGGACTTGGCATTTACACGATGGCTGATACCAGCACCTATTGCTACCTCGCTTCTTAGAGTCAGACTACTTCGGTGCAAAAGGTGATTCTTGGTAATTCATTATCAACAGATAAAGGTTCCGCCTATCACTTTGCACTTCAGAATTTCATTCAGGTATGTGGTTTACCTTCTACATACTGTGTCGATGATACTTCCCCCCTTCCACGCACTCCCTGGCAGCCACTTATTTTGATGCAGTTAAGAAGCAAATCCCAGACCAATTTTCTATGTCAGCGAGAGATTCAATTTTGTGGCAGTGTAATCGTGTCAAGCATGCACAAGATTATTTATTAGCTATTACCATTAGTGGGCTTAATCAGTTCCTTGGAACTAGACATTTTAGAGATGTGATGTGTTATCGTCTTGGTATCCCATTGTTCGTTGAGAATGGCTTATGCCAACTGGTAACAAGTCCATGGACATCTTTGGGGATCACGCGCTTCATTGTGCTAAGGATATAGGCCCTAAGTTTCGACATGACCTAGTCCGTGATGTAATCACTGATATTTGCTACAAAGCTGGCGTGCCTACGCGCAAGGAAGTTTCTCTAGGTTTCCTGGCGGATGATGACAAAGATTTGAAACCTGCGGATATTCTTGTGCTCAACTGGGAAAATGGAAAAGATGTTTGTATGGATGTCACAGGTGTCTCACCCTTCACTGGTGAAGGAGTCTGCTCTTTCGTCCCTGGAAAAGCTATATCTAATGCGTTCTCACGTAAACACACTAAATATTTGGACAAGTGTGTTTCAAATGGTCATGGTTTGGGTATCATAGCTTTCTCTACTTTAGGAGAATTGGGTGAGGATGCTTTGTGTTTTTCAAGCGTCTGAAGAACTGTTTAGTTAGCAATGACGCGAGTAGTGGTTTTGGTAGTTTTATTTTTCATAGATTAGGCATTGCTATTCAAAAAGGCGTTGGAGCCCAGCTTGTTGCTAGGTTGCCAACCAAAAGCTCTGTTGAAACATTATTGTTTCAGAAATGTGATTTATTCACATAAATTCATTAAGAAAGAAAATAAAATATATACCGAATAAAGATTAAATGTAAGAAAAATGAAAAATGAAAAAAAAAATCAAAGCCAAAACTCGCAAAATACTTATAATTTTGCTAAAAAAGATGGATAACCGGGTACCTGACGGGTATTACCCGTTTAGACCCGTTAAAATTCGGGTCCAATCAGGTAATTACCCGTCAGGTCCTAAGTTGTTGATGGGTCCAACTTTAGGACCCGGAACCGGACCCGAATCTAGCGGGTCCGATTCCGGTTCCAGGTAATGGGTACCCATTGACATTCCTAGTTAAAATGCCCTTATGTTATGTTATTTTATTATTTTAGCTTTATTTATCTTTAATTTTTAATTTTACTTTAATTTTAGTTTTATTATTCTAATTTTATTTATATATAATTTTTAATTTTACTTTTTTTTAATTATTATTATTTTTTTTAATTTTATGAAAGAGTATTATCTAGTTTATATTAAATAAAATTATTCTGTATACAATGAATGAGTTGGTAATCTAGCTACAACCTGAGCACCAAAACCCTTTTGAAGAGCAACATCCACTTTATGAAAAATAAAACTTCCTGAACCACTACCAACATCATTGTTAACTAAACAATTCTTCAACCTCTTCAAATAAAAGTTACTGTATTTTCGCCCAACTCACCTAGGGTAGTGAAAGCAAGCACACCGAACCCATACCCATGTTCAACACATTTTTCCAAATATTTGTTGCGCTTATGCGTGACAGCCTTGGAAATTACCTTCCCAGGGGTGAAGGCACTCACACCACCTCCTGTGAAAGGTGAGACTCTCGTAACATCCATACAAACATCTTGACCGTTTTCCCAATTGTAGACTAGAATATTAGCTGGAAGTAAAGCACTACCATCATTAAACAAGAAACAAAATGCCACATCTTTGCGTGCTGGCATACCCGTCATGTAACATATATCCGCAAGAACATCACGAACCAAATCATGTTGGAATTTGAGTCCAACATCATTAGTGAAATGCAAAGCATGATCTCCATATATATATATATATGTATCCATTAGCCTGTTACATCTTGAACATTGTGCACCTTCAGCAAATAACCTGTTACATCTTGAACATTGTGCACCTTCAGCAAATAACGGGATACCCAGATGATAATAAACTACAGAGCGGAACTGTTTTGGCCCAATGCTTATTAAGCCCGCTGATGGGTATAGCTAGAAGATAGTTTTGTGCGTGTTTAAGTCTATTACGCTTCCACAGTACTAAGTCTCGTTCAGTCATTGCAAAATTGGTAGGAATTCTCTTCTTAACAACATCGAAGTAGGTTACCGCCAATGAGTGCATAGACATTGGGGCGGTGTCGTCGATGTTATAGTTAGAAGGAAAACTACTTACGTAGATATAAGACTGTAATGCTTGCTGAAAAATAGCACCTTTGTCGATAGGATAAAGACCATTAAGAATCGTTTTTTTGCACGAAAATGGTTTGGGTTTCGGATGCGAGGTAACAGTAGTTACGAGTATCTTCCATAGTATAAATACCAAAGCCACCATCTTTCTTTATTACGTTCGGCTCATCCAGGTTTTATTTTTCCTTCAGACTAATGCTCGGTCGGAAAAAAGAATCCAACCGAACCTTAGTATATTCTTCGTGTGCGAAAAAAAATTGTGGTTTATACTGAGGTTTGGCAAAGAAAAGAAAATCCAGACGAATTTGTGTTCATGCTAAGAAAAATATCGACTTAGTTGAACCTCAATTTGTTCTTTGTATACGGGGAATATATTATCTTATTTTTCTAGTTTGGGGAAATATAAAAAAACAACCCTGCCGAAACTGTGTTAGATTATGAAAAAATCAACTTAAAAGAACATCAATTTGTTCCTAATACAGTATGCAAAAAACATATTGAAGTTCGATAAAATATAAAAAAAGAACAAAAAAAAACCGGATGAACCAAAGTTTTTTAAAATAGAAAAAAAATAAAAATTTGAAAGTAACTTAAATAATTTAAGAAAATGGAAAATAAATAAATACAAAATTAATAAAATAATAATTTAAATAATTGAAAATATAGCCATTTGCTCTAACTAAGATATTCCTTATCCCCGAACAATGGATGACCTAATAATTTAATGGTCCCTCAAAATCTCCATGGTGCCCAAGAAATAGTTTATGAATTGGGTTCAGATGCGAAGGCCTTAATTTTTTTCTTGGGCTTCCGCTTCGGGTAATAGAGTACATTTGAACTTTAAAATATTTGTGGGCAACTGTTACTGGGGGTTCTATTTTATTGTATGTTTGTGTAGTTTCTTTTGCTTGCTTCTCTGCATCTGGCAGAGTCTTTTTTAAATTTCTTGAATATTTTGTTATCTATATGTTCTACTCTTTCAACCAAAATAAAAAAAATCCTTTCCGATAATAATAATAAATGAATGAAGCTTTGTACAAAGACTAAGGCATCCTTCCCTGTAGAAAAACAAGCTTAGATGTATTATAATCAATTAATCTCTTTAGAAGTTTCAGAATCAATCACTCTACTTCCACGTTAAATTATTGAAAAAGAACATGGATCTCTCCGGGATGAAGATCAACCGGCCTAAATGAACAGTACGATGCATATATTGTATCTGGATCAATATTCTATTGTACTGCATTTTTACAGAGAAAGGCGTAAGCAATGTCGGATAAACCACCGACCTTCTGCTACCAAGATCGGCTCGTCCTTCATGCAGGGTAGTGGTGGACCAATCTGACACAATAATTCATAAGCTTTTTTAATCTCCATCACTTTACTCCGGCCTAGATGCGTGTGCTGCATAACATTACGGCATGCTGCAAACCTCGTTTCTACCTAAATTAGTGTCTTATTCAGCCTTCACTACAGATTAAAACAATCGTAAACTTTAAAAAATATACTACATATTTACATACAAACATACTGTCGTGGAGTAACTAATAATGTTGAATCCATTTTTTATGGGTTTGGTTTGTTGGTAGCAGGACTGCAGGAGTGATTCATGTGATGTAACAGAATCTAAACTATCTATATATGTTTTTCTCGAAGACCATACCATTTTTATGGAATCTATACCAGAAAAGACTAGTCAAGAATTATAGATTCCATAGGGTTGCTGTTAATGCTTTACAGTGGAGTATACAGATCATTGGTTACATTACAATGCCTTGGTTCTTGGATTCTTCTTTGGACAGATATAATTATTGAACAATCCATTCAACGCCCAAGTAAGAATATTTTAGAAATTATAAACTTCATGATTTTAAGTTTGCTGTGAAAGACTATATCATTATAAGTTCCCGCTTTGACAGTTAGCAGCAATGAATAAGAGGTTCTTGGCACTTTTCATTTTATATGTGAGGCTTTTCAATATATATTCTCCTATGTTGCACAGACACGCGTAGAAAGATACAATACTGAGATACTGCTATCTTTTTTTCCTCTCCATGATGTTTGGATCGTTCCAGCATCACAATATTACAATAATGTATGTATAATCATGGGGTTGAATCTACTTTCTCTGGTATTTGTTGTTTCAGTTAGAGCACCAATCATGGAATGAATCTAGTGGAGTCAAGCTACTGTCCATATTTCCAAAGATGCATGTTTGTTTCTTCACAGTCGAGTACACCTAGCTATCTTCAAGTGGAATATGACTCCTCTTTCAACCATTTCTATAGATTCCCATGCTCACTCATTAGCTACCTATATAATGGCTCCATTACTAAGAGTGGGGTTTCTTATTTCATTTTCATGGTCTACTGATAAAGAAAAAGATATACCATCCCTCACATCAAGCCCCCACACAGAGGTCCCAAAAAACAAAAACACCTCCTAAAATAAGTAAAATGGGGATCTCTCACTCTCAATCTTCTTTAGTTGTGGGTCATATTTCCAAATCCCAAGTACCCAATGATAGTGGGTTAAATAATTAGGTCATTTCTTCCATTTGTGATATTGTAAGTTGTATCCAATAATGTCTCCCAATCTACACATTTGTAGGGTATCATCATCTCATGGTGTAGGGCACTGCCTCTTCTACTCGAGTTTAGTATATCATTATTTACTGTTTCATTTAGTATTAATAAGTAACCACACTCTTTAATTATTACTGGATTTGTATTATAATGCTTAATGGTACATACTAAGGGTTGTCTGGAATGAGGTTGTAGATCTTTTATCTGTGTGTAGGAAGGAAGCACACAAAGATAAAGACACTATCATTTTGGACTGTTTTAGTGGATAATCTTGAGCCAAGATTATTATGTTAATATCTAGATACTATTACACCAATTATTGGCCTCAATCTAAAGAAACAACAGCTTAACACTGTCCAAAAAACCATGTCAAAGTTCTTATCTAGATCTCTCATCAATCTAGCTGTTAATTACTACTGCTACTACTATAGATATAGTGTAGCTGCTGGCTTTATCCATGCTGCAGGGAAAGATGATAAAAGCTAGATTCCCAAAGTTTTGGGATTGATTCCGAATCCAAAATTTCTTATTTGATCAAAGATTATAACTTAAGTGTTGGACATATATGAGACATTGTTTGTTTTAGTTGAATGCAGTATGGCTTTACATGTGATTATGTGTAGTTGACTGCAAATGAACAATTATGTTTGGCTTATCTTGGGCTTATACATTCATTGTTGAATGGCATTGCCCACCTAAATCTCTAAACGAAGAAGGATAAAGAAATAAAAGTAAAAAATGTAGAAGTGGTTATTTTTTGAGAAACTGATGTTATGTTAATACAGTGGTGATGCTGATAGCAGTGGTTTGAGGTCATAATCAGTGACTTGAAAACGGGTCATGATTTTATCTAGATGGAACTATTGCCCAACCAATCACGAATTTACAATGCAAGTCTAGTGTCGTTTATACAATAAAATACAATATTGTTTTTATTTCAAATTATTAAACTGAAGAGGAGGACCAGATTACAATTTGAGATGCAGACCTGTGGTGGAGCTGGAAATGTACCAATTGGTCATTAAGTACAAACTGCCCTAAGTGATGGTGAATGGTGATTATATCTAGTTATTCTCAGGTAGTCAATTTCTTTCTTTTAAGGACAAAGGAACTACTGGTCCTCCATTACAAAGATTTAGTGACTTGGAGAAAGATCTCCAAAGTAAGAAAAAAGCTAGTTTGATTTGCCTAGAGTGCACTGGAAAACAAATTATGCAATGGACTCAACTGACAAATGTGTTTATAAGGTGTATACTGAATAGAACTCAAACTTTTTGGCCATGGACCATGGTAATCTCGTATACATGCTGCTTCCCGTTTCATTTGTCCCGTCACGCAGAATTAGACATTTATATTAAGGAGGCCGGGTAACCATTACTGATAGGAACCATATGGGATCTCCGACCTCTAGAGTGGAGACTTTATCCGCTGACCAACTGAGCTAGCCCCTGCAGGTTTGACTTGACTGGTTTGCTGGGGAGAATAGCAAGTATCCAAGGCTACTTACTTCCAAAACTTTCGACAGGGTTGGCCTTCGGTCAACTAATAAGAATGTGCAGTCAAGATCTTGTTCCTGTTAAAGACAGCTAAGAGAATTCCCTTTTAACAATGCTTGGTACTTTTTTCAGAACAAAAAAAGGTGGTTAAATAGAGATTGTCAACCTTGATCTAAAAGTTGCTGTTTTCTTTTTTAGGTACCACACCTGCAGGTGAACTGATGATCATCAGTAGATGCTACTTTGACCCCCCATACAATCACATTTGATATAACAAGTCATGCTTTAATTTTTAATAATTCATCACCAGTTTCTTCTTGCTTTCTCCCTCCCCTGCATCTCTGTATTCAACAAATAATGTGGACATAAAGCATGAGATGAGAGTCAAGAACTGCTCCTAATTTCAACAATCAACCCAAAGTTTATTAGTGGGTTAGTGGTCACTTGTTAAATCTTATTAATTCACCTCGATTAAGCCAAGGTTTTATTAGTGGGTTGTTAACCTCTATTTAAGTGTATTAATTATGTGATAAACATGTGTAGTTTAGTTGATTGGTGGTCAAACCAAGGGAGTCTTACAAAGTCATGTTCTCATTCTAGTTATTGCCATATCCTGTTAAAAGAAACATGTTCTTTTGGTTTGACTGTTATGAACTATGAATGCATCTCCTGAAGTTGCATTAGAGAAGTATACATTTACATTAACAACATTTTTGGATCAAATCAAAACGAATAAACTATAATGAACTTTTCCTGAGTTGAAGCTTTGGTTGACAAGGATGCATTACTTATGCTCAGAGTCCTAACACTAAAACAACCTGTCGTTTTGACCCCTGACAGTCAAATGAAGCGCTGACCAGTGGCGGAAGTAGGAATCTAGCTGTGAGGAGGCAAAACAATTTTAGGATATACACAATGGCAAAAATGGACTTTGAAGTTCATATACCAAAAAAGAGAATGGCTTGGGAGCCAACCTTGCAATGTAAGCAACTGCCTACCCTTGTCATGGGCTTGCTCCGCCCGCCCCTGTTACTGACACTGACAGTCCGTTTATCTACTCAAGACTCATGAGAAAGGCGACAATTATTGGGAAAGAGGGGGAAGGCGCTGGGACTATTTACTCTCAACATACATAGGTGAATTTGGAATCACATATTCGCATCTCAAATTGTCCGTTTATACATATATAGCCAGTTTGACAAAAAGGGCAAATGACCCTTTCTTGCTCATGACTCTGCCCCTGGGCACTCGGATTTTTGCCAAGTTTGTCATGTACCCATTGAGTCCAGTCTTAAGACTAGAATCACATCTTAAACCAGGAAGAGTGGTAATCATATCATGGATAATAGCAAAAGCTTGTTAGATTTTTTGATTTATATAATTCACCACCATTACATTCTTAAAATGTAATGATTTTTTTGTTTTAGGGTTACAACTATTTTTACCTTTTCCAATTGTACATAAAAGTACTTACAAGAAAAAGCTCTAATGGCCTCTTATATAAAGGGAAATCATCTAAAGGAGGAAAACCCTCTATATTTCTTTTTTTCCATGAAAACAAAAAAAAAGAGAAAAAAAAGCCGAAAATCATTACATATAATTATCTACCCACATTCATTTTCTACTTGGGTAATTTTGTTTTCTTGATTATTTACATCTTCTGGTTAAGTTCGATAGTTTCTTCCAATCGACCAACCGATGCAAGAAATCCATGACCTCGGCCGGTTCTTGTAGAGAATAAGATGCACTAGTTTCTTTGGGACATTTTGATACAAGAATCCCAAAACCTTGTTCTCTCTCCCTCAGTACCTAAACAAATTTTAAACCCAATTAGACTTTATGCATATAAAGAAAAAGTATATGTGATTGAAAAACGAATTTATTCCATTTTTGTGAAATAATTTTGGAGACTTTGGGATACCTTAAATGCATCTTCATCCGTCCGATCGTCGCCGATATAAAGTGGCAAAACATCATTAGTGTTCCCGAATCCTAGAGAATAAGAACCAAATAAGATGTTAATCACAAAATATTCACTTAATAAAATGAAAGAAAATAAATAAATAAAAAATCTTACCAAGAGACTCTAGCAAAAATTCAAGAGCTTTTCCCTTGTCCCATTTAATGGTTGGTCGAATCTCCAGTACCTAAAATACATCAAATCAAATCATAGAAAATTAAATAAAAAAAGTGCATGTGAGCCATTAAATCATGCCCATACCAACAAAATAAAAAACATTTATTCATTAATGGAGAAAGAGATTGAATGATAGATATATGTTGTCATTGCCAATGACATTAACATACCTTTCTTCCATGAGTGAGCTTCAGCTGAGGATACTCCTTCAGTATTGATGTTACTGTCTCTGCTATTAAACTCCATTGCTGTCAAATATATAAAATAAAATCAGCCATTTATAAAGAATTATGGGTTTTATAAATAAAATCAAAAATAAAATAAAATTGAATTTAGATTCTATACCTTTTCATCCACATTTCTGTAATGAACAGATACACAAAACTTATTGTTCTCAACTTTGGCTCCATCAATTGATTTTGTTTCCTCAATTAATGCCTTATTAACCTGGAAAAAAAAATTATTAGTATTATTCACTTTTTATGGGCATTTTTCCTTTTTTTCTTTTCTTTTTTGTGTTCTTCATTGAATGTAGGAAAAAAAAAAATACCAAACTAACCTCATCAATCATGGGCAAGAACTCACTTGCTGCCTGAAACAAAACACCTTGATCACTTCTCTGTAAACCAAAAAAAATATAACAACCATTAGAATTCATTCAGATTGTCTTATTGATTGTATTCTTCAAAAGTAATGAGAGAAAGTGATGTACAACTTACTTTCTTGCATTTGGCACCTTTGGTTGGGCCTCTAATGTCCATTCCATGACTGCCAGCATAATACAGACCAGCTAACTTGACAAAGCTATACACCTAAATAAAAATAAATAAAAAAAAAACAATTCAACAAACTATTCCTTCTTCCCTTAAAATCTTATGATTAAAAGAAGAACAAAAAAAATAACAATTATTGAATCAAGAAACTGTAAATTGCAGTTTTACCTGATCACGGCATCTTCCGCTAATGATGGCCGTAGGGAAAAACTTGGCGACATCTCTAACCGCGGCTCTCATCTGCTTAGACATGTAGGCTCGATCGGGGTCAGCCACAATGGGAGAAAGTGTACCATCGTAGTCCAGAAAGACTACGATTTTCTTCCCTTGGGATGCTTGGATTATTTGCTCAAACATGTTCAGAGCTGATGGATGATGAACCTTTATCATCACCAAGAAAACAAAAATTAAAATTAAAATAAAACACAATTATCACAATTATCAACAAGGAATCAAGGATGAAATCTTACCATCCAGGAACGATGTTCTTCAGTAGGAGAGAAAGCATCTGGTGATTTGATATGAGTAGGAGACGAAGCTTTCATGGTTTCAACCCATGCATTGATTCTTGACCCACTTTCAATTTCAAGCTGTTTCAATAAACTCTTTCTTGTTATTGCTAAATTAATACTACTACTAGTTTGCGGGGCAGGTGGTTTCGATGATGAAGTTGATGATGATGATTTCGACATTATTGTTGTTAATGCTAATGTTGACGAGCTTACATTCTTTTCAGCCGAAATCAATACATTCTGTTTCGTCATTGATTCAAAGTAAAAAACAGAGCCAGATAACAAAAACAGAGGAACTTAAGAGAAATCTAAAGACTAAATCAGAGGAGATTTAAGAGAATATAAACAGAGTATGAGAAATAGAGAAGACGAAGAAGAACGAGAGATTTGTGGAAGCAATAGACTGAATGACTAGTCGATTTATAGAAGGGGGAGGGTTTCTCTTTTCGTGGGACCCACAATTTACCTTGTGGGACCCACTAAACTCGCTCTCTCTTCCCTTCTCTTCCTATACAAACACGGCCTCCGAAATCAAGTGGGGCCCACGTGGGTCCCACTTCTCTTGCCAATCTGTGATTGGACGAGTCCTTAAAAACTGTTCCGCCGTCTTCGCCGTCAAATGTAACATGCAAATCGGGAGAAAATAAGACACGTGTTAATAAATTATTCGAAACAAGTGGGAGTGGAAAATCCACGTCGTTATTTCTCCACCCACGGGTTTCGGGGTAATTTGCCTAAAATGGGTTGAGTAAGGGGGGGTTTGGAATCCGGACCCGTTTTATAACTACCTATAACTTACCTAATAACTGTCTAAATTTAGTTAATAAACGCCCCTTGTAATAGAGGGGGGGTCCTGGCTGAAAATGAACTCTGAAACTAACAGCTCCTGAACCCAGTAACCAACAAAACCAGTAGCCATATTAAAATCTAAAATAATTATTTAATTGTTCAATAATCATAAAAAATGATGTTTTTTCATAAAAAAACATAAAGTAGAAATTGGTGTATCTTTGTTTTTATAATGCATTTTCTTTCTTTAAATTTTTTGTCACTTCTATAATCTTACTTAGAACACTGTCACTTTGAAAAAGACATGTTTTTGAATAATAATTTGTATAGTTTTGCCTTGTCTATCAAGCACCATCATACGCCATTTGCTAAATTACCATAGGAGGGTAACTTCACACGAATAAGTTTCCAGGAACCATCATTCTTAAGTGAATTTGTACTCTAGATTGTACTCCTCTTAAGCCTTCTAGCCTAAGTTTTTCTATAAAAAAAATTAAAAAAAAAAAAAAAACTAGATGAATTTGTAGTCCATCTTCTAGCCTAAGATATATAAGTAGACGAGTTTCAAACTGAGTGGTCATCAGACATTATCACCAAACCACTTACTTTGTCATTGTGCTTTTGAGTCATCTTCGCGATTTCTTGTTCTTGCAATGCCAGTCTAGCTCTGTGAGTCTCCAAGAGCTAGACATTTGGAAAGATAAAATTCCAGTCACAATATGAGCACCTCCGTGCATATTTTGCATGTCCTAGTTAACCAAGTAAATTAGGACACATATCCACTTGTTCTCATTCAACATTGAGCACTAATCAGAAAATTAATTAATTTTAATAATTAAAATACATTTCAAAGTACAAGATATACTTGTGTAGAGAGGAAGAAGAATCCAGAGGTATATAGAAAAGAATCAAAAGGAGAGAGTGGCAAAGACCACACGCGTCACAACTAGCGTGAAACAGTGAACCGGCCTGAAAAGGATATGTACCATTGAAGAACCAAAGTCAGGACACCTGGCCTGGTTCACATTGTCGTCTTGTATTATGTATGTGGCCAGTATATGTACATTGTAAAGTTATATTTTAAGAAAAGGGAGAAGAAAGTAGAGAGTCAGAGGGAGAGCTTTGTGATCATCATAATGTATTAATTAGGTACATGTACAAAGCGAGACTTGTTCGTTCTCTCACCATATGTGTCAGTGCAGCATAAAGGTAGGTTACTCTGACAAACTGATCGGCTAGTGCCATAGACTATTAGAATACACAGTCAGACCTTAGACAGTATATAGTACACTACATTTCGTCTTTATGTTACAGAGCTGATTCTGTATTGTTTGAAGAACCTAGATGAATTTTGCAGGGAAGAAGGATGAGTGAACCAAAAGAGAAGCCAAGGAATAAATATATAACAAGCAGCACCACCATACAGAATTACTTTTAATGGTATGTAGTGTTGTTGTACTTGAGGGGATTTCTTTCTTTAGTTGGTTGGTTATGACTGAATAAAATTTAAGAATATTTTGGAGGAAGAAAAATACTGGCGAAACTATATGCTTAATTTGACTACAGTGTCACCATGGATGTGACTAACTAAGGTGGTGGCAGTTAATGAAGTTATTGGGGGCCAATTATTTGCATCAAGCTTGTGAGAATATATGTGTGTACTGTGTAGGGTTCACATGATGCGGAAGTAGTAGTAGTAGTGTGTATGGTCATAGTCAGGTCCCCTACTGTTACTTTGGAGTCTTTGGAGGGTAAAGCCATTCAAGGTTCCAGCTAGTTGTTGCTTCATTACTATGGGAATTATGGGATTGAAACTGCGGGTGTTGTTTCGTAACAAACTAGAAGGCAACAAATAAATCAAAAGGGTTATTCTTTTCAGAGTAGTCAAGCCATATAAGGTAGTTTCGTTGGGGTTTGCATGGAAATGGGAGGTGGAAAATACTACAGTCTGTAGACTGCAATTTCCTATATTTGTTGCTGGTTTTTGTTTTTTCACCAGGCTGTGGAAAGAAAGGTTCTCGTTCTTGTTTTTCTTCTTTGTTTTTTGTCGGTGCCGTAACTTGTTCGTTCCAATATAGATTATTTATTTACCGATAACCAAGAAAAATAAAATACAAAACATTTTGTCCTCCTTGAACACTACTCTCTCCAATAATGTAAGTGTCTTGTTAATAAGGTTAACATGCAGATCATTGAAGTCTTTAGGGTTACTTCAAAAAACTCTTTTCTTTTGTGTTCTTTCCACCAAATTCCACTATGCAAAAAAAGAGAATGCACGCGTGGTAATCAAATAAAAATATTAAAGGGATTGTTTCTTGGACTTTTCTGAGAAAAAGAACTAGTCTTTTTTGGTTATAATTCAAAAACTACTCCAAGCACTTTCCATAAAACACAAACCTTTTATTCACTACTTGCTTTTTTAGAAAGAATTTGAATGGCTTCTCAAATGTAGTTCACCTGGCAAATATTTCTTCGTCTTTTCGAAAAATTATAGCCGGGTTATAGAATCTTTTTTGTTTTTCGAAATAGCTGATTATAAAGTCAAGAGACTTTGGCAAAAAAACTGCTTTCTGGGAGCAAACAAGAAACTTAAAAATGCGTAAAGTAAAAATATAAATGTAAGTTAAAAAAAAATCTGCATTAACCATTTGTAAAATGCCACTTGCCCTTACATGGTTGTGTTTGCGCCGTCCCTGGTATAGCGGAATTTTTATGAAACCAGTGGGCATGATTGTGGATACTGATTTAAGCCTTTATCACGAAAAAATCGGTCGCATAATTATATTTTTTTTCTCTAAATTTAAAGTTCAACTGGAAAGGTGATTAGCTACATGCATGAACGGACATTCATATTAGGCATGCCTAATATGCTATTATATTTTGGAGGCATAATCTGGCAAAAAGGAAATGAAAAAAAATAACAAGAACCAAAAGACGATTTCTAAAGAGAATTTTAAACAGAAATGTTGAAAACAAGTACAACATATACAATATACTATTACGAACCGCCAAGAGACGTTTAGGATCTTGTCGCACAAACGTCGAAACTTCCTAATACTTTGATTTATTATTGCTAACCAAATCAAGGAGGTGCCGCCGGTGTACTTTTGCTAGTTATTTCTTATTATTAATTAGTATTAGCACTTCTACTGATCATAGTACTGACTACTGAATGTGGATGCTAGCCACCTTAAGGTACGTACCCTTTATTGCATTATTGAATTCATTTAAACTTTCGCTGTTCAAAAGGGTCGGGGGCATTCTGAACTCAAAATTTTCAACATCTTCGATCTTGCATTGATGAATGTCTTAGGAAAACCACGTGCTTTCATTCCTTAACAAAGACGATATTCGTACAATGTTCATTCTCTATAACTGGGTACATTGCAATATACATGGCAATAAATAGAGCCCTCCTACATAGATGCATCCATGGTGGATAAATAATGTGGGAAAGAATACGAATACTTTGAGAAGTAAGGGATTCATTCATATAAGTTGGCATGAGAATCCTTTCATGGGAAAAGTCGGCATGAGAAGAATATAGTTTTGGCCTGATAAACCAAATTTTCAAGCAACACCAAACCCATTATTATATAAAGACTTAGTGTACTGAATCTCTTTATTTTAGTCTATGTTTAATATTCACAAGTAATCTCGCTTTTGAGTCATTTAAGAAAAGGAAAAGAGAGCATGAGATTCGTTAATCGTCATATTTCAGAAATTCTCACATGGGTTATGAATTCATTCGTTTGATCAGTCGGTCAAAACAACAGGCTCTCATCACAAGACCATTTCTTTTTCCAACTTGTCGTGCAAGTTTCAGATTCTTTAATTAAAATTGCTTAATTGTTTGTATTTGAGAATTGGATGGTTTTCAGTAGTTTTAGATTTGTTTTTGTAGTTAAAGAGAAAGACATTAAGACAAGACAATTAAGTTAATTTATTTTTGTTTGTTGAAGTTCATAATTTTCTTACTCATTCTACGCTTTACTCTTTAAACTCTTTTGACGACCAATCTTAATTCAGCATTTTGTTTCTTTTTCAACTTTCAAACTTTGAATTCATTCCTCTTTCATCAGCATTTTTATACTTCTATGCATATCACTTTTAAAATAGAGAAAAATCTTATACCACCCCACCTTTTCTCTTACGATACCATACTCAGATTTTACACTCCTCGATTCCACGTTAAAATGATACGAGGTGCAGTCTTTTCATATGAATCAATGTTGCACTATTACTATTGGAAATTTTGATCTAGATACGATGATGAAAACACACGGAGAATATCTAGTAAAACAATTAGTTGTTCTTTGGTCTTTTGAAATCAGTACTTTTAAATTTATTTCCCCTAATTTTATTTGGAGCAATTGAAAAACACTCATAAGTGAGTGATTAGCTTTGTGTATTTCATTTTCTTTTTAATATAATTTTTTCTTCGAAAAAAATAAAAAAAAGAGTTAAACCATTTTATTTTCTAAACAACTGAAATCTGAAAACATCCAATTGTTGCTGTACTTTTTTCTTTTCTTTTTTTTGATACATTCAATTGTTGCTGTACTTTTTTCTTTTCTTTTTTTTGATACATTTAGGGTTTGCCATATATTACCACTAGGAAAGTGTTCATGGAGGTGAATATGTCAGAGAATAAAGCTTGCGGATTACAATTAACATCTCCTTTCCCACTTGCCCATAGCGACTTTACCCTTGACTTTAGGGAAGAAACAATGCAAAATACTTTTTATAATCTTTTTTACATGCTCAAGTTAAGATATAGCGAGTCTGCGATCCAAAAATGAAAAGCCAAAATCTATATTGACATGAATTCTTCGGAAACATCCATGCCCAGACACTTACGTAGCGTAGCTAGATTGGAAACTTGCAGTTGCATGGACAACAATTCCATGAGGTGTTGGCGAAGATTTCATTGCCAAACTGACATGTATGGAAATAATTCAGATCGAGAACTTGCATACAATTCTATGCAGTTGGGATATTTTTATATGTAGCCGTATGGGTGTGGAAATAGATACAGTACAAAACTCAAATCTTTTGTTTACAAACCGATGTAGGAAAAAAAAACAGTGACGCATCCAACCCCAAGAGTTAGGTTAGCTGTTGATTGTTGGTTAGCTACCCAGCAAGAAACATCAAAGAATCCAACTGAGTCAGGGTTTGCTTTTAGTACAGTCCTCGTGTCATCTACTTATTCCACGTATGCTTTGAGAAAAATTAGGGACAGTGATTACACATGATGTCGGGCTAGGATTCTCTCGACATCTCACGTGTGAGTTTTGTTATACTTACGTGGAAGAGGTTTAATGGTTTTTAAAGTTTCTAAAGATCGGTGGGGCCTGTCAAAAGTGATGGTCGGTTTGATTGTTAATTTTTCGGTTACGGTTGGATTCTTACATTGTATGTCAATTTGTCATTGACACGATCACACGTCAAGGAGAGGGATCTCCAAAGGTGAAAGTGAGAGCCAATTTCTTGGAAAATCAGTCGAATGATGGAAGAAGAAGAAGACGTCCTTGTTTACGTTAAACGACTTCAAATCATTCCAATCCTTTTTACATCAAATGCAGAGGCCAATTCAACGTTAGACACTCTTGCTAATAGCCGTTAGGATATCAGAAATAGAAGCGTTTTTGCTTATCTAGAAGTAGAAGTCTGTAGCAGAAATCTAGAACGAAATGGCTTTACTTCACAAAAGGTCGACTTTTCTATTTTTAGAAATCATTCTAGAATTGTATATCCAAACTATTTTGACTTTTTTGCTTCCATAGATCAAAAAACAAATTTTGGAATCACATCCAAACATGCTATAACAACATCTCCAATGATATCTTGTGCACGTCGTATGTGTCAGTCTTATTTTACGGATTTGAGATCGAGATAGACCATTTTATCTTTAGTGTCCAAGTCTTTTAATACGTAACGTATGGTTCTCATAGTATATGGCTTAATGTTCGTCACTCGTGGTGTATTCGTTAATCGTAGTTTTTTATTTATTTTTCCGAAAAGATTACATTGAAACGATATCGTACTAATTTTTTATTTTTCACGAAAAGAAAAGATTACGTGGAAACAAAATCGTAGTTTTTTATTAGTAGTATTTTGGTTAAGTAGAAATTATGTCTCTCTAACTATATAGGGTTTCTATGGATTATGGAACATCACATGTGTCCTGATTGTAATGTTTGGGTAGTCAAAAATTGTGACCTAATTCGTTTCTCATTTGGTTAATGTATGATTATACCAGTGACCGATAATTATATAACGTTAATATATTTGTGATGTTGATTCGATACATGAACATGAGTTACTTTAGTTTTGTTTTCTGGTTTTTTAGGTTTGATATGCATATCATGAATATTATACTTGAGCATATTATAATGACCCTAGCCAAAAAATCTTATTTCGTATGATCCGAGATCTTTTACTCTTTTGTAATCTAGCATTATATGATTCTTTGTAAATTAAGTTAGAAATTTCTAATTTTCTTATTAAATTAGAATGGACTTTATACAGTTTATGGTTAGTGTCTAATCTCAGTGAGGACATGTAAACTCTTCTCATTGGGGAAGTACAACTTTAGCCATCTATATCAGCTGCTCAACCTTTTAGTGAAGCATCCTATCGTTGAATTCTAGCATTTTACTCTTCTAGAAAATAATACAACACTGGTTATTTCCGAATCATGACATTCACCTAACAGAGAGTTTAGAGCACTGACGGACCCATCACTAGGCTAAAGGGGGCTATAGTCCGGGGAAGATTGATATAAATTTTATTTTTAGGATGAGTAATCTGTATATTATGAGAATCCAGCCCATTCACTAGCCCTACCTTATAAATGATCTTTGGTCCGTCCCTTGAGTTAAATAGTTTGAAACATATAAGGTTTTGTATTTATCGTGGATACTTGTGAATCTGACTTATTTTGTTCCCGATGTATCTGAGTCTAATCAGTAGACTCGTCTTTACAGAGTTCTTTAATTTTCGGAAAATCGAGTAGCGAAGACGCTGGTGGATCACCGCAACTCGAGCGGGTCGGATCAGATGCCAACGGATGAAAGGCTTAAATTAGTAACCGCGAAAAACGACTAACGAGAAAAACAACCAAGGAAAATGATACGGGTGTGACCTTTGGTAGGCCCAATAAAGACAAAGCCTCAGTCACATTGCCACGCACGAAGGGGTCCCATATTTTTTTATTATAATGTTTGATATCTTTGATTTGATTACAACTGATGACTCAGTGGGACCCACTTGTCAAGTGTTAAGATGCTTACAAGTGTAGTAAATCTGGATATCCTTAACAAATATATGTTTGTTGGGCCTTTATGGACACCAAAGTTCTAGGATTTTTAAGGGATTGGCCCAAAAGTGGAATGCCATGATTCTATACCAACTTATGAGATTTTTATACCTCTCTTTTACTCATTTCTCCTCATTTTTTTTGTTACTTTTTTTCCTCATTCTGTTCTTTCAAGTTAAAATAATATGAGAAGATATAGTGTAAGAATATTTTAAATTTTTACAAGGAGATCTTGATCAATTAAAAATTAGATGTTATTTCTCATGTTGTGATATTTATATCTTGCTTTTTTCTCTAGACTTGCTTTTCTCTAGAAACTCATACTAATGGGAAGTTCAGTTATCTTTAGGAAAAAGTGAATTTAGTTTATACAATTATATTATGTAATTAGTAGCTACTTGGTAATGGCCCAAATGGATACACATGTAACATGTTACAAGTATGTAGTTGTTGGGTGGTTTTTCTTGTGTCTTTTTTTTTTATAGCTAAGTATGACTCTGGTTGCTTGTCGTTTCAATCCATGCCATACACGCGAAAATAGTATAATGCTATGTTGTACTATTAAAAATATAAAGAGGAACGACGGCTTGTTAGTTATTTCATAAAATTTGTTAAAAAGATCAAAGTCAATAATTTCTGGGTGAAAATGACATTTAGATTTTGATATTGTTTAAATGGACAAAAACGTAAAATTAGCCAGGATGTAAACAGTTTAATCCTACCCATTTTCAAATATTTTTTCTTATTTTTAATTTACATCAGGATGCATCAAGTTTCATCCTTACTATTTTTTAAGTTTAAGTCGGGATGAATTCAGTTTCATTCTTGCTATTTTTTTAGTGTCCATTTCACCCATACTAATTTTTACTCGTCTATTTAAACCATGTTTTTAAAAGTATTTGGACAAATGACCTATTTTCCGTAGTTATTTAAATCTTGGGCTGCCATTGTTGTAGTACAATGACAATGTTATTGTGAATAATATATATTAGTGACCTAAATTCGAAACACATCGGTATCAAAGTTTTAAAACTTTACATTATATTTTTAATACAATGTAAGGTTTTGGCAGTTGTCCAAAAGATTCAGAAGTAGTTACGGTAAATGTAGACGGACTATTTCTTAGTTCAATAAGCCTAAAATACCCAGAACTACTATTTTAACTGCAACCTGCACTCACTTAGTAGTTTGAAATTTGTTTACCGATTCAAATTCTTGATTATGACTCAAGTTTTGCATGATGACTTAAAATCAGCTTGGTGATTTAAAACTTTCCTTGTGAACCATAATAATATGTTTTTTCTTTTAATTATTCAGAAAACCATAACATACAACTTGACCTAAACTTGCTATTTGTTCAAATCAAATCCCGCGTAACAAAAACTGCAATATGAACAAAAAATTATCTTTTGACATAAGAGCTAATTATCTTTTGACATAAGAGCTTTATAACAGTCCGCGAGTTAAAACCCCAAAAATGTCACTATCCATACACAAAAACTCCAACAAAACAAATTGTTCACAAAAACCCCATTTAATATAATTGATCTATATTAGCCTCTTAGTTTAAATCACCCCAACAAAAACAAAAATCAACCCCACTTTAATTCTTATTATTGTCACCACCAACAAGCAACGCCACCTTCTACCACCGCCATCGACCACCACCGTCGCCGCCGCCACCGACAACCACCGCCAACCATCGCCGCCACCACCTCCGACCGCTGCCGCCGCCTCCGACCGCCACCGACCCCCACCGCCGCCGCCGCCTCCAACCACCACCGCCACCTCCGACCACCACCGCCGCCACCGACCACCACCGCCACCTCCGACCGCCACCGCCGCCACCGACCACCACCACTACTGACCAAACTTTAGATGAAACCGATTTTGGTTTCATCATAAATCCGATGAAACCGATTTTGGTTTCATCATAAAATAAGATGAAACCCTAATTGGTTTCATCAGAATTCAACTATAAGAAAAATTCAACAAGGATCTTATGTTGCAGTTGTCTTGGATACAACAACATCACAACAAACACAGATCCATGCTCTATGCTACAACACATATTATCAACTGTCAGGACCACCATTGTCGACCACCGCCAACCACCACCGACTAAAACCAACAACATCGCCAACACCCGCCGACGACCACCACCACCACTGACCAAAAATTAGATGAAACCAATTTTGGTTTCATCATAAATACGATGAAACCGATTATGGTTTCATCATAAATAAGATGAAACCATAATTGGTTTCATCAGAATTCATCAGTAGCTGCACTTCATTTAAGCTTCATTTCTTCTTTAGTTTACAACATCATCTGTTGTAACTCAGCTCTACTTTCATCCTCCGTCTATCCACAACAGCACCATCTGCTTCATTGACCATTTCAACTTAAAATCAGATCCCTCTTTTTAACTCATCAGAGATCCTTCTAATTTGACTAAATCGTCTGTTGGTTAAGGTACATTAAACGATAGCTTCATTAGTTAATCAAACTTAAGAAACTTCTGAAAATCATGCTTGAAAAATATAGACCTACAGTTATTTTTCAGTCAGAGAAGAATAAAAAGAGATAAGCAGATACAAGATAACTTTGTTTGTGTTTTAAGGATATGCAAGTAACTGGCTCTATTCTAGAGTATCAATATTCGTAACATACTGCGGGTTCCATTGATGTTCACCTCAGATACTTGAAACCTATGCCAACGTACACTGAGAATGCTAAAACATCTACCATTCATTAACTTGCGTGACCTAGACAAAATAAGAATCCTACAGTTTCCTTATAACTAAGACAATTACGAGATCACCAATTCTATATACTCAAACAGATGGATTAAAATAAAAAAGCAGGTTATATATACCTCAGTTCTTTCGTCACGCATCATATTAATGGCAACAACCTCAATAATATTCGCTCCTACCATCCCCTCTGCCATACTAGCGACGGACATATAATCTACATCTTCAGCATTGTCTGTCATCCTCTTCTTATTAGATTTCCACTGCTCCAGCTGAAGTTTATAATGTGCTTGAAGTTTATAATGTGCTTGAAGTTTAGATTTCCACTGCTCCAGCTGAACCATGGCAGCAACCACCGTTTCCTTGTCATCTACAGCTCCACATTCCACCACTGCGACACATAGCTTCTTAACCCATTCACAACTCCATAACCTCCACCTGCATCATTTCAGTTCACAAGCCAATGCCATTATCTTCTTTATCCTGCATACCAACCAACACAAGGATTCAACTGGTTTAAATCCTACCAGCAATCCATGGCTTAACCTGCAATTCCAGTCCTTGTGCTAGAGCTAACACCACCAGACAACTGCACCTACATCTCTGCCATCAGACCACAGTAACAACAACAGCATCAACATTACATCTTCTTAAACACCAGTTCTCAACACAACTTGCACTTCTTATTCAATTCCTTCTATTCACTTCCATGACCACCTCACTGAACTGTAGTACCACCAATCCATCTTCACTTGCAATTTCAATAGCAGCCGAGGCATTAATTCAGTCAACACACAGCACCAAAAACTCCATTCATCTTCTTATCATTCTTTTCTCATCTGAATATGCCCAGCAACAACAAATTCGATTCCAGAACCCATCTCAAATCGAATCGTAGTTTGCCAAGTTCATTAATGCATCATTTCGATCATCTACAGTTCCATTTCTGCTTAACTGATTTCATTATCACCAGCATCCACAGCAGCTCATCTTCGATTTTTTCTCATCTCTGTTTCATAATTCCACCACCATCATTCTTCAGATCCATCCTCAACACCAGCGGCCTCATTCATTTCTCGAATTGAAGGAAAATCCCTAATTTTTTCTTCAAGAGCACCAACACAAACCCTCAATTTCTCCAGATCCCCATTTCAATTCATCCAAAACACCACAACTGAATTCAACAGAAGCTAGAAGAACCCATCTTCACATCTTCTCAATCTAACTCAACTCTGAGTTTCAATTTCTGAATCAACCCCAGGCGAGATGCAGATCCAATTTCTTGCAATCTCAGATTCAACCCATCTTGAATCTTACCAAAGTCTATCATATCTATCTTACCCTTTTCTCATCTCCCAATTCTCGATCTATTTCTCGATCAACAGCAACGATATTTACTCTCAATTTCAGTTGATAAAACAGCGGCAACTGCTGCTTCTTCTTTTCTCAGTTTTAGGGAAATGAATAAGAGAAAACGTCTCTCGAATTCTTCATCTCTCGAATCAGCGCCGTTCTTCTGGTGCAGTTCCATTGTTGCTGATGGTGATGATGGTGGTGGGAGAAGGATACAGAAGAAAGAAGAAATCAGAGAAGAAGAAGAAAAGGTCGAAGGGTATGTTTGGCTTTTTTTAAAAGTAACAAAAACTAAATTTACACATTATTATTTGGCTTGGGGTTTTTGTCCCAGTTTTATTTGAAACGGTTTTTATTTGGTAGAAATAATATGACCAGTTTTTTCTTATCACTAATTTGTTCACCTAGGGGTTTTGTCACTAGTTTGGCTTTATAATGACCTAAAATATTCCTAGGCTGTAACTCAAAATGTGACCCATGACGCCATGCGCCTAAAATATTCATGTTAATTTGTCTAAACGGCTCAAAATGGACATTATGATCCACGATTTTATCGGGACCCAACAGTTTCCCTTAAATCAAAAGAGAAATTTGTTGTTTGGTCCACTAAACCCGATCCGGGTTAATCTATAGTCCAGTGGGAGAATATTTTTAACCCTTGGTCCAAAAACATGGAAATGACTAGCATAGCCATCGTCCAAAAACGTGTGAACCAAAAATACGATATCTTTTTCGTCTCTGTATTGTGAGTTCTCCTGTATTGTTTTTCTTCTCCCTTAACTTTCTTTCTCTCTAACCTAAAACATCATCTGCTATTAATATTTTCCCTATCGATTCATATCTGATTAAGGTACAAAGTAAGATTTTAGGGTTTCCGACGTGATTGATCGATCTCACCGTTTTTATGCTTTTATATTTCATTGTTTTTCAAATCTAGGTCAATAGCCATTAATATTTTTCCTATCGATTCATATATGATTAAGGTACGCAATAATATTTAAGGGTTTTCCAGGTGATTGATCGGTATCACTGTTTTTATGCTTTTATGTTTCAACTTTTGTCAAATCTAGGGTTTCAGTGATGCAATATTGGGGATTTTTGATAACTTAGTTAAAATTTGAATACTTGCTGCATGATTGTGTTTCGACAACAGTTTAACTAATTTTTTCAAATTAGTTAAACTTTCACTGGATTATTGTGTTTTGGCTCATAACTGTTTAATACTTGTTGTAGTTAATGAAGATTATTTGATGACGCAGTTGAAGTCTCTACCAGATTCAACTGGGAGTTGCTTCTTATCTGAAGAATTACAAGTAAATTGTTCAAAACAAATCCTTCTATGATTCTTCAGTTTTAAGTCATTCATTTTACATTTCTATTTTTCTGTTCTGAGGACATGTCAATATGTACTGCATACAAATCCATAATTTATGTTTGATTATGATTCTGCCATACATATCTATATGTATATGTAGGGAAAAAGTGATCTGTTAAGCAGTACATGTCAATATGTATTGTATACAAACCGCTAATTTATGCTTGAATATGATCATATGTACATATCATTACGTGTTGTACGAACCCATACTTTATGCTTGAATAGATCCTGCAATACCTATCGCTATGTACATAAGAAAATAGTGATTCACTAACGCAATACAAATCAATATATACTGTATATAAAACCCTAGTTTGTTTGAATATGACCCTGCAGTACATATGCGTATGTAAGTAGGGAAAAAGTGGTTTGTTATGCACTACATGTCAAATATGTAAACCCCTGGTTTGTACTTGAATGTGATTCTATAGCTGTGTTTTAGGTAAAAGGTGATTCGTTGATCCAGTACATATCATTATATACTGTATGAACCCCTAGTTTATGCTTGAATATGTACATATGAATAATCCCTAGTTTATGTTTGGGTATGATCCTGCAGTATATTTCTGTATGTGTTTAGGGAAAAAGTGATATGGTTATGAAGTAAATGTCAATATGTATTGTATACAAATTGATCCTACCATACGAATCAAATTTATTTTAAAGCCAAGTCAAACAAGGGATGGAGCCTGCTAACAGTAACTTGCTTTTAAGTTTGGGAAACTACAATTCTCCTTATTCATTAAATCTAATATTTACAAACTTTTTTCTTAAGTACAATGTTGCGACATTTCTATGATAAGCTTTTTGACACGGGTGATCCAGTATTTTCTAGTAAACCATTATTTTTTTGATATACCTTTATGTTCTTTTGAAGTGCAAGATGGGTTCTCTTCTCCGTCTTCCTCATTTTCTGTCTTTGATATTTCAGGAAGTTCGAGGGCAGTTCGGAGGATTAATCTATACGGGGATGAGTTGCTTTATGCGAGGATGTAAGACAAAGCTTTATCCCTTGTTTAGCAGCAAAATGTGGTGCAATACTTCCTTGGCACTCTGTTTTCTGGAAAGGCAAGTTCAGGCTCTTAACTTAGATGCCCATGTACTTAATGCAGAAAGATGGAGCCATGATGTTCGTGGATGTTGTTGTAGGTAAAATATGGATACATGATGTTCATGGATGTTGTTGTAGGTTTATTTTGCGTATTCTTCTCAACGCAAAATGCCGAAAAAACTGCAACTTTTACTCAGAACTTTTTTATTACAAAAGGTTATGTAAAAAATACCAATTTTCTCCGGTACTTATAATTCTGCTACATACTAATCATATGCATTAACCTAATATAAAAATACTATGAAAAAGTATAAATCCTTATCTACTGGTAGTACATATCTTCCTGTAGTGTAAATCCTGGCACGCAAAAGAAAATTCTGCCAAAAATATAACTTAGCCGTCTTTAGTACGTATTGATATGTGACGGTGATAACCCAGTACATATCGATATGTATTGGGTATCAGACGCTTCAAATTGATGTGTGATGAGATAATCCCCCCGTCTTTCAGGCTTGATGCCTGCAAATTTTCCAACTTTTGTAGTTGATCTTTATAGCCAAAGACTCTGTGAGTCTTCCACTGTTACAAATAGATCGTGTATTTCTCTGAAACATAACAGGAGTTCCACGGGCATCTGACGACGAAACGGCTTCCACAACCATTTCACATGTTATGGCCACAGGTTGCGATATTCTTTGTTCTTACAAACACCACCATTCCTGCCACCCCCACTTGGATATATTCAAAACATTCAGATGCAGAGACAAAACAATATCTAACTAAATTAACCAGGTAACCTAAAGAATACTGCCTGCTTATTTGTTACTTTCCATTGGGTGATTATTTAATGGTGTCTGCAATCAATTTAAACCCCAGAAAAATTTAAAATCAAAACAGAAAACCGCAATATGTATACACATGTGCTAAATATACTGTAATGTACTGAATAAAACTTAGTAGATATCAATATGTAATGAGGGAGAAGTAGTAGATATCAATATGTAGTGACTGAAAACCTAGTCGATACCTATGTATACTGAGTGAAAACCTAGTAGATATCAATATGTACTGAATGAAAATCTAGTAGATGTCTATATGTACTCAATCAAACCTAGTATATTTTTATTGTCATGTGTAGAATTAATCACAGTTTCTGCAAAGAATGATAAGAATATCATTCCCTATTCCTCCGAGCTTTGAGGGATGGAAATTTAAAGTGTTATCTTACCGGATACTGGTCAGACCAAGTAACTTAATACCCTTGCGACAAACTTGTAATACTCTTTGGTTACCCAAGTACTCAATGGCATTGAACCTATGACAGTAAGTAAGACCATACGGAACTGGAATCTTCGCGAGGAATGCTCTACAGTAAGAATCACGGAAACATATCCAATCTCTGAAAATATAAAAAAAAACATGAAACATTAGCAGCTATAGTATTAAGTAAGTACACTATTTCTGGTAGATATTGATATGTACTGAGCAAAGCTAGTTGATATTACTCGGTACATATTTATGGGACATACAAATTAACTAAGTTGAGGGCACACTAATGTTGCTGAAAGATTACCCGAAATACCAAAAGTTGGTTTCATGCTGAGTTGAGGGCACTAAATAGATCTTCTTCCTATCATATGTCAACTTCCCCAAGTTGTACCTCTTGCTGGCCCTCGGGTTTTCTTTGAAGTAGTACATATTGTTATGTAGAAAGTAAGAACCTAATACATATTGTTATATAAAGAGAAAGAACCCAGTACATACTGATATGTACAAAGTCAAAACACAATACATACTGATATGTACTGGGTGAAAGCCTATTATATATATAATTGATATGTACCGCGTGAAAACTTTGTAGATATCACATTTGAAAACTACATACAATTGAAGTACACCATAAATCAAAGACATTTTACAATTGAAGTACACCATAAATCAAAGACATTTTAGAGTTGGACTTCAGGAATTTAAGTAGTAGCTAGCATTAGGGGGTAGGAAATTACATGCAATGGATTTTTTTTTGCTCAGCCACAACAGTCACAGGTAGTATGCCCACCTCTCGTTGTTGAATAGTTTCACCGACACAAACAACCACTTTCAATTTTCTAGAGTGTATATATGTAACTTTCTCTCCGACGAACGGCACAACCATATTTCAAAAACAACAAAAGAACAACCTGCAAAAACAACAAAAGAACAAAATTATAATTGTTTTTCATCACAAAAACAAACACATATGTGGCAACCACTACAGATGCAGAACATACATATTAATTTCAGTACATCATATTGTTGAATAATATACACCATCATATCAAACCTACGTAAAAAAAAGGCCCAATTTCATTTTCACATTTTGAACCTTTGATGTGTAAATTAAAGCATCTAAGCAAAATCAAAATTTGAGTATAAACCATCGTTTGATGAGATATTAGGAATCAAACTACTTACGGGCAAAGAAAGTATCATATTCTTAGCATCTTGAATCCAAAATCTCCATACGTGCAGCCAATTCAAACGGTGCTAAAACACAAAATCATTTGATTTCCGTCTTTTCACTAACCCATTCAATTCCTCCTCCCAAAAATCCCCAAATCTGAAAATAAAATATAATCGAACACCAGATATTGATCAAATTTTACATTAAAACGATGAGAAGGTTAAACTGATCACAAATCTCCACTCTAATTTCGAATAAAATAAATGAATCGAAAATTATAAACCCTAAAATGAAATTTCCAGAACTGTTTTTCATTGAAACAAGGATACACCTAGATGTTTCATACCAATATTAGAGAGATAAGAGGAAGGATTAGCTTTTTTAATGATGATGGTGATGCCGATGAGATTTCCATGTTTCTCCTGAGGCAATTTCTTCTGATCTCATACCCAGAGACCCTCTTCAATATTGAGAGACGATAAACATAATCTGATCTGCTATTATCCCAAGGAAGGGTAGTTCTGCCTTTTAGAAAATGCGGTTTATATTATTCGCACGTGTAATGGATCAGGGATTAATATTTTTAGTCCAAAATCATGAATTTGAACTAGCGGTTAAATCAATTTTATGGGTGGACTAGTCATTAAACGGATTCTCAAGTTTAGGATTAACCAGTAATTCCTAGAAATCAAAATCTGCATCTTTAAGTCAAGTATAGTTTATGCTATGGTGCAAATATGAAACGAGATACTGGTGCAGATATAGTTTATCCTTCTCGGCAGGAGCATAATCCTACCACTTGTTCGACCAAGAACCCACCATAAAACAAAGTTTTATAGTTCTGTCACTTCGGCCAATTTATATATCAATTGAGCAGCCAGTAGGTTTTAACTTAAAATAAATGGGCATGGTCCATTGGTCCTAGCAAAAATGATACAAGGTTTTGTTATATTTGAGCAGCCACTAAAACAAAAGAAAATCATTAAGAAACATTTAGAGGGCAAGGTTGTTTCCCATTGGATTCCCAGATGTAGCATGCATGAATGATTTATTTGTGGAGGGTCATATGATTATGACTAAATTTTCATTACAATATTTGAGGGTGTTGGCCCTCACCAAGGGTCTCTCACTTGACCTCCAATGCTTAAACAAAACCCAAATCACATCTTTAAAATAAAAATCTCAAAAATTCATCAAGAAGAAACAAAATAAGGATAAGGAAAGAAAAAGCTCTTTTTGAAACAAGAGGTCCTTAGGGTTTTGTCTAAGCATCACACACCATCATAATCATCTTCTCGTATTGTAGTTAGTGCATTGCATGGTTTCTTATCTCTACTTCTTGCTTTTGTCTAGCCGAAAATGAAATAGTAGTGCTGTTGTCTCTTATCATCATCTACTTAAATGTCCTTAGCTGGTCTGATAATTAAACAACTATCAATCTATCTATCTTCAAGTGTGATTTTCTGTTTCATTCTCTCTAGGTGTATGTTTTTGATTGAAGGTAATTAGATTAAAAGAAAAAGTTGATCATAAAGATTGAATTTTAGATATTTGGATAATAAACCACCCTTTGCTTTATACTATTCTATTTTACTAACTACTTATCAATTGAAACAGTTGGTGATTTGAAATTTGGATGTTGATTTTCTGAGAGGTACTTCCTCCCCTGTGTAGGTGTGTAAGTTCATAGTCAGCATTATGCACTTCCACGCGTACATCTATGAGGCATGCCCCATGCCTTGGGCATAGAGTTTATTTTTATGGATCAAAGGTCGGCTAACAAGATCTTATTTATTTTATGTTTTTAATAGGCAAATGAACATGATTTTGTGGAAAAATATGTCTTGACTCGTTTCTTTTGGCAGTGAAAACTCCATGATTAGACTTTGATTTTATCATATGATGGTTGGATTCTCGTTAAACTTCACAAAAAGAGATGAAAAAGAAAAGAGGGAAAGGAAAACGAAGAATTACTGTGTAAAACATGAGAAAGATTGAAAAGAAGATGCAATGAGATTTTTGGTTGTGAGACCTGTGACAACTTTTAGTTTCCTGTTTGGTATTTTTAGACTTTAGTTGGAAAGCTTAAGGTTTAGCCAATGAGGGCACAAGCTTAGTCTTAAGAATATCGTATTCAATCATATGCTTCACATGTCACAAAAATTAATGCTGTCAAAATGTCATTTTAAAAATGTCAACGTAATTGATAATCAAGATCCACATTTGTAAATCATAATGGCCTAATCATAGAGATCTATCTTGATAATGGAAAAATATGCACATTCTTTCTGACCTACACAATACTATATATCATACAGACAATCATAACCATCTGGTTGGAGGATCTAATCTTCACCTAAAAAAGTCCTAGATAGTGTTCTTCCAACTAGTTGCCTAGTTTGTTGGGTCAGGTGCTAACTTTTGCAATATGTGCACACAATTATCAATATACAGTATCATCTAAGGTTCATGCATGAATGCAACCGCCCCAAAATATCCGGATATTACATGAGCATCAAATTGGTTGGATAATTGGTGGCAATGGCATATTAGAACTTTCAAGGACAATCAAGCCAAATGGCTAGCACTAGCTATCAAGATAGAGTCACTAATTTGTATGGTCTGAGGTGAAAAACAGAACCCTAGAAAAAGAAAGAAATATGCCCTTAATTATACACCCATCTTATAGTTCCAACTTGCAACTTCCGAATTACGTCATGAAGAACGTATTCCCTTATGACTTCACTACATACGTACATTTGTGTATTCTTTCTGATTCCCTTTACATTTGGATTTGGTTGATATTCTTTTTAATTAGTTTCTTCTCAAATTTACGTACACATTGCATGTGTTCATATCAATAATAACGGTTGAAATAAGCCAAATTCGGATCTCTCTTTGACCCGATAGAGTCTTCATTAAGACCCAATAATATGAATAACTGATGAGCACAAACGGATATCCTTTAGACATATCATGTGCATATTGAACCATTGCTTAATTGAATTATGCAAATGTTGAGTCATTTTATGCTTAGCTAAAGAATCATCAAATCCTGTTGATATAAAAGAGATTGATGAATGATGATTCTTGCTTCACTAGAACAATTACAATTTAGGTTTGCTAAAGGATGTCTGACTTCTTTAGGCCAGTTAATTATGTTGGTTTGAGAGAGTGGCCAAGTTGATACACAACACGAAGGATCTTTTAGGTAGGGATTAATGAAGGTCAAAGAAATAAAGATAAATATGATTGATTGTTAGTCAATATCTACTACTTGAGATTATGGGTTTGCCATCGACGGAATTTTTACAGGGACAAAAAATTAAATGAGGTGGACGTTGCCGTGGCAGCATTTTTCCTCATCGAAGCTTCACAATCAGCTTTGGAACTTGTTGTTCGCCGTTATCGTTTGAATCCTATGGATGGAAAGAAACTCGAGGGTTTTTTCCTCCATGTTGAAGATCGTTGCTCGAGTTATACGCATTACACACCATGCATCAAGGACTTTCTTCTTCTTTTTCTCGGCCAGGAGTTTTAGGATATCAACAGGTTGTGCCGTTGTGGAAAATAGGATTGAAGTATTTTACTATACACTTCCTTAGCTCTCTCTTACTTTGTTACTGCATGGAAGAAGTGATTCAACTAAGTCACATTGGGATCCAAAATGGTTGCTGTTATAACGAAATTATTTGTTAGTTGTTTTACTGTATTTCTTCGTTTGTAGTGTTCGAACTACAAAATATGGTTTGGGCCTGAAAGCTAATTGGGCTTGATTTTTTCCGTATTGGCCTTAAACCTATTTTCCACGCATGTTTCTTCAACCAAGCTTGGATAAAAAACCTGAAATTTTGAAATACACTACAAAATCAAAGATTTTTTCTTGGCATTTTGGGGGTCTTCAGCTTGGGGAAATAGACTATACTTATGCATCTTTTTCAAAACCACTTTCACTTCTGATATCCAAACATTAAATATGAGAATATACACAAGCTGCAAGCATAAGAAAAAGTGAGTGAGAGCATTCCATGGACTTGGGCTAGCCTGATTGATAGAAGAGGTTTGATATAATATACAAGGAACTTTCCTTTTTTTCGAAACCTATTTTGAGGCAGATCGAGTTTTTTTGAGCCATACTCAACTTTCAGCCCAATCTATATTTTTGCTTAGGTTCGGCTGATAACTTCAAGGTTCCGTTGATAATTTTCAGCCGAACGTATACCTCAAAACATATCCGTATGCCTCAAAACAAGTTTTTTTTTTTCTGGGAAAAAAAAGTGAAACCGAACCCATGCCCTAAAGTTTAAATCAAAATCATTAGAGATATTTTTTTAAAGATCCTAAAATGAAAGGTATTATTTCAATCCCCTCGAATAATAACACCAGAGTTTCCTTTAGTAGCTTTAAACCATGAAAATCGCTCTCGTTCGCTGCTCGTTGAAGAAGTTCAAACAAGATGTCAATTACCAGCAAAAGTAAAAAGGGAACACCTTTCGCCTAATTACATACTGTGATTAAATCTAATTGTGCAATGTTCATTTAAAAAGGTTTTTCCTATTTACTGCTCCTAATAGGCCTAATTTCCATCCCGATATACCCATCCGATATTTCTCTTCCATTATTTTACTTTTTCAAATATTCGAATACCAATTGTACCTAGGATGACTTTCAATTCCATCCAAATCAAAAATTTATATCTTCATCCAATTTGAATATCCTAAGTTAAAAGCATCACAACCGCCCCCCATCAACAACCTCTCCCCTTGTTTTTCTTCACTCCAGCTTACTGAACTAATATGCATATTTCATGATTTTCCGTCAATCCAATATCAATTGTTTCCTGCTAATTGCACATGGAAATTATGGAAAAAATTACTATATCTTGATAAGTTACAAAGGTTTACCTTATTTCAAATAAGTAAAAAGTTGTCACTCAAGATGACATGTGATATATTCGCTGGCTAGTTAAACGAAATATGTGCCCCCATTAAAAATGTAACTATACATATATCCAGTATAAGCATATGGTTTAGTCCTTGGGCAGTGTATTGCTTGTATAATTTAAAGAACAAAAAGAAAAAGAAAAAAAAATAGGGGAAAAAATAATGATGAACACAAACGTAATCAAAGAAAAACAACTTACCATAGGAAAATACTATACAGATACATAACAAAGTGGCATCAAGTATGGAATAAACCAAAGTCATTGAAATGTATCCTCAGATTATATTTAATTGGGAGCGACGAGCTCGGTTGAGATACTGGACGAATACTCGGCTAAACTTATTGGAGACTTAAGTGTAAAAATATTGTTAGTAACATGACTTATACATAATTAAATCATCATTTAAGCATTACCAATCAAGAATACAAAGCATAGTTTAGATAACTTAGTCTGGGTAAGTGGTGGTTCAGATTTACCTAGAAACAAGATAAATCCAACGACTGTGGTTGATCCTGTGACACATATGTCACACACGCTTTATTTTTTCACCTTCTCCTCATTTTCATCCATGAACTCTGGCTCCTCATTTTGAGTAACACAGAGATCGGAAGAAGAGTAGCGTAGAAGTACTTGATATTTCTCTGGGTCTGTATTGGATAGGTAGATATCTCTTTGTTTTATTGTGTGGATTTTATTCTTTGATCGGTCTCTTTGGATTTTGTTAATCAAAGTTGAAGAAATGTTTTTATGTAATGCCCTGAAATTCTGAATTTCTGTTATCTTCAATCGTCCTTAGTTTCAGTTAATTTTGTTAATATTAATATTACTTATAACTTCAATTTTGTTAAACCTCATATGTATCGTGCCATAAAAAGTTCAGTTTTAGGGTTTATTACAATTTATCTGAATTAGTAATCTTTTAGCAGGACCTAATGGGATTTTGAAGGTTCTTCGTCAGAGGATAAGGTGGTAACTGGTCCAGGTGATCCAATTTGAAAGTTCTCTGCTGCCTCAATAACTTTCGTGCTTTCTTCTCAAGAAGCTAATCAAAATGGATTTGATTTAGACATGCTTGTGAGTATGACGAACTAAATTGCAACAATGATTTTCCTGAGAATTCATGGGGACGAAGGTGCATTATCAGAAGGATATGATTCGGGAGATACAGTTACAAAGTTCCCAATTGAATCAGCATTAAAAACTTATATAGATTTTTATTGTAAAATGAAGGAGGCATCTTACTTCCTTTCTCTTCACCGTCCTGATGCCTTGGAGATTGGTTTAGTTTACTCTATTTCCTATATCTATTAGTTTCGCTAAACTAAGTGTCGTTTATTTCGTAGAATGCTAAAACGACGGCTGACCGTCCTGATACAAAAGCAGAGGCAGTCTATCACGAAATCCCGGTAACTGGCAGCACTTTGTTAGACCCAAGATCTTTTAATTTTTTTTTTGTTTCGGTAAGGTTGAAGATCAAAAAAGAAAACAACCTTTGTTTGTCGTTTATCTTATGTAGTTTTAGGTTTTGTAGTTCAGTAATTTGTTCTGCTTACCATTCTATGCATCATGATTTCAGTTTTTTTATTTAGCAATTGTTGTTAACTCTTTACCAATGATATGAATGCCTTTGGCTATATTGCTACCATGCTCAATGATCATGTCGATGCCTTTCATTTGTTTCATTTGTTGATATGGTATTCATGCCACAACTTCTTACCATCATATGGGTTTTGACAAGTTCTTGAAGAGATTGGCATTGTTTTTCCTTGACAGATTAGTGTTTGGTATGATGTTTCTTCATTTAAAAAAATAAATGTGAGAACTATTTTCAGCTAACGTATATAACCTTTTAAATAGTTATCCCAGGTACCTAAGGTGGGATCACATCGGAGCAGATATGGGAAGGAGGCATATACTAGCTTCATAGACCATTTACCATTAGAATCTCTTCCTAAGTGTTGTTTGGGAGAAACCTGAAGTACTTCAACAGAAATACGAGGCGGCGTAAAAAGCAACCGATTGTAGTGAGGCTGAGACAATGATTAAATTCAAATTCTATACGGACAAGTGACATTATGAGATGGAAATGTGCTCGGCATGGCGGGAGTTAGACTTTGCGGTCAGATCCACTAAAGAGGGTACCTCTTCTCCTTCCATGGTAAGTATAATTACAGTTCCTGAATCTGTTTTCCTGAGTTTAAACATGGATTGGCAATCTATGATTGTGGTTATCCAGAAGTTGGAAGGGACATATTTCATGTAGCTGATTAATTGAAGGGCCTTAAGTTGGAGTTAATGAAAAACGTGTGCCGTTGATTTGCGTATCATAATGAAAAACGCTCAAATCTCCAGTTTGCACCTCCACTCCCACATCGACTCTCACTCTAACTCTCACTCCTCTTCTCCCTTCTCTTGCACCTCTCCCTATTGAGTTTCATACCAAGATAACAGATCAAAGAAACAATACCCTGTGATTTAAAAACCTGAAGGTATAATTATTTCTGTTAATTAGTGTTTATTCTTGGTTCTAAGTTAGTGAAAGTTGATTTTATTCAACCTAAATCTTCAGATATATGTCATCTATTTTGTGGGTAATGCTCCATTTTCCATAAATAGGTTGGTTCATTAGTCTTTACCGATTCTAAATTTCATATTCCCATATCCTTCCCTAATTATATGTTATTTGATATCCCTTTTTCTTTTCTTTTAGGGTTTTCAACATCTTAATACAAGTAAGTATAGCTGACATGAATTATGAATAGTTTTGTAGAAAGTAGCAAGAAAAAGAATAGCAATTTGATGTGACTTACAGGGAATTTCAACTCGAGCTGATTTGTATAACGATTGACAATAAATTGTTCACTGTAGAATTTTTAATTTTATTTTGATAGTTTCTCCTTGCATGAAAGCTTATGATTTTAGGTTACAAATTCATCATTAGATTTTCTGTAGAATTTAGGAGGTTAAGTTTTGTAGGTCAAATCAAGCATTTTGATTAAGTTGGGCAGTTGGGGAGAAAGCAGGATCGGTCGTCTCGATAGGTTTAAAATCACGGGAGGGAAACACAAAAGCATATAATAAAAATGACAATTAGTAAACACTGTTTCACAATTAATATTTAGATTTTATATTTTGGATGAAAAAAAGCGATCACGTTGATACTTTCATCAGTTTCTATAAGTAAACAGCCACCACATTAAATTTTAAGATTATAGGAAATTGTTTAATTGCATTTTTGTCAGTGTTTAAAGTCTTCGTATGAATTCTGGCGTAAACGTATTCACATTCTTCTTATTCAAAGGGAGCCATGGTGTATCTGGAAGCAATAATTATATATCATCACTATCTAAACATATATTGGGAGAAATGATTGCTATTCCTTATGATCTCTGCCAAATCACAATTGGTTGTATTTAGTTGATTTTCCACTGAACCATGTTAGTTAATACATCTGGAGTAGAATATCACTTTATGCACATTGGATATTTAGCAGTTGTAACTTTTACGGTTAACCAATAAAATTGCTATTGTGTGTGAATGACTAGGTTTGCAAATGTCAGAATACATGCACATTTGTCGCACGTCGTGCTTGCATCCCATGTTAGTAATTCTCTTCAGATTTTACGGTGATATGAGCGCATCCTGATCCAGCTGTTAAAGAGGCATTTGATGTTGCTTACACAGTAAAATTTGAGAATATGAAAGTAAGCTAAATCAACGTGCATTGAATGCCGAGGTAGCTTTCAGACCTGCAAGACTATTACAGATTGCAGGAAACGTGTGAAGGTGAGCTTGGGAAATTTTAGCTTACGACGGTGGATCAATTATGTTGAGTCGCTCAATGCATGCGGGTTCGTACTTAATGTTGGTGGTGAACGTGGCTTATGCTATAAAGCTTGAATATTGATCATCAGCGAATTAGTTTCTCATATATCTTGATTGCCCGGGGAAGTTTCATGTTAAATTTGTTCACTATTTATGCAGGCTATTTAATATCTTTCATTTCTTAGTTAACATCTCCGGGGTAATCTTATCTCGGGCATCATGACATCTGTATGCCCAATGGAGACCATTTGTTCAAAAGAAGAAGTTTGAAGTTAGTGGACGACGTTGAGTGCAACTACACTACCACAAGTTTGTTTCATACAAAACCATCTTAGTAAAATTTTAATGTTCATTGAAACAAAATTGTGATCACTTTTTTGGAAGTTTAATGTCATATTTCGTTTTTGTTACCTAATCTATTTTATTCCTCTTTTGTTGTTGAGTCATAACAGAATGAGATATTATTCGTCTTTGATATAATATGATTTTTCTTCCTTACGAGCTTCACAATATACCAGAGGTGTGTTAGGATGACCTAATTATTTTTTGACTTGCTAAATTATTATGTTTGATAGACTGAAATGGCCAATACCGTATAGACCTCAGTCCTGTTTTGAAGCTGAAATCGACTTGACATTAATAAAGTGCGTATCCTCATAAGACATAACTGACGTACGGAGTGACAAAAATTGTAGTTATGAATTCTAACTCGGATCGTAAGTTCAATTAAAATGAAAACTAATCTGAAAATAGTTTAGTTGCATAAGGTTATATGTTCATAAGTTTCTCCGACAATGAAAAGTTGCATATTATTATGTTTTTTTAGACGTTAGGCATTCTAGCTTCGGCTATTCAAGATTTGGTGTTTGTTACCTGTTTCTCATCAATTTTGGAGTTAAATTTTAAAAACGTACGAATTTAGAAAGACAACTAAGTTTAATAAACTTATTATCCTTAATTTGTGACCACAAAATCCATGAGGACTGATATCCCCTTATAAATCGTGATAAAATCCATTGATTCAATAAGGAGTTGAAGATTCATTTGCACACATATTCATCCCCATGACGTTACGGAGGTTTGTTACATATTCATTTGCACACATATTCATCACCATATAAACAAAGAACACAGAATCTTAATAATATGACTAAAATCGATTTTTGGAGGTTTGTTACAACATTGAATAATTTACCTATATAACTGTCTTATTAATCGTTAGCTCATTTCAGTTTAAACTCATATAACTTAGCCGAGCTACTGGTCATTTCTCGATCATTGTGAGAAATATAAACCAACTTGGATGAGGGGCGAGTACTCTTGAGAACTCGAGCAAGGAAGTGGATAACCTTAAAATAACCTTGAAATACAGAAGTTTGAGATTCTATTAGAAAAATTTCTCTTCTTCATACTTTTTTTTCTGAAGGATCTGTAAGTTGGAAAGTAACGAAATCGATATGAAATGCGAGAAGGGGGATAAACTTAGGCGAGTACTCGTGATAACTCGGGCAAGGAGGGGGATAATCTCATGAATAACCTTGGAATGTAGAAGCTTGAGATTACGTTAATTTTTTGTATCTTCTACATACTTTTTTCTTAAGGATCTATAAGTTGGAAAGTAATGGAATCAATATGAAATGCAACTTTCATTGGATTATTTCGGTATTAGTATTGAAGAGACGGGGGTACGTAGATACCACAATTATTTTCGTATCAACTTATGCAGACGCATGTATAATCTTGTAGTAACAATAACGACTCAAGATTGTTTAAACAAGGTGATCTTGGTAATAGTCAAAATATGGTTCCAAATGACTACGGGAACTTTGCCAAGATGCGATTAGCGTACAAGTATGATTACGTAATTATAACTGCTAGAGCATCACTCAGTCAAATTCACATGTTTCGGTATATTAAGCTTGTTGTCAATGTTAGTTTCACAAAATAATATTTGGTTTACAGCCTTCTAAAGTCATTGGAGGACTAGGATTAAAGCATGGAGGTTGAGTATCAGAATTCACCGAATAACCCTTGAAAATTAAAAATCAACGAAGACACCAGCGAAGACTTCGTCAATATAGGTATGTGAAGACTGAGTATCTTGTTTACTTATTATTTCTAGCATTTTATCTACTGATACAACATCGTATGGAAAGCGGAACTACAAGAAAGCTTTTTATGGATAACCAATCCCTTTTACAATATAGTTGGGAGACTTTACCCAAGAAATGGGTACATCAAATGGAAAGATCGGAACATGGGAATAGATTGCAAAGAGGGAATCTCGAGTTCAAACTTATACTTGATTAATCTTGAAGCATGATTTCAAGCAATGAATATTCGTAGGTTTATAGGAATGAGTTTGTAAGAGTACAAGACTCATAGTGTTATGACCAAAGACTTGTTTGGAAACAAAATCTAACAATTTCAAAAATTCTAAAGATATACAATAAATGTATTTTCCGAAATTAATAAAGATAATATATTATACGATTTCATAACTAAATCAAATAATATTTTCCAACTCATAAATTGATATCTCTCATAGTATGACAACTAATATTAGATAGCACAACCATGTACTTAACTAATATAGTTACTAGAGATATGCATTCCTCAGGGAAATGACATTTTTTGTCCTCCGATTAATACTTCAACATTCCCAACAAGCTCATTATGCTTGTCTTCACGATAAGATTATATTGGATTTTGTTTTTCAAGTCTATTATCATGTCTATTTAATCCCCTCACCTCCACGGCATTGTACTACCCTAACAACATAGCATAATGTTCCACTAATCGTATATATTTATGATCTCCCCTTTTCAACAATATCTCTTGATGTTGTTATTGGAAGAAATGTTATAGCAGAACCTTGTTGATTCTTTAGAGCTTCAATTCTCCGTTGATCTTTGAAATATAGTCTTGAGAATATATACTTCCTTTTATATAGCTTGGATCAAAACTTTATTAATAGTTAATAACATTTTCGATGAGTAGTTTAACTAAAGTTTGAATATTTTATTTCAATATTTATCTTCCCCGACATATTACAAATTATTAGAGAAATATGTAAGCGTGTTAAACTCAGCTCGAAATATCAAATGTGCATAGTAGAAAACTATATAGCACTAAGACTTATGTCACAATATAGGAGATAGAGTAGAAATAGACTTTCCAAGTGATAGATAAGTTTCAGTCTCCACATACCTTTTATTGATGAAGTTCCATAAGATCGCCTTACTAGTTCATCGTCTTCGAATGATGAACACCGTGAAGTCTAAAGTTCAACTAGCGGGATCCTCATGAAATTTTCATAGAGATACTTCATGACAAAAAGAGAACAATATATCAACTTTTTAGATGCGATCATATAGCCGAAGCTAAATGCATTCGTCAAGGAGTTTATAAAGATACAAGATAACTCCTACATTATTCCACAGTCGTCCCCACAAATATATGGCAATTAAGCACAAGTTCAAAAGAACTCCACCCCTCCCCTCCCCCCTATAAAATTCCATTCTCGAAAGAACAACAAGAGCGACCTTACTTTTACAAGAAAATAAGGATTTCTTTGGACATAACCAAATCACATGAGAACATGAATTTGTATCCAAAAATCACAATTCAATTGGCTATGCTCTACATAAGAACACTTACGGAGAAACACAGTATATACACAAAGATGTGGATCAGGGAATGACCAAAACTGCGGAATAAACAAAGATTCATTCTATTTTTCATCACTATTTTCACAATGACATATAATAGACTTAATCTTTGTAAACAAAAGTTCATCCTATCTACCATAAATAAAGACATAATAGGTTTAACTTTTTTTGTCAATACTTTCATATCGACATGTAATAGAGATAACTTTTGAACTCCATTCATCTGTACTCCTTATGGACTCAATACATTTAGCAATCTAATTGAAAGAAAAGTTCATTCAAGGCTAAAGTGCCATATTACGTCAACATGACATAAACTTAAGTCCAACGGAAGAAGTTTAAACTGATAACATAAGAAACGTCTGAAATTGACAGTCAAGAAAGAAAAGTCTAATCCAGACTGCTATAGAAATCCTCAGCAATCTTAGATATTGATTCAGCAAGATATGGATGAACCTTCACAGCGTGAGTCAACTATCTTTCTAAACACTCATTCCTTTGTAGAAGAAGAGTCACTTCAGTATTAGCAGGTTTATTCATCTTGTTTATGTCAATCTGACTCAGAGGAGATGGAGTACCAATACAAGTTCCAAAATGAACAATCTTGAATTGACTACAGATTCGGATGATGAGGCAAGGAAACCAAGAATTTTTCTTTTGTGAGACCATATGAATCATTTGTTTGACAATTAATCCATCGAAATAAACCTCCTCACTAGAAACAAGATGGTAAACCAACTCATCCAGAGATCTTCTCCAAAGATTTTTAGCGAGTGTACTGGGAATTAAATTAGCCAGAACAATCTTACCAAAAACCTTAAAATGAAAGCTTATATTGTCCACGGGAAGTTTGCTTTCTGTCCATGGAACATTCTTTCCTAAGAGCAGTTCGGACAACTGGTTCTTATTTGGTTTGCGACCTTCTGGTTGTGGAACAAAAAATGAATGATGAATAGGCATGCTTAATAATTCAGCAATAACGCTACGATTAACCTCAAACAATGTTCCTTTCACTATAGTTTTAAAACAACAGTTGTTCTTGTTGGGAGCATGTAGGTTTGCATAAAACTCACAAGTCATTTCAGGATAAGATTCTCCCAACCTCTTGTGAACATCACCCCATTCAAATTGATTCATGAACAAGTGAAAGTATGGTTCCTGAACAGTTCGGTCATATGCCCTTTCCAAGACAAAATGACTACTAGAGAGTTTGTTGTATCTGTCTCTGGCAGAGAAATTGATAAAGCTAATTCGAAGACTAGGATCATAATACGGTTGATGAACGTCAACACCAATATCATCATCAAGATCATTATCATTGTCAACAATTCTCCTACTTGAACTAGCACCCCTGTTATATTTTCTTCTAGACATGCTGATAGAGAAGAGAGCAATAAAATACCATTAGTAGTTAAAGAACTTACTAGGGTTACCGAACTATTGCCAATGGTGAAGTTCGGAAACGATGACCAGTACTCAAACTATTCTTGACCCATGGTATAAAAGCTTCTCCTGATAACAAGGAAACAAACTAAATATAAAAGGTTAAGAATTAATAGAGGAAGAAGATGGTTTCGGAACGTTGGGTTTTCCTCTTCTGTTCGAGAACAATTGAGAGAAGAAGGTGAAAAGAACAAAGTAAGAATTTCTCTTTTTATGTGTCAACCAAAGGTACATGAACCGGATGAACACGTACTGGAACACGGATTGAACACGTAGGTGGTACGAGTTCAGAGTACGTGAACCATACGTGTAAAATCAAGGGTTCGTTTGTTTAGAGAACAACAAAATATTTGGCGTAAACCTCAACAAATATTCTCATGAGCCAATTTGTATGGTCAAGAAGACATAATACAAGAGAGGTCTTGCACACCATGACACTAAGAGAGGGTTTCTTTCCAACTACTCTTACATCTTATAGTATTGAGAAGATCTCCGGAAATTATTTCGATAAGATTTTCAAAGAAACATCCAGAAACCGCAAATATATTTGTGTTTCTGATTTCTTATTTTACACCTTATACGAAGCAGCTTCTGCAAATAATTTTCAGTATCATATAGGGAAACTTTTTTATAAAAAGAGACATCCTATTTTCTTCATAAGAAGACACAATACTATTATCATGGTAAGATGTATCAGGAATTGACCAATGAATTGATTCATGATTAGAGGTGGTACAGTCAGAAGACTTAATCTTAAACTCTTCTTGTAAACTATTTAGTTTGTTGCAACTAGTTGGATTACACAGAGGAGGAGCATTGCTCTCACTGATTAGTAAATCAATGTTAACTTCAACATGAGCATTATTCATCATGACTAGATTTAGATTATTAAGAGAATCTTGTTCTTTCTGGATATATAACTCAACATCGAGAGATAAGCTTTCCAGTTTCTTTTCAAGGCCTGAAAACACTTCAAGGGATTTTAAACCAGGAGGAGGTTTTGATATAATTTCTTCTACAGATTCAATCAAATCAGTCATGGAAGATAATTCCAAAATCTCTGGATCTGGTGGTGCATTTATAGAGATAGCATTTTTGTCCATAATCAGATGGCTACAAACACAGACTTATGAGGTCTTAACGTGTTTTCCTGCTCTGATACCAAGTGAAAAAGCGGGGGTACAACAACCACACCCAATAATTCGTTTGGAAATCTGAGAGGATTTACTCCAATATACTTTCAAGAGAATCAACTAGACAGTTAGACTCAACCTATAGGAAAGTATATATCAAATAGCGATATCTCTATTTCTCAATTCAATCCGCAATCAAACAAATAAGAATTTGCGATCCCAATTGAATAAGGAGAAATAACTTGAACGGTACCAAAGACCAATGTTCAAGTGTCAATTAATTCATATCAACAACCAAAGGTTGGATTATCTAATTGATTGATCTTAAAGCACAACCTGTGATATTTCTATTATATAACAAAATATAATGCGGAAAAGAAATAACACAGACACCAGAAATTTTGTTAACAAGGAAACCACAAATGCAGAAAAACCTCGGGACCTAGTCCAGCTTTGAACACCACACTGTATTAAGCCGCTACAGACACTAGCCTACTACCAATGAACTTTGGACTGGACTGTAGTTGAACCCTAATCAATCTCACACTGATTAAAGGTACAGTTGTGCTCCTTACATCTCTAATCCTAGCAGGATACTACACACTTGATTCCCTCAGCTGATCTCACCCACAACCAAGAGTTGCTACGACCCAAAGTCGAAGACTTGATAAACAAATCTGTCTCACACAGAAAAGTCTATTGGAATAGATAAATCTGTCTCCCACAGAAATACCTATGAGTTTTGTTCCGTCTTTTGATAAATAAAGGTGAACATGAACCAATTGATAAACCGGACTTATATTCCTGAAGAATAGCCTAGTATTATCAATCACTTCACAATAATATAAATCGTATAAAATCGAAACTAGATATTGGGGAATCACAAACGATGAGATGAAGATGTTTGTGATTAATTTTTATCTTGCCTATCGGAGAAATAAATCTCAAGCCAATCTTAAAGAAGATTGTAGTCAAACAATAGGAACATCAAGATAATATCATGCAACTACAGAGAAAATAGTTGGGTCTGGCTTCACAATCCCAATGAAGTCTTCAAGTCGTTAACCTACAGGGTTTCGTGAAAAAACCTAAGGTTAAAGGAGAATAAACTCTAGCTTATACAACTAATATAACATAGAAGTGTGGGGATTAGGTTTCCCAGTTGCTAGAGTTCTCCTTTATACAGTTTTCAGATCAGGGTTTGCAATCTAAGTTACCTTGGTAAGAAAGCATTCAATATTCACCGTTAGATGAAAACCTGATTATATTCAAGCTAATATCTTTCAACCGTTAGATCTAACTTAGCTTGTTACACACAAATGAAATGTACCCTCATTTAGGTTTATATATAAACGTACCTAAACGTGTACACCAAGTTGGCTCAACAATAGTTAACCGAAGTTAGCCATATGAACACTCTCATATCAACTTTGTTCATCTTAACCATAATTAGTTCAAATGATTCAAATGAAACTAGTTATTATATAAATGATTAAGTTCATGTACATAAGTAAAAAAATTCAATATTGGACACCCTAACTAGCGGAACACCGAATAAGACCCAGTACTATTCCTATTTACCGAATCAGGCCTAGCAGGAGACTTATCAAGCTTGCAAACAGGAGACTTATTCCTGTTTGCAAGTTCATCCTAGAAGTGTAAAGTTGGTTCAACGAAGTCTAGATAAATCTGTCAAAGGTTTCTAGGAAACTTATCAAGCTTTTCTATAGGTGATTATTACTCGATTGCTAATGTCATTTTTTATTTCCGTACGCAAGTTCAATTTTTTTTCGTATTAGAGTTCTGGAGAAATTTTGAAGTTGTGATAAGAAAAGTTTGATTTGGTTTATGATAAGAAAACTCTGTTCCAGTTTATGAACTTGCAAACACAGCTAAAAGTGATACGAAAACCTAAAGGTAATCTCTTTCCTTCAGGTTTCTTTTTGAACTAGGCTTTTATCCTATTTTGATTTGTCATCAGGAAAATTTGTTAATGCAACCAAGAAAATGACAAGGAGTCGTACTCGAAAATTGCATATTGGACTTAAAACCTTCATTAATTGTGTTTTAAAAGATGTTGCATGAACTTCTCATTCTGTTTCACTGTTTACATTTTCTATATAGGATCTATCAACTTCCAGTTGCATTAATTTAAGAACCCATCTTCTTGAGAATGTGTGGGTTCCCTTTGGCCTAAACACTATTGTGGTCATACATTTTGTAATTTCTTTTGGTTATATACTTACGGTTTATCCATGTTTTGGCATTTTGAATCAGATTATGCATTAGAGATATTCACAGTGAGCTTTACCCAAAAGAATGATCAAAAAACTGTGGAGAGCTTCACCATTCACTCTCATAATGCTTATTAATATGATTATATCATCTTCCATTGGGATATGAAAGTCTTAATGATATAGAATCACTACGGGAAAAATACACATCTACAACTGGAGATTTACAACTCTTCGCTAAACATCGTAGAAAGTCTTATGTATTACAACTGGTTTCAAAGGAAGAGTTGTCGTATATCATCACTGCCAACCCTTAGAAAACAAGGGGTTGCGCTAAGAAAACAAACGACAACTCCTTAAGCAAAAGAGTTGTGACGACATTTAGCTATAACAACTCTGTTCCATAAAGGAAGTGACTAAGCCTATCACAATTTTTACAAGAGTTGCTGAAGAAAACCAAAATATGATGATGAAAAATAGTATTAGAGGGGAGATTCGAACATGAAACTACTGCATGGAAGTCTAGATCATCAACTATCCTTAAAGTTCACAAGTTTTGATTTTTTTTAATAAAAACGTATAACGACACTTATAAGTGTTGTTGAAGTAAAAATATAGAATGTTGAAAAAAATGAGGTTAGAGGGGAGATTCGAACATGAATCTACTGCATGGAAGTCTAGCTCATCAAGCATCCTTACTGTTCATAATTTTTGGCTTTTTTTTTAATAAGAATGTATAACAACACTTATAAGTGTTGTTGAAGTAAAAATATAGAACGTTGGAAGAAATGAGGATGGGGGGATTTGATCCTCATCCTCCTGCATAGAAGTATAAACCACTAACCATACCTACACTATCACATGTTCTGTTAAGTTTGTGGTTCTTTAATACACTAACTTTATGACAACCCTTCATAAAAGTTGTAAAACAAAATGTAATGCTCAAAAATAATGCTCAGGTGACTGAGCCGCAAACAGCGCGAAGCCTTCTCTGTAAACAATCACATACATGCCTTCTCTGTAAACAATCACATCATTTTTCTCTGTAAACAATCACATACATTCTTCTCTGTAAGCATTGGCATCGCATAAGACAAATACTTCTCAAACTGCTCTCCTATTGCTTGGCAAAATCTGGCACATTCTGCAATCACAACAACTTCACCAAAGAGGGTTAAGTTCAAAATGTAACTTCCCTTCTAAAACCATATAACTCAAATTTCAAAACACTAAGTTCCAAAGTCAACACATATCCTCAGTAGATTACTGATCGATCTGGGTAATAGACCCTTTAGATGGAAATGGATGGTTGTGATGAAAGTTTTTCTACATCCCTTTCCACAACTCTTAAGAAAAGTCGTCGTAAGGATACGACAAATTTTTCTCACCTCTGCAGAATTTTTCTTACTTCTGCCAAAACTTTCTCACTTCAGCAAAAAAATATTTTGTTATCCGGTTATGCAAAAAATTTCTCACTTCTGCAAAAAAAAAAAAAAAAAAAAAAAAAAGTTGGGTTAAATCACTAACTTAGGGTTATTAAGATTGGTAGAAATATCCGAAAACTTTTCCAGGACCAAAATCGTGAACCTGGAAGTTCGAAGTTATTGAGAATATTCTCATGGAATCTTACCAGTAAATGGTTGGATTCATCGTTTTTGCGAACTTTCAGACTTATATAGAAGTCCGCTCCTGACCAGGTTTCGATCTCAGAGGCATTTTCTTTCTGGATGTTGACGAATTTTTGTGTGTTTAAGGTTTCTGAGAATATTCCTATGGAATGTTACCCATGAATGGTTGGATTAATCGTTTTTGCGAACTGTCAGACTTATATAGTAGTCCCCTCCTGGCCAGGTTTCGATCTCGGAGCCGTGGTATGCATAAAATATGCCAAAATAAGTTTGTTTAAGGTTTCAAGAAATATTCCAGAGGAATGTTACCTGTAAATGGATGGATTCATCGTTCTTACGAAGTTTCCGACTTATATTAGTCCACTCACGGCCAGGTTACGATCTCAGAGCCAGGGTATGCATACAATATACCAGAATAGCTAGGGTTTGTTTAAGGTTTCGGAGAATATTCCTAAGGAATCTTACTTGTAGATGATGGATTCATCGTTTTTAACAAGTTTTCGACTTATAGTACTCCACTCACGACCAGGTTTTGATCTCGGAGCCAGCGTATGCATACAATATACTAGAATATGGTTTGTTTAAGGTTTCGGGGAATATTTCGAAGGAATCTTACCTGTAAATTGACGGATTCATCATTCTTACGAAGTTTCTGACTTATAGTAGTCCACTCACGGCTATGTTGCGATCTCAAATCCAGGGTATACATACAATATGCCTGAATAGGGTTTGTTTAATGTTTCGGGGAATATACTCCAAATGAATCTTTCCTGTAAATGGATGGATTCATCGTTCTTAATTACGAAGTTTCCGACTTATAATAGTTCACTCACGTCCAGGTTTCGATCTCGGGGCCAGGGTATGCATACAATATGCTAGAATAGCTAGGGTTTGTTTAAGGTTTCGGAGAATATTCAAAAGGAATCTTACTTGTAGATGATGGATTCATCGTTTTTACCAAGTTTTCGACTTATAGTACTCCACCCACGACCAGGTTTTGATCTCGGAGCCAGGGTATGCATACAATATGCCGGAATATGGTTTGTTTAAGGTTTCAGGGAATATTTCGAAGGAATCTTACCTGTAAATGGACGGATTCATCGTTCTTACGAAGTTTCCGACTTATAGTAGTCCACTCACGACTGGGTTTCGATCTCAAAGCCAGAGTATGCATATGTGCCAGAATAGGGTTTTTTTAAGGTTTCGGAGGATATCCCGAAGGAATATTACATATGAACATATGGATTCATTGTTCTTATCAATTTTCCGACTTAAGTAGTCTACTCACAGCCATATTTTGATCTCGGAGCCACTTTCTTTCTCTAAGTTGCCATAAAAGGGTTTGCTTAAGGTTTCATAGTTCTTACGAAGTTTTCGACTTGTAGTAGTCCAAGTTTCGAGCTCGGAGCCACTTTCTTTCTCGAAGTCACCAGAAAAGGGTTTGTGTTAAGGTTTCAGAGAATATTCCATGGAATCCTACCGAATATTGGTTAGATTCGTCGTTCTTACGAATTTTCCGACTAGTTTGAAGTATGAACCCTCCCGGAGCTTGTTGGCTCAAAGTTTGTATGTTGTTATACCACATTTGAAGTTCGATTCAAGACTAAGCTTCATATTTATCTATTTAGATGATGTATAATGGTAAGTTTGAAGTCAGAACCCTCCCGGAGCTTCTTGTCTCATAGTTTGTATGATGTTATACCACATTTGAAGTTTGAATGGACACTGAGCTTCATATTTATCGATTTCGATGATGTATCCAGCTAAGTTTGAAGTCAGAACCATCCTGAATTTCGTGGTCCATCTCTAGTAATCTTATAACCTGAGTTTACCAGTGTGAACTAAAGCTACTTCATGACCTGGATGACTTGTCAAAATTACTTCATGACCTATGCGACTAGTCGAAATTCAAACCGGAAGCACAAAGAGAAAGCACAAAAACACAAAGAGAAAGCACAAAGAAACACACCAATTATCAAATTCATTTTTTCATTTTCCCAATTCATTCGTATACATTTTTTGGATATTTTTATATCAGAATGTTGATAACAATGTCATAAATTTATTAATATTTTTTTTGGATTTTTTTTCCATGTGGAAGGTTGATAATTAAACCAAAAGCATGAGTTCGTACTAACACAAAGAGAAAGCACAAAGAAAACAAACTTTCCTTGATCCGTATGACACTCTTAAATCAAATCTTTACCGTCCAAAAATCTTGATAATCCGTATGACACTCTTAAATCATATCTTTCACCGTCCAAATTCTTATACATAAATAAAAGTTTTTTTGCTCTCACTTCTCTTCACTCACTTTCGTTTCCTATCTTACCTTCTGTCTCTCTAAAACAGAAGAAAACCCTAACTACCGGATGAAAAAAAACTCCATTAAATCTATCGGATTTCAAAATTTCAACAAATCTATCAGATTCTAAGAAATTGGATCTAAATAAGAAAGACATAAACAGATGAAGAAAATCATTTCCTCCATTTCCTCCTCTTTTCTACTCCGTTCTATGTCTGATGTGATGACTTTCAAGGGTCTGAGGTGATGTTGATTATGGTGGAGAAATGATTCTAAGAAGGTGATTGTTGCTGATTTTCATGGGAATGATTCAAGATGAGTATGGGGGTTTTGAGATTGAAATCAAGCCGAGATGTAAATCGTTGCTGCAGCTGCTGTTAAGTAGATGAGCAACGAGTGATGAACAGAGAGGATTGAATAGGGTGGAGATTTTGTCATTGCTACTGCTACAGATCGAGGAGAAGAGAAGGATTACTCTGAATAGAAGCTAGGGTTGGTGTGATTCGATTTGACAGTGACGATTTGAAAATTTGTTGGTTTCCATCAAGAATAGAAAATCTAGGGTTTGTGTTTGCTGTTGGTTTGTGATGAAATGGATGGCTATTTGAGAGTCTGAGAAGGAATTTATGATATTAATGCGTTTTTGCAGTAATGAATTTGAAGTTGCAGCCAGTGGTTGATTTGTTGGTGGTGATACCAGATTGGGTGACGGTGGAATTGAGATGGGTTTTATATGAATATGCAAATGTGGTTTGTGGTTCTGCTGAGCTAGAAATGCAAAAGAACCGCAAAAGAGATGATTGAGCTCATGGTGCAGTTGCAGCTGGATGCTTAGATTTATGAGAGAGGATGCTAGAATTAGTATTCGAATGTGAGAAGTTGTTGTAATTGCTTTCGTATTCTTTTATCTGGGACAACATTGGTCTGATGGATACCAACAAATTGTTTTCTACACCAATCAACAACAATTTATAGATAACAATTGCAATACCATATTCCTAAAGTTAAAATTAGCAAGTTTTCTTTCTGTTCTGAGGGTTTCAGAGATTATATTCCTTGTTTGGATAATGTTGAAGAGATCAATAAACTTAGTTCAACTGAGAAATAGGAGAAATTTGAATGGCATTGTCCTCGAATAGATGATCGATAAGCTTAGATCAACTGAGGTTGAATTATTTAGTTCCGCCACCGGAAGGTTATAAAACATCGATTCCATAGCTAAAAAGCTGAGACAAGGTACAACTTATCAAATGTATGAAGTGTTAGTTTAACTGTTTTAATCTAGTAGCTTAACATTTTACAAAAATGTTATTATGATTTTACTTAACTCAGATTTTATGTTATCTTGTCAGATGGTTCCTGAATTTGCATTTGGTAATCATACTCGAGTTGTATTGGACGTTGGATGCGGAGCTATAAATAGAGCAGTCACATTTGGAGCTTTTTTGCTTTCAAGAAATGTGACTGCTCTATCTATAACACCAAAAGAGTTCATGAGAATCAGATTCAATTTGCTCTCGAGCGTGACGTGCCGCAATGTGGAAGTTTTCACAACACGACGTTTGATGTATCCAAGCCAGGCTTTCGAGTTGATACATTTTTCAAGGTGCAGAATCAATTGGACTCGTGATGGTAAGTCATTGCTCGATGAACTACTATAAATTAAAACAGAGAAATGTGATTGTTGCACTTATATAGTATGACAGTGATGGTTACAAATTGTTTTCCTTGGTTTCCTTGAACTCAAGAGTTGGTGATCTCTAAAAAATCTCCACTAAGATATCATATTGGTTTCCTACTCATCTAGCTAGAAAAATGACAAAGATGTCAGACTGAAATTGGTTTTTCAAATTTGTCATGACTTCAGATTTTTATACTGATAGCAATTTTTTTCTCTTTGGTGGAGGATATTTTGCTTGGGAAGCATAGACGGTCTATAAGCATGAATTGCCCTTGCAGGAACAATGGAAAGGTATCATCACAGTATGTAATTATGGATGTTCTACCTCGAATGGCTAGTTATTTTTCTTAACATGACACGTTTTTGAGAAGTATTTTTCTCAACCTTACGAATTTTCTTTCTTTGCAGAAATGGAGGACCTTACTACTCGTCTTTGCTGGGAGCTTGTTAAGAAAGAAGTTAAAGAAGTCCCACTATAAGATGATGATTAAAGAGTGTCAAGAATCCTATAAAGCATTGAGTGATCGAGTGGTGCAGCTAGAGGTGAGAATTTAACTTGTCTTTTATTAGGTCTCCTTTTCTTGATAAACTCAAACCCGATAATGCCCCTCATACTGCTGATTGGTCTTAATATAGGGAACGAAATCAAAATGTGTCTGCAATGGAGTCTTACCCTCTCACATGTTAAGTCCCAGCAACAATCATGAGGCTAGCACTAGCAGAAATGTTATCTGTAATGAAAGAGACTCAACTGATACCACTCCAAGTCATGTCATGAAACAAAATGAGGTTCAAGTGCCAAAGAGATTCCAAGTTTGTAAGTTGTTAAGCTGGTACAAGGAGGACGAGGTGGTTGCAGAGGCTGAAATTGCTGAAACAGATCCAAGTAAGCAGATACATGAAAAACCAATCGGTATTGGAGCCTGCACTGTATGTGTGAAGGTTTCTTGTGTGGATGATGCTCTTGTCTACCAAGCTACTTCAGAATTCAGAACTGTTCATGATGCTGTTTCAAATTTTATCACACGGCCCAAAGATAGAATAATCTACCAATAGCCTTCTTAATCTTATGTGATCTTTTTGGAGACTTAACTTTTGGTAACAAACATATCACTGCCACTTTTTTGTATGTTTTGTGTATATCACATTGGTATGTGAATGCTTTAACTCTGGGGTTGGTTTAATTTGAATGAATCTTTCAGTTTAATCCAATTGTTTATTTACATTTCAGTTTAATCTAGTTGTTTCTTTACATTTCTCAAATAGTAGTGACAAAAGTGAAATATATATTCTGAAATATGGGTTTGATCTTATTCACAAGTATTGTAAAATAGTTTATTTACAATCATAACTATGTGTTGTCCAAGATAGTCCTACTGCACATAGTATAGTTGTATCAAGGTACTTCTACAATGCTAACAAGTGTACTAACTGTAATATTCACAATACTAATAAGAGTTGTGTTAAGTTATCAAAAAAAATCGAAAGAGAATCACAACATTGACAAACTATTGTCGAACCATGAATCACATCACCCTTTACAACACTTGTCAACCATTGTAGAAAAACTTGGACTTTCTACAATACCCCCGTTCCACAATGCATGAAATGGAGTTGTCGTAGGGGTACTGCAACTCTTATCTTGTGTCGTCAATGATGATTTTTCCCGTAATGAATGTAAATCCTCTGGAGACGACAATGTTGAGCAGTCTATTTGGAGTAGAAAGTTTATAGATGACTTCCTCGGAAGGTAACTCTTGTTGCTAATTGACATGGTAAAAGTAAGTTACAAATTTAATTTGGATCATTTCTACGATCATATGTTTAGAACCTTATTATGGCGAAGTTTTCTCTAACTTCCTCCCCGTCTCAGATTGTTGTCATTTTCTTTTTATTCTTGCGTCAGGTTCTCATTTGTTACGAAGAGTTTACATATGGAAAATGGTTACTTTTTCTAATGTGCAGTTAAAGGCACGACAGACCAGTCTTGAGTCTTAACTGCTGCCTACTACATTCAAGGAGATGGTGAAAACAGACAATCAAGACAAACCATACCAAGATGTTAAATTACTGAATGTGACTATTGCCAAGTTTTGTATTTTTATTCTTGAATGACATTCAACAAATCAAGACATGTTCACATCTTGCCGTCCGTAACTTTCCTTGATTCCTCCTATTTAATTTTGTTAAGTGATCCATCCTTACCAATTTGTACATGGATCACAATAGGCATCCTACAGTATGACTTTCCACTTGCAAATTTTCCATTGCAATAGAATACTTCGCTCCAGTATTAATGGGCCTCAAAACACCATTAAGTATAACAGCTTAGTTTAAACTAAACTCGGAGAAATATTGCTGGGTGTAATATTGCACGGAGAAGCCATTGATGTGAAATAGTCTTCCTTAATTATTGAAACAAATAAATATGTCCTGCGCCATTAGGGTTAAATAGTTGATGAAACTATATATTATATCTCATTTTCTAAAAAAAAAAAATTATTTTCACTTTTTGAATTTGATCTATTTTCGGGCTAAAATGAAAAAATAAAAGTAACAATTTTCGAAAAACAGAGACAGTACAAATTATAAATTTTGTTGTATATTTTGCCGGAATATAGTTTATTCAGATCAATTTCGTTAGAAATAACACTCGGTGGTTTCTACACATAACATGCATGTGTCGCTTGAAATTCATATAAAAATTGCAACATCGTATCAAAAAGTTGTTGATGTCCCTTAGATTCTTATAAAAGCTGTTGAGGTCCGAGTTTTGAATTTGTTCAATGGTTTCACTTCAAAATCATGTAATTTGTTTATAAAGTTTGTCCAACTAGCCAAGAAATCCTGTGTCATTACTGACATAATAGAAGAGTTCAATGGTATATTCTGACATATTTCCATCCCCGTGCCGTTAAGGCACGGTTTAAGCCCTAGTTAGCTCATATAATAACTATGAAGTGTGTCCTTTTAAAATAATGCTTAGGCTTTTTCGACTTGAAAAATATAACAAGGAAAAATAAATAAATTTATTAAAGTAGAATTTATTAACATTAAACCCCTATATGATTTATGAAGTTGTGCATGTTTCAAAGAGAATTAAATGTACAAATATTTTATTATATCATTTGGAACGAAGTAGAAATTAGACTAGAGAGACTATACGTTTCATTATTATATACTCCCTCCGTACCTATTATATAGGCGGAGAAGTAGTATTCTCTTAGAATAAGAAAATGTTTAGTTTTCATAAATTTTCTTCTACTTTCCAAATTTATCATTACCTTGTTCCAATACAAATATTATTTTATATATCTCTATCGCACATGTAAAATTAGATTGTATGATACTCATGCATCATTAATAGGGGAGTATGTGGAAAAAACTACTTTGGAAGTAGAGCTTCGCCTATCTAATGGTACTATAAAAATTTTAAACTCCGCCTATATAATAGGTACGGAGAGAGTACAATTTATAATGAAATTAAATGCTAATTGAAGGATGGCATAAGTTATTGTAAGTTGGGTTTTGTTATCTTGTGCATCTAAGGACCAATCATTGCATTGGAACTTGTAAAATAATAATTAAAAATCAAGAGAGATGATGCATCTTTGCATTGGAGAATGCATAATCTCACACTCCATAAATGCAAATTCGAAAAACCAATTAAAATTTGCATTCTCCAATGCAAAGATTCATCATCTCTTAATTTTTAATTGTGTTTTACAAGATCCAATGCAATGATTGGTCCTTATCTTGTGCATGGATGCACAAGATAACAAAACCCTTATAAGTTTAATGTAAAGCATACACTTATGGATTAGTGGAATAGAAATCCGTCAAAAATGCTTGGAGTCTAATAAGGTTGTTCTTACATTTAATAGAGTTAATGCTTGAGAAATTTATGAATAGTAATTATTATGATTTTAATATATTAACTAATTTATATGAGATGAAAATTTAAAAGTCTTTCAAGCTTGCTAGAGCTTCTTTTTATTAGCATTGAATTATGCATGTTATAAAGAACTAGGATATGACCCGTGCCGTAATGACACGGGGCTATGAGTTGTTTTTGTGTTGGTTAGATTTTTTTTTTTTTGTGAGACTACCAAGAGCTGAGCGTTGGAACCCCGGGGAGCCGTAATCTTTCTCAAATTGAATTCGAAGCTTTGATCGATACTATAGAGCCAGTTCTGCGTTGCTTGTTTTGAGGCTTCTTAAATTTCAGTATTAGCAAGATGGTTGACGATGTGTAAAGAATTTAAGATGATCTTTTAAGAAAATATCTATTTTTAGATGTCAATTGCATATAACCATTATTTGACCACGAAGAATTTAAGATAGAAAAATACTCACTTTGTAAACCATCAAAAGGTTATAAATATGAAGAAATGTAATTTCAAGTTTCACATGATAGAAAAAAATTGAAGAATAACATACACACATAATCAAGAAACTTTAATCCATTTGATACGAACATGTGCACGACTCTAATCCAACAAAGAGTATGAACTCTTTAACAGCAGTAGCAATACAGTTAAAAAATGTTATTTACCGACCCAATTTAAGTGCATAAAAATGGAATCATCATTTTCTTCGACATTTATTTTCACTCCATGTAAATCCTCTGATTTTGGCCCGAAGAAGTCAACGTCTAATTGGGCAATTTCCTGTCCAGAGAAAAATAAAAAATTTAGTGTAAAAGAATAGAAATTAAATGGTATGGTGTTAAAAAGAACCTAACATAAGAATAAAAATGAATAGATAGCAATTATACCTGATCAGTATATTTTAACTACAAATGGAGAGAAAAAAATCGAGATAACAAAATACAATAATTATGAAAAGTAACAAAGAGAAATTAAACTGCATAAGTGACACACATATTAGGCGCGAGACACCCTTTAATCCATTGGTGTTAAACAAAAAATTAAAGAGAAAACCTAACAAAATTATCTCAATCAAGCAAAACAATAGAGAATCATACCTTGAGAATAGAGTTGTGCAAAGAATGAAAAGCTAACAAAAATTAATAAAAATTAAAAAGAAAAGCTAACAAAAATTATCTAGAGAAATTAAACTGCATAAATGACACAAATATTAGGCGCGAGGCACCATGAATCCGTTGATGTTAAACAAAAAATTAAAGAGAAAAGCTAACAAAAATTATCTCAATCAAGCAAAATAACAGAGAATCATACCTTGGAAATAGAGTTGTGCAAATGATGAAAAGCTAACAAAAATTAAAGAGAAAAGCTAACAAAAATTATCTCAATCAACCAAAACAAAAGAGAATCATACCTTGAGAATAGAGTTGTGCAAAGGATGAATAGAGTTGTTAATTTAAAATAAAAGAAACGGTTCGACATTAAATGGGAGGAATAACTCCCAAATAAATGACATTAAAATTTTAAATTCATTGTCTTAAATAAAATTAACATGTGAATTAACCTGCACCCTTTTTTATACGCCTAAAATGTGGATTGAAAATCTTAAATATTTAGCTCAATCTGGACCATTCTTTATATGCCAGAAATGTAATTAAATAACTTAAATATGTATATCAATCTGGGTCATCCTTTATGTGTCCAAACTGTAGATCTCCGTCCATAGGGAAAAGCACCATTGTCCCTTATAATATATAGACTAGGGAATGACCTGTGCCGTAACGGCACAGGCTATCTCACAATGGCGGCTGCTGTGAGTAGTGAGAACTAAAAAATATTAAAACACAGCTAATTCCAATTCGTCATTTTTTTTTTGATAAAGATAAAAATTTCATAGATATCAGCCAGGATTGTGATCTTTTGCCAGAAGCTCACAAAATCCTGCATTAAAGTTTTCAACAGACAATATTGGCATTGCTGACTGCCTGACATGTTTGGCTACAACATCTGCTACTTGATTGTCGACACGACTTATATGAATGAACTCACAAAACAAAAAATTGGAGATTAAATGTTTTATTTCCTTTATTGAATTCCTATTTTCCCATTGAATGAGCAGAAAAATCCCATTAATGGTATCCATTACTAGTTTAGCATCATCTTCGATTTGTATTCTTGAAAGCTTCATATTCTTGGCCCAAGAAAGAGCTTCCCTGACAGCCATGCATTCTACCTCTTCTGGATTTAGTGCTCCATCTCCATTGCTCCCCTTAATTCCAAGGCAAGCATGCACCTGTATGATCGCGAAGAACAATGCCAGTTCCAAAAAGATTAGTATTCTCATTATATGAGCCATCAACATTAAATTTAACAACATCCTCAATTGGGGGTTTCCAGTTAGAGATGTTCATACTAACACCATTTGGTATAGAGTGAGATGGGTCAATGCAGTGCATATGTGAGGCTATATGATAATGAATTTTATGCACAGTATTGTGAGGGTTTAAAGATACTCAATGGAATACGACTTCACACCTATCTTTCCACGATACCCACATTCCAACCATCAAAGTAATTAGCCATCTTTGATCCTGACTTGAGTCTGTAGAAGTGAACCAGCTGAGAACCCAATCTGAAACTGAGTTGCAGTTTTCACTGACAGCATCTATATTAACATTAATGCCCCTCCAGACTGCCCTAGCATGTTTACATGCAAAGATAATATGTTCCATGTCCTCAAGACCATGACCACAGATGTCACAGTGAGTTTCCACTTCAGAGTTATATTGAGCTCTTCTACTCTTTGTAGCATTAATAACTCTAATGCACTTCCAAATAAAGAGTTTGATACGATTTGTTGCTTGCATTTTCCACAGAGACTTCCAGATACTAGAGTTAATTGAAACTCCATTTACTTGAACTTCATGTGCAGAATGAGTTAGCATCCTGTATGTACTTTTTACTGAGAAAGATCCATCTTTAGAGGGCATCCATAACATCACATCTTCCTTACTGCAATCTATGAATAAAGATTGGATTTTGAGAGAAGTATTAGCATCAAATAGTCTGTTGAGAAGATTGATATCCCACTGATTAGAATCATGCAAATATAACTCAGAAACATCTTCATAGAACCTGAAAAGATCATTTATAGGGAGTGGAGGATGATTCATGTCTGGAATCCATTTGTCTTTCCATATTTTTGTTTTCTTCCCATTATTTATCTCCATGAAGTAGTTCTGCTTCACCACTTCAATGTCTTTTGTAATGCCATTCCAATTCGTCATTTAATAAATGTTTTATGCTTCAAAAAAAAAATTAATAAATGTTTCATTACAATGTTCCTCGCTTCTCTAACTTTCATGATTAACATTAGAAATACAATTGCGAATAACTTGAGAAATAAGCCCTTCATAATTCATTTGTAGGCTATTCAAAACGCAATCCCACACGTGAGATGATTTAATGTTCCTGGCACTACCAATATCTTTACATTTCATTTATAACAGTTGGCTCTAAAAGGTCACTAAATAGATACTTATATGTGTGTGATTTCTTTAGTGACCCAAATATGAAGATTTGCATTTTAAGCTCCAGAAACACAAAAAAGGTTGGTAGTAAATGGAAGTTATACGCAAAAAACTATTAGTTGAAGCAACCAAATCATGTACCCATATAAAACTGAAGCCAGCACTCATGCCTAACAGGGCATTCAATAAACTATAAATAAAAGTGATGTGGTATTGAAGACATCCTAGAGTTGTGGTTCAACTAAACACTAAAAACGTGGTTCATAATTGTCATTCAAAAACATTAAAAACATATGGCCAACAGTTGCAGAACAGAACATGATAACACAACATAACTGTCATCTGAACCGGCACACAATGGATGGGGTAATAAACATGATGAGTAAACAAAGTAAACCTAAAACAGAATGGATAATATTAAATAAATACCCAGAATGTGTTAATTGATCTAATAATCAAGTGGAAAGCTAGAACTCATTATTTGGCTTGATTTCCATCAAGTTGGACCACTTCGTCACGGCGAGCATTCTTGGTTGCATGCCCTTCATCAGTGTCCGAGTTTCCTTTCTTTCAATGGTTCAAAAGGATTTGGTGTGATGCTGGAGGCACAGGAAGAGTACATAGGTCAATGCGGGTGACAGGGTAGTTGCTTGCAAATTTCTGTTTCATGTCTCAGGAATTGGGAGTAATTTGGAAATCAACAACATGAAGCATGATTTGTGAAAATCCAGACATCCCCGCCTCTTTTAAATTAATCTTCGAAATTGTGGAGTGTCGAAGCTAGGTATCTTTACACTGGTTGATGAAAATCCAAAAAAAAAGGTGGAGGAGATCAGGGCAGATTTACCTCTGACCTACCTATGAGCTTAGATGTTGTGTGCTAGACCAATTCTGGACCTCACTATTGCGGCGATGGTATTATCTTTAACTCCAAAGCTAAGCAGGAACCTGCAAGGCAAAAAGGAATTGATGACCTAGTCAATAGAATACATACCCATGAGCTAACAAATGCATACCCATAAGCATAATCTTTGAAACTATAGTCTGGGTCTCTTACTGATCCAATCTCTGTGAAACCAAAAACAATAACAACCAAATTACTTGGGTGCAGCTGCGTAAAAAGAAGAAAAACAAAGTTAAATCGCATACACCTATTCTTGTAAACGGTGATAGCAAAACTAACATCCCACTGATCTCCCATTCTACCTAGCCTGATTGTTTGGACATCTTGTCGAACATGTTGCATGGAAGAAAATATAACAAATATTTTCAGTTGAATCCTTTTCATTGATTTTTACGGGATTGAATCAAAGTTATGCTGACAAAATCCTCTTCCTCGCAAGATAGTTTATATTTCCAGCCGACAATTCCGCACCGGGTTTCATTACAACTTTATAAAAACAGGTGGACTTCAGAAGCAAAGTAAATGAAATTGTAGGTATTCTTAATGGTAACAAACATCAAATGCACATATCACACCTAAGTCTGAGAATCCTACTACTAAGATTAAAATTAACTTCTGGATACTCCACATTCATTGCATCTCTTTTGTCATTGTTTATGACAGCAATAATGGTCAAATAAAGATACGCCCTATTAGTGCCCAAAGGGGATTGGTTCAATAAAAACTCTATGTTGTTGTAGTAACACCAACCTACTTGATGTCCTCGCTTAGGTGCTTACAGATTCCATCAGTGGCGACTGTGGACATCAATAGTTGGATCTTTAATATAGCTATTTCTGTCTACACCTGGTCGTAAATTTTGTTGTGTGATTCATTTTTTTATTTTGATAATCACAAATTTTTTCCTCTAGATTTTTCATACAAAAGACGAAAGAAGAAGGTAGTTCATACAAAAACTCAGCTACAAAGCAACATGCTTAAAATTTGTTGTTTCATTCATAAGTAGTTCTGCATACATGAACACCGTATCATTCTAACATACGTATATACACTCCTTTCAGAGGAAATAATAGGTGGTGTAGTTGCAGCATGAAAAGAACACTACGGTTTAGGTTTTTTATCGCAATCAACTGATAAAGACTACGAATAATTCAAGTGAGATCAATAGTACACAGGGAAGAATTATCATACACAGTAATTAGAATTAATATTACAATTGCTTCATGAGCTAGGTTTCAAAATAAATCTGTCATTCAAAATTCAATACTTGAAAGAAAAGAGCCGGCTAAATACTGCCAGGAAAGGAAGATTTCTAATGAACAAAAACGGCTCAATAAATTTAAATTGGACCATGGGGCAGGTAAGGTGAGAAACCTCTTCGTATATGATTTTAGAAGGTAACTTTTGAAGGCTGCAACTGATTTGGGATGCCATAGAGTGTGTCTATGTACGCGCCTAATAAATTTTTTATCTATGTTAGTGAGTGTAAATCTAAGCCAACGTAGAACCAACATGGCACGGGGACTTTCAAACTGAATAAACTTAAAAAGACAAATTAATGCTAAGATCCAAAGTGGATAAATTGAGGAAGAAAAAAGATAAACAGTATAAATTTGATTGTAAAACTGAAAAGACAAATTGGTCTCATTTAGTCCTAACTGAAGACAATAAACTTCCAAAAGGGTTCACTGTAGAGGCCTATATCACACATACTTCCAATCCAAAAAGCTTAACTATAACATAGCCTAAATTGGAAGTCATATTGTTGAGGTCTACCGCAAAGTAATCGGAGTAAGGGAGACTTTGGCAATATCATGATTAAGAGAACATAACTAAGGAATGCCGTGATAGATAACTTACCACCTGAATGGCCTGGTGATTTTGGTGTCGAATTGTTGAAGTGATTACATATTGAGAACACATTAGCTTTAAATTGCACCTATTGCTCCAAAACGTCGCAGGTTCCTGATGGTTTTTAAGAACCATCCAAATCTGCATTCAAACATGGAAAAAGTTAGGAAATCGCAAGATCAATTGTCAAGCAAACATATCCAAATTAGTGTATAACCTATTATATTAGCAAGAGAATAAATGGATAGTCATAATGAGAGTCAGCGAGTGAGCTTTATTACCAACAACTGCACCACTATGAGAAAGATGCAAAAGACGAAGCCCAAAAAGAGATTGAGAGTAAAGAAAGAGATTACGCCTTTTCTGTGTCGATTTGCGATAGTTAGGGAAATACGCATTCCAAAATCTTACATTTTCATCGCAAATCAGATATAATTCTTCTGTCTTTAAACCCTAAATTACATTCTGCATAATGTTATTATTCGGGGCACAATTACATTGATATAGTAAACTTTTAGACCAAAAACAAAAGATTACCTACCCAAATTGGAGTGGAACAGAGACGTGAATTCAATTCTAATTGTTTCAGATCCATTTCCGTCTCCTATGAAGAATGAATCAGGTAAATGATACTGGAACCCAAGAGTCTCACTTCGATTAAGAAAGGTATGAAAAAGAAACCTACATGCTCAACTGGAATCGATTTTGATTTCGATGAGGCATCATATATAAGGGATCCGATATTTAAAGTTCAGATGAGCGTTTTTATCTAACGCCCAAAAATATTGAATAAGAGGAAGAGGAGAAGGAAATTCAGGGTTCAGTATCATTAGAAGTCATTTCTTGTGTGAAGATGAAGAATCAAAAGGTGACGATAGAGATTTCTGTAACGGAAGAGATAAATAGAGGGGAATAAATGAAACTGAAATCGCAGAAGGTAACTAAGGAATTTAGTAGCCTTACGTGGGGCATAAATCAAGCGTGTCCACATCTGATACGGTAGTGTTGGGAAAATCACAGCCGCTAGTTAGAAAAAGGAATATATCCTGACCGCTGGCTGACACACCAAACACTCCCGTTGTATAAGCATTGATTTTGAATGTGGGATTTATAATATTTATAATACTAGTTTGTCACCCATGCGATGCACGGGTCTGTTTCTTGTTTATATGGAACAAATAAATAACCAATATTTGAGTTGGTGTAAGAAGATAATATCTCGGGCGGTTTAGGTTATTCCCATGTAAGAAATAGTTTTCCATGCATAAACCAAAAATAAGTCGATTTAAATTTTAAAGGATAACGCAAAACTTACATTTTTAAGAGAGAAAGTTAATGAAACATTATGACATGGCTGCCATCTCATAGGAAAGGGTAAAGAAGAAAATCATATCTTCACCTTCTTTATGACCCAAAGTCAATTGACACGTCATTAATTCATAATTCCAAAACTAATATTTCTTAATTAAAAAATATTATTAGGGTAGCAAGACCTAGAGCATTCGAGATAAAATTTAGATGAAAGAGTCTTACTTTAATTTAGTTAACCATTTGGGAATGACTCACAAGAAACTGGTGTTAATACGACCTCCACGTGAAATGACCTCCCTCTAGCGTTCTCGATGGAGGATGGTCTTTAAATTATTTCTTTTATTTAATTTCTTGATCACCGTCTTACACTTATCAAAGAAAGGAGATAATAAAATGCATAAAATGAAAAAGGTGAGAGTCAAAAGCACAAACCCGAAGCCATATTAATACTATATTTTAGCAGGACAAAATAACTAATTTTGATCGCACTTCAGACACCAGAGCCTATTAATCATTAATATAGTGTACCGTAAGATATAGTTACACAGATATGATCATTTTAATCACCTTGGTAGCTAGGCTACTACGATCTGCAAATGAAAAGAAGAGACCATTAGGTATCATTCTATTGTAAAATCAATAAACCAAAAAGACGAAATCGTCGTTAAGTAGAAGTCGAGCAGAACAAATAAATTTACCTTCATCGTGTGAGTTAGATTTTATAAAATTTTCCCATTTTAGGGAAAGGTCACTGAGCGTCTATAATCTCAACCCGATACTACCCGTTAATCCTTAAGCTGAATCATTATGATGATAAGATAAAGAGATATAGAAAATAGCAAGAGAGAAAATACGTTGAAAAATTAAGAAAATTACCAAAAATACTTGGATTATGATTAATCATTAATTTGATCAGGAAAAAATAAGAAAATAACCATAAAAAATAATTTTACCTATGCTTCTCCATTAAAAACGAAATTAGGACCTGCACTGTCGGCTGCAGTCCGAACAGAAAACCTATAAATTAACAACGATCTAAACAGAATTGAATATAAGAATAGATTTTAAATGATGAAAGAAAACAAATAAGAAAGCTAAAAATATGATTACCAGAAAAAACTAACTATGAAAATATGGAGCAATGCTCAAATCTAATAGTCTTATAGTCTTTATATAGAACTCTAAGATTTAATTATTAAGAAAACTCCTAAAAATATATGTTGTTTGAGATACCATATTAATGTCACCTAACTTTGACATTAGGTATTAAAATGAAAGTCATGGCAATCGATAATCAGAATAGGATTTCGTTTTTAATTAGAACGGAAGTATCTACATTTGTTTCTCTAAATAGATTTAATAGGAATTGTAAGTATGCACGATAACTTAAGAACGTTAGATTTGTTTCTCAAAACTATATAGTATATGCATACGTTTACATTACAACATTCCTTCAAACTATAATTAAAAAATAATTATTCACGTAAGATGAACATGAAAAAAATTCCGAAAAAAATATTCACGCTGGGAATAAAAAAGATTTGTTAAGAAAAATATTGAAAAAAGTCGGGATTTTTTTCATATAAAATAATATGGGAAAAATATTTTCACGTAATTTTTTGTTTATTTCTTTTTAAAAATTCAGGTACGAATCAAAAGAATATTTACGTATAAATTTTTCTTTATTTTTTTGTTACTATTTCCGATTTTAAAAATCAAAAAAGTATTTCCTTATAAATTTTGTATTTTTCATTTCTTTTAACAAAACTTGGTTTTTAACAATTATCTTTAGTTTCTAAATAACTGATATCCTGATCGAGCAACCAGTGATCACAATTTTATATAAATAAAAAAAGAAAACGACAACGAATAGGATATCAATTTCTGAATAACTGATACTAATATTCAAACCTGGTTATCGAAGTTGTTAATCAAATTTAAAATATCCAATCTGACGAATAAAAACAAATATTACAAAAAATAAAAAACACAAATGCCACAAAAGAAAATATTAATAGACGATAAAAAAAATTTAAATGTGATTAACTTATCAGTATACGTCATTATCCCATGTGTTCATCTACATCAATGTAGCATGAATAGGTACAACAACATTCGCGGATCAAAAAGCACTGTTAACCGATATAATGCTAAAAAACTGAGAAATTAAAAACCAAAGCCCTATCAATAAAAGAAAAAAAAACACCACAAAAAAAGATGAAACCTTACTTTTTCTAAGCACGGGTCTATTTTTCGCTTATGAAATATTGGATCCTTTTTTCCATAATTAATTTCATTGAAAAAACAGATATATTAAAAATCTTTATAACCATAAAAATCTTTAATGAGCAAAATATAACAAAGGGTAATTGACAGAATATAAATAAAAAAATAAAATTAAGAAGTTGTGAGAGTGCAGTACAATATTTCGAAAGTGTAGTACTTGCTCATGGTTTTTTAAAAAAAATTTCTAAGTTTTGATATATTCTAAATTGTTGGAGTTCATGCATTTTTTTATCTTCTGTATATTCTTTCCTTTATTGATCAATCATGGATCATTTTTCTTTAAATCTCCTTTAGATGTTTAATTTCTTATTAATTGCTCCATTAATGTATTACTGGTTTCAGAGCTTAGCTCACTTTAAAGTATAATATGTTTCTTCACTTTCACTGGTTTTCTTTTTTTTTCACTAGTTTTCTTCACTTTCAATGGTGGCATCTTTTACAGAATAATCAAAAACACTGATCTCCATTTTTGTTTCCCACGCACCGTAGATTTCTTTTTATTTTATGTTTGTATTTTCCTTTAGAAAAGGAAAAATATCTTAAGGAACTTATCCATTTAGTTGACGTCGTAAGTAAAGCATCACAAAAAGCAATATAAATGTTTTCATTGATCCTCTGATCTTCCCTTGGCATACATGGAGTAATCTATTCTTCACTGTAAACTCCAATCCAACTTTAATGGGGTGTATGTTGCTCATATTATTGGTGATGCACTTTTCATGTATTTTGTTGATCAAAATTCCTATAAAATCGATATTGTTAGTTAAGTTAGTTAATAATTGTTAGTTAATGTTGACACAAAAATCTTGAGTTTTTCAAAATCGATAGCAAATTATATAAACTAAAAAAACTTAATATCCGTATATATTCGGAAGAAAAAAAAAATCAATGAAAAAAAAGGAAATCTAAAATCTTCTCCAAAGGTATAATCAACTAAGTCTAAGTATATAAAGTCATAAAGGTTAAGAATAGCAAAATGAGAAATGAGCTCAACATAATTGTTGTGCAAACACATATTCAGTAATTAAATTCATTTTGTATGTATAGATGTCACTTGTGGAACATGTATTCATTCTGAAATCATATTGAAATGTCTTCTAACGGGAAAAAATCACAATTCAACCCAAGTCAAAAATCATATTACTTATAAACCACTTACCCAAAAATTCAAATTAATCAGCTGGCATCTCGTCCATGCGTTGCACGGGTTGAGATTAGACTTATTTTCTTAACTCATATATAATAATCTTTTTGGTCGATGTCTCCAAACTTAATTAGATACATGAATTTCCTATCTCTTAATTCAAAATAGAGTTTCCTGACTGAGACCGAAGGGGTCTAACTAATCAAATAGAATGTGCATCAAACATACCGCATGTTGGCAATAGATCTTTCGTAGTCTCAAGTTCAAGCCAAATCTGATATATACCCACAAAACTTTAGGACAATAATCAGCATTTATGCTTCAAAAAAAGAAAGAAAAAAACGGCATGTTCACACCCTCTGGCTAGCTTAATTCTTAATAAAGAATAGTACAGCGTTGTTTAAAATGAAAATGATGCATTTGGCATAGGCTGTCAAGCAAGTAATGAACATAATTTACATAGATTGAGTAAGTTAATAGACACTCAGTATAGGAAAATTGAGGAATTAATGTATCGTTTCAATGATTAATTAGGTCCCTGGACAAAAGAGAAATTTAATCAGAGGGCTCAACTATTTCTGGGTTATCTGTTCGCACAATGATTTTGTGGCAAAACTCGTCCGTGTCAACATTACTTTCCTCGTTTTCTTCTTAATGTTCACTGTAAACAAACACAGCTACCAAAGATAATCAACAACAGAAAAAATCGTACACTACAAACATGGTTAAATACTTGTATCCTATGCTAGAGAACTATATAAGTTTGGCAACTTAAATCTGTAACCATGAATATGGCATGTGGAAAAAATTACCTTGGATATAAATTACCATCTACAGAAAGTTTTGCAGCTAGAAAGTTTTGCAGCACTAAATTGGACATGGTTATTGTCATGTTCCATCACAAAAAAACCTTAATCATAAGCATATGCATCGTTAGAGCTCATGCGCATATAACCTTCCGATCGATGGTGTAAGTATTTGACCTAATGAAACATTAAGTATTTAAAATTTCTACCATATGAAACTGTGTAAGATAAAGGAATCTCAGACCTGCCAAACTTCAATCTTTATGAACCTCTAAAAGAAAAGAATTTCAAATACTCTATATACCCTTGTTCTTTGTTGGAATTATCAATGCAAGATAAAAGTGACAATTCCAGCATTCAAGAAGTAGAATCAAAAACGTAAAAAGAAAATTTAAAATATACCTTGTATTAGCATCACAGTACGGCCACATACACAACCCACAACAAAGTGACAAACAGATAATTGGTTGTTGTTTTTAACCGATACTGGTGCATACAATATCCTGCAACTAAATATAGAGCTACAATAACTGAATCATGCAGTGAAGGTTAAGCAAGGAAGTGGTGCTGGATACCTGTTTTAGTAACTTTAAATACTGCAATTACTACAACTATTTTCTGTAATGAATCTGTAATGAAACTGCCTGTGTAAAATCATTTTTTTCCCATTAATGTTAAATCACCATTAACAAAATGCAGATAGGTTGGGATTTTTTAGCTAATGCTTCATCGATCCTGCGTATAACAACAACAGTGTGTTCAAATCTATTGCTTTTCTCAATTTTTTCTATAGTTTTGAAGGTGTTTGAGTGTTTCTTGGTGATTCTGCTTACAGTTTCATATCATTTGGTTGGTGTTTCTTTTCTTCTCAAATCTCACAGTGTCATTAGCAACTTGAAATACAAAATCGTCTACCAATGAGATAGAGTATGAATAACGGCAACTTCAAGCATTCAATCGTTTTGAGTTCACATAGCACAACGAACCCAACCGACCATCATTATCGAGTAATTAACTATTTATGCATATATAGAACAAATACACACACGTCCATGTAAATGTATTAAATGGAGTTTTGTTACAAAACTCGGAGTTCTGATGTTTACCTAAGTCATCACTGCGAAGGAGAATAAATATCACCACCTTGGATTTTGTTTGGCTCTTGTGATATGAGGTATTTCTGCAAAACAACCACAAAGCTAATCAGATCCGACAACAAAATCATAAATCGAAAATATGAGGCATTTTTGCAAAACAAACAGAGGTGATCAGATCCTACAATGAAATCATAAATCGAAAAAAAGAAAAAACATCAAAGCCGCCATCAAAAGATAGAAGCATCGTCGAACAATAGGGTTGGACGTCTGCTGGAAAGCTTTTTATAGAGTGAAACCAACCCATAAATTGAGAAGAAAAACTTTGTTTAGGAAATTATACTAATTTATTTTTAATTAGTAATTATTTATAATTATACAAAGCTTTTGGTTGGTAACCTAGCAACAAGATGGGCTCCAATACCTTTTTGAATAGCAACGCCTAATCTATGAAAAATAAAGCTACCAAAACCACTACTAGCGTCGTTACTAACTAAACAATTCTTCAGACGCTTGAAAAAACACAAAGTATCCTCACCCAACTCTCCTAGAGTAGATAAATTCAAAACACTCAATCCATGGCCATGTGAAATACACTTTTCCAAGTACTTAGAGTGTTTACGTGAAACCGCATTAGATATAGATTTCCCTGGGATGAAAGAGCGAATTCCATCACCTGTGAAGGGCGAAACACCTGTGACATCCATATAAACATCCTTTCCGTCTTCCCAGTTAAGCACAAGAATATCAGCAGGTTTCATCTCTTTGTCATCATTCGTCAGAAATCCCAAAGAAACTTCCTTACGAGCAGGCACACTAGCTTTGAAGCAAATGTCGACGACTACATCACGAACAATATCATGTCGAAACTTGGGGCCTATATCCTTAGCACAATGAAGTGCATGATCACCAAAGATGTCCATGGTTTTATTACAACTTGGGCACAAGCCATTCTCAACAAACAATGGGATACCAAGACGATAGCAAAGTACAACTCTAAAATGTCTAGGTCCAAGGCACTGATTAAGCCCACTGATGGGTACAGCCAATAAATAATCTTGTGCATGCTTGATACGGTTGCACTGCCACAGGATGGAATCTCTTGAGGACATAGAAAATTGGTCTGGGATTTGCTTCTTAACGGCATCAAAATAAGTGACTGCCGGGGAGTGCATGGACGGGGGGGCAGTATCATCGACACAGTATGTAGAAGGAAAGCGACATACCTGAGCAAAATTCTGTAGTGCAAACTGATAAGCAAAGCCTTTTTCAGTTGAGAATGAATTACCAAGGATCACCTTTTGTACCGAAGTAGTCTGACACTGAGAAGCAAGGTAACAATAGGCGCTAGTGTCATCCATGGTGTAAATGACAAGTCCACCATCTTTGATGGGCAAGGTAGACAGTCGCTGTTGTAGAGGACCAAACCCCGCACCATCACCAGTGATGAGAAGTCTCAAGTACTTAAGTAAGTGATCATCAAAAAGGGCAGTGGCAGATTGTAAGGCTGCAGGATTGGTAGTATGCATTACAAAATACAATCTAGAAACTCCAGTGCAATTGCGAAGTAATAGCATCTCACTTTGAGGGTCTTTGAGTTTCTTGATAGCAGACATCAATTGAACAGTCTTATTCACCCTGCTCAACATCATATCACTGATAAAGTTCAAATCCAGACTCACCGGTCCACCCAATAATTTTAACACCATTAGAAGGTCTACCAATATCAGCAGGGAAAACTCCGTCAGCTGTGCTTCTGGGGTCAGTAGAAGGCCAAAAGACTTCGGTTTTCTTTACATTAAGATGTAAACCCCTGCGTGGTCCTTCCGTTTCTATTATGCTCAGAGCCTTAGCTACCTCTAATGTATCACCAATAATTGTACCATCATCCAAGTACCAAGCGTGCAAGTCGAGTTTGCATTGAGAAGCAATAGTCTTCACTAGGGGGTGAAGTGTCAATGCAAAGAGCATAGGACCGAGGGGGTCACCTTGCTGAACTCCAAGTGCAGAAGAAAAAATATAATGGTCATAGTAGAGTTTGGCAGGCCTCGAGTAACAAAATTCTACCCAACGAGAAATACCTGGACAATGAAGGCGAACCTCTTTGATGAGTTGCGATCTGCTCACCATGTTGAAGGCATCGGAAAAGTCAATGAGCATCATTGACATTTCATCTGAGTGACCATTCATCTCCAGTAGGAGATTTACAGCATGTAAAATACTTTCCCCACCAGCAGGAATACCAACCCCGAATTGGTAATCGCCCAAATAAGTAGACATATCCTTACCAACCGAGACAACAGCTACTTTCGAGACCAATCTGCGCCAAACTGTACCAACTGCAATGGGCCTAATACCACCTCCAGGTTTAAGTAAAGGGGTTCAAGGTGCACTAGAAATAAACTCTCCCAAAACCGCAGGACACCTACCAGCCAACCAAAGATTGACAACCCCAGTAATCGAAACAAGTAAATCATCTGCAATAGCAGCTGCCGCCCTACTGATTGCGTCGACCAGATGCTGATCACGCAAACCATCACGACCGCATGAAGTGCCTTTGGGGAAGCTCCTGATAGCCCGTAAAACAACCCGAGAATCTACTATAATTGGGTCAACCATGGCCTCATCACAGGAAACAGTGGGCAAAGGCGCAGGTGGATGCTTGTCTAGCAGTTCCAAGTACGTGTTCTCGTTACGAGAAGCTAAACCAGACGAAGAGAACACTCGAATGGCAGCTGCGAAATGTCCACAACTTATCTTCTTTTGACAAGCTAACAAGGTAGCTGCGTCTTGTCTCTTCTCATCTGCCTATTTAGACCCAAAACGTAAAGGCTGCTGTAGAAGTTTCTTTAACAAAATAGAACAGCCGTTAGGCTCTTTCCAAACAGCAAGAGCCCGATTAATGGCTGCAACCTGTAAATGTTTTCTGTTGCCGGATTTCTTCTCGGCGGAGCTTCTTGGCTTGAACAAGGTTAGCGTGCAGATTGGGAGAAAGAAACCAAGATGCTAAGCTACCAGGATTTACAATAATCATGTCAAGACATACCTTTAGTGTTCTCGCAAAAGCAAGCTTGCATTTATGCGGAATGCTAGAGACTGTCGTGAACTGCCTTTGAAGCACTGCGTTTAGTAAGTCTGTAGAAAGGGAGGGTCCTGGAGTAGACACTTCTACAGCGTCACCATCACCATCACCAATACATTCTACATCATCACCGGTTGTATTACAGGGAGGAACTAGGCAGGCTACATGACCACAGGTTGTATTGCAGGTAGAAACTAAGCAGGCATCAGCACTACCTGGCAAAATCTCACCTGGTTTGTACAAACCGTGAAGAAGAAACTCAACCTCTGCACCATTGAGAGGCCCGGCTACGACATCTCCATGAACAACTCCACTTCTCCATCTCCCCTTGCAAGCTTTCTTCCAACCTTGGAAATGCATACATCTGCAACATAACCACATACGCAAGCGACGTAGAACATTCTCCCAAGCAGAGTAAATGTGCAAGTTAGAAGCAATCAAATCCCTGCATATAATCTTGTCATCTTCAGAGGAGAGATGCCTGTCATAAACATGCTTCAGGAAAGAACCCTTTACATAACCCCTGCCATTAACTACATCCTGGCAGCCATGAACCTGCTTGAAGGGGCAATGATAAAGGCTGTCGTCTGGCACAACTTCATCTATGGAAGGAGGATAAAGGGAAAACGAAAACGCAGGTGATGAGGTGCAGGAAGAATCCCTAGTAGCAATGGGCATGGAGACTGCAGGAACTTGAAAACCCTAAAAGTGAAGACACGAACCCTAGAAAACCCAAAAACCAGCGAACACAACTGCGAGAAAATCAAATAGAAAGGACTCGTAAAACAAAGAAGAAAACAAAAAATCCATGGTGATTACGAGCAAAATTCTGGCATGGAAATGCCAGAAACTGGTCGCCGGAGCACCATGAGACGAAGAAAGAAACCACAAAGGAAACCATAAAATATTCTCTTCTTCATTTTTAATAAATGGAAATAATATTAATCAATATCCAGAAATTATTTCTAATATACCGAAATAATATTAATCAGTATCTAAAAAATTCTAGAATTTCCATATTATTGGCTGGTTGGATTTTACTTACCGTATTATTGTTGGCAAGCTTTGACCCATAAAAATCACTTATTTTACCTTACAAAGTATCTCTTTTTAGTGTGCTCAATATTTTTAGGAAACATTATGACGAAAAACAGCAATAAAATAATATTCTTTACCGTATTTACCTGGAACATTCTTGTCTAAAAATATTCAACATCTTCTACACGACTTAGCATTAATAGAAATAATGTTTGATTTATTTTTCATCTTCTATTTTTGGAATGAAATATAGTAAAAATATTGATTAAGAAAATAATAATCAAACTCACTCATTTAATTTTGACTTTTCTGCTAATATTTTTTGGTCACTCTCAAAATTTTGATTTTCAATTAATGATTTTGTATTTCTGTGCAGGATTAATAATTCTTTTTACTACGGCAGAGGAAGCATACTTCGATTTGCAGGTAAATATATACATCTCCGTGTACGTTAATTTTAGATTTTATCTATGCTTTATCAAACTTGATCAAAGCGTTTTTAGTTTTATTAGAATTTCAATATTTCAGTTAGGTTAGTTTAATTTATTATGTAATTATAATCAATTAAAATAGGTGCAATTGTTCTCAATGTTCTTTTAAAATGCTCTCGATTTTGTATTTTTGTTGTTGGACAGGACTAGATTATTCACAAAAGAGGAAAAATCGATCCTTCAATATACAGGTATATGGATCTTAAATTCCAATTGTAACCAATCATATTTTTTATTCAATTTTGGTAAATTGGAATTGTTATTAGGATAATTTTTTTAGTTACAAAAAATGTAATTGGACATTGGACACTGGGTTGTTTTCTATAATCTTATATATTGGTATGATTTTTTGATGAAATCTTGATGAACAATGATTATTTTGATGTGATTTATTTGTGAATTTTAATTTCAAATATAACTACTCTTTAAACTAGGATAAAATATATTCATAATAATTTTTTACTATATTTTTTGGCAATATTGTGAAATTTTATATATTTAGTTGTTTTAGATAAAATTTTTATTGTGTGTGATTGGTCGAAAATTATAATATCACCAAAAATAAAATTTGGTGGGGCCAGAATTGACCAGAAGCTCAGATTAACCACAGCTCTGGAAAAAACTCTATTTTTATATAGAGAATTGGAATAGAAAATGTAAGCAAAATTGTGAGAGAAGAATATGTATCATTTCAATATTAATTTAATTATGAAATTAAATAATAATAATTAAATGATGGTATTAAATATAGTTTAAATGTTGTGTGTATATATATATATATATATGTATTTGGTTAGCTAGAAAGAAAAACCCAACCTTTCTTCATCCTGATTTCTCTCCTCTTTTTCTTTGTTTCCCTATATACCTTAAAAGAATTGAACTCCCTAATATATAGTTTATATTACCTCTTGTTATATGTGAATAATTTGGAGAACAACATTTGGAGTGCTTTAAGGAATGGAAGAAACATAGTGTTTTATGATTGATTTATTGATTTCATTGGAGTATAAATTTTGAGATGTAAATTATTAAAAAAATATAGTTTTACTAACTCATCTTCTACTAATATCCATTTGTGATTTATTTGATTGAAAATAATGTATTCTTCTCTTATTCTATTTTGAGTTAAATAGAGTAATTATATAATCTTTGTTCTGATGATACGAATGATCTGAAAATTTAACTGGAAAGATTAATCAAGATAATCTTGTAAAAATAATTACAAAAAGGAAGAGTTCATGTTTTACCGTTGGATGGAATATTATTTCATGCTAACGGCGGGTAATGATCCCTGAGATTAAATGAGTAATGATCCCTAGTAGGAACTTGTGTTTCCTGACCATCAATGGCGGTTATTCGTGCCGGATAATGAAAAAATGAAACGGGTAATCATCCCTGAGAGCAAATGGGTATGATCCACATAGGAACTTTTCTTCCTGACTATTGATGACGGTTGTCCGTGCCGGTAAATGATAGGTGGGTGTACGAATCAAGGACAGTACTGTGAACTCATGAACTAAAATAAAATGAATAATAATTCAGAATTAATTCGGGTGTTGTGAAATTATAAACAAATGGTTGAATGCATTTTTTTTTGTTTTGTTCATTATGATGTTTGTATATTTTTATAGGATGAGAAAATATGCCCATTGAGCCGTCAACTTACCCCAATTGACATTTTTCGCAGATTTCTTAAATGGTGGAAGTGGAACTTAAAATTAGATGGATTGTTGACTGTGTTGTTTTTGTTATTACCGTTTGATGTGTAATTTGATCTTAATATTTTATTAAGACTGTTTTTAATGTGTTTTTATAATTAATTAAATTCATGTGTAAAAACAATTTCTTATGCTAAGGGAAATAAATATAGAAAATAAACTTTTTGTCTCTTTTCGACCCGTAATGCTTCGAATTCGGATCTCCATACGGATTTCACCCTGATCCGGAACTCGGAATGTTACAACTTCTACATTGTTAAATTAACATATAGTGTAATATGGACAATGGAAAAGGTTATAACCAATAGGGATCATGAACAGTTTGCTAATACGGTGTTTGGAACACCTTAAGATCCACATAATTGAGTTAAATAGTTGGAATTAGTTTGGAGATACTTTTAAAACTACTTTCAATTCTGATATCCAAACATTAATGTGATAGAGTTTATCCGAACTGGAGGCTCAAGGAAAAGTGAGACAGAGTCCTAGTTAGCAATTCACCATATAAATCGCAAATTATACGTGAATCTTTCCGTATCGATCGTTCCCGAATAATATTACCGTCCGAATGGAACACCGAACCCTGTGCGTGTATTTTATCAACTTTACTAATTATACGCGGATTATCCGTCCCGTATAAGAATTCTCCGTATTGGTTCGGATACATTTAGGTAGCTTAACTCCAAACAGATAGGTCCATATTCGCAACGTCGACAAGCTACCCAACTATAATCAGCCCAAACGCTCTTTATTCCAATTTTTCCCAAAAACTACTTCAAAGGGGATTCGAACCATAGCCTCCAAGCTCATCAGACAACTTACACACCACTGTTCCACGACCTTTCTGATGTATGTTAGAGAAAATAGAGTATATATATTGAAAAATATTGCAAAATCGCTTCTACCAAAATGTGTTTTCTTATCATTTAACATACACCGAATTTTGTGTTCCGAACTCATATCTCTAAAACGAATTATACACGTATGTATGCCGTTCCGATTCATAGCCGAATCACGAACCGTTGACCGGACTATTGACCGAATCTGACTTTTACAAATCCGAATAATACCCGTACATTTATCGTCCCATAGTTTGCCGAATACCGAATTGCTAACTAACAGACCATTCTATATATACTATGTGATAGCCTAATTAATAAGACACCTTTCTAATGTTTTATCCATATTGGAAACCCAAGCCTGGTAATGAAATCTTTGGGCGCCCTTTACATCTGTATCAAGTGTGAATCTTATTTAGGATCTTTCCGAATCAAGAGAGGGTTTATATATATATAACTAAGGGGAAAAACTACTATACACAAATGAGAAGAGAGAATTTTTTAAATACCCCACTTTTTTTTTTACTTTTGTATTAATATTTTTTTAAGGTATATCATATATTTGTTGTAGGGCCTATGGTTCATAGATGTGCGGTCCAACTAAGTAGTGAGGGTTTTCTCATGGTTGTATATAAATCATACTCTGCTATGTAATATGGTTGTTTCCCATCAATAGAATCTCTCTTGTCGTTTCTCATATCCTTGGTTTTCTCTTTGTTTTTCTCTAAACACGTTATCATGCACGAGCTTTTCCCTGCCGCAAAAACATTTCTTTCCTTTCTTCGATCGCATCAGATTTTGCTAATACAGTTTCGGAAATATCCATTCTCAAGATCTGTATTTGTAAATTAAGAATAATGAAAATACGAGCTTACTAAGAACTTGCAGTCACCACAAAATTTTTGTTATTATCAAACGGATGTCCCAATCTCCACCTTTGTTCTTTCTGTACCTCAATCAAATAGGATTATCGCAAAAGGCTACTGTGCTACTCCTATATGGGTTCTTGCTCCCATCGTATGATTCTCTGATGTGTCCTTATAGGTATTCCTAAACGATTCATTTTTTATTTTGGGGATATTATGGATTTACAGAGTTTTGTTTTATTTGCTAGTTGCTTTGACGTTTGTGCATCACCGCTCGAAAGTGTTATAGGGGCCCCGCTTTTCTATACCACTTGGATACACCATTATGTGGTAGTCATCTCAACCATTCATTGCCTTCACACTCTACTCCACCGGGAAAAATAGGGGGTCTCTTTTAAAAAATAAACCAATACAAATTTGACACATAAGCGGTGTCAAATTTTGGTGTACAAATCCGGGGCTACTTAGAATTTTCGATCACCGCTCGTCTCTGATGTCTGTCACGTCTATATTTACATTGCTTGATTGGTGTACTGTTTAGATGTTTACTTGATAGGTCCACATGCTAGCTTGTCAAATCGATGCCCATTTTATTGTCTTTTATGTTCTTTTAGTTTTCCATTGATTTAATTACTGTTTAATCAATTTATTTTATTGTCTGCAACATGTTTGATTATTTGGCTGCACTGATTCATCAGTTCTATAAGAATAACTCTGTGACCCATGTTTGATTACTCTGACATATAATTTAGTGTCTGTTTGATTAATAAAATATAAATAAAAATAATTCTCTTCTTAGATTATGATGTACAACATTCAATAGGAATTAGATGTTAAACCATGATGTTTTCTTGATGTGACGTTTGATTTTATGCTTAACTTATCATTATTTTCTTTTTATGCCATTTGACTGTTCGTCTTTATTATTTGGTTACTTATTTCCTTTTACCACTAAATGAATAAATTGTAACGTGTGATTCGTGCATGATACAACATCACATGTTGTTTGTACGGTTGTGTCGTTATACTTTACCATAATTGTTCTCTGCAAATTTTTATAACGTCTGGCTATTATAGTGGGTTTATGCATACGCTACTGTTGGTGATTAACCAAGTGTTGTCAACCATTAATTATATTTTTGACTTGACATATTACCTTCATAATTATATTTTTTTTAAATCGATGCTTACTTCTCCGGATTATTTCTTTTTCCTTTTTACATGATTTTATGGATTCATATTCCATCGGTGGGAATGGGGAAATTTTGTCGAAGAGTTTCTGTAAGCGAAGGAGAAAGGAAAATCTCCACCCCCACCTCGGTTTGGTCCAGGTCCACCCTCATCCCGGTTCGGTCCGACCCAACTTAGGGCGTCGTAATTAAGGTCGTCCTAGTTCTGGGTATGTAAAGTGGAAACCGAAGCTTATGGTTAAGGTATGAATCCCCGCTAGGCTTATTTTTTCTTTTTTTTAGAACTTGTCTAGTTCTGGTTTTATCTTTGTCTTAAGATAAGTCCATACCATATAAACGGTCAACTTAAATTATGATTGTTGATCTCGATCATTAAGAATTTTAATCTTATTGTTATTTTTGTTCTCTTGAATATGATATTTGCTATAGTTGAGTGGTGTTTTTGTTTAATTGTTTGTACCAACTCGATTCCAACATTTGAAGTTTAGAAGTACTTGAGCATCATTATTGTGTACATGATATTTTCTCCCAAAATATGAATGTTATGTGGGATGTAATCCATTAGCTCGACTATTAAAGAGTCAGTAGTTTTAAAAGATACATTGCAAATAAAATCACATGTATTCCAATTTTTGTGGAAGAACTCGCAAAAGGTGACTCAGAAAATTTCCGTTTCTATACTTCATCCATGATACTAACGAACCAGTATATGTTGAAGTATGACAACAAGAGAACTATCTTTAGTAATCTATTCAACCTAAAGTAATTGGTTGACATGTGTTTTGAGATTCTCTTGGCCTGTTGAGATAAAGAAATTTCTCAAATTAAGCTAAATGTAGCAAAAGAAAAAAAAATGGAAATAACCCGAAATAATGATGGTTAGACATAATGACTCATATAAAGCCTGTGAAAAGGACATATATATATCATGGGATGAAGCTAAAATGTAATTTTAGCTTTCATCATAAATGAAAGAGTTGGAAATGCTCCTGGTTATAGGTGTTGGTATATACAATGTAATGTGTGTAACATAGTAGCAACCAATTTTCACATTAACTTTAATGGCAACAAGAAATTTGCCTAGCCAATTGACTATTTAATTGAACTAGATCACATGTCTGCCCTAACAGTGAGAATGGATTTGATTGCATCTATAAATTATTTCTAATGAATGTGGAAGGAAGCATATTCTTTGAAAATTATTGTGTCAATCTAGTGAATTGTAGATCACCGGAACTTGAATTACTGAATCCTTATTAACCCCAACAATGAAATGATTGGGATTGATTCATAAAGATTTTGACATAACCATAAGGCACATTGGTTGTGACACGATGTTCCATTTTGAAAGTACTAACACGAGCATCACTTCATTTGAGTGTACAAGAAAATGAAGTAATAGAATACTAAGTTACGACATCTATCAAAATCAGTGATTTCTAAATTTAATAGATTTGCACTGCCTCTCCCCATTATGCTTTAAAGTAAGAAAGCGCGTCACTCATCTTACTAAGTCTCTCTTTAGTAAAACATGATTGAGACCATCTTGTTTTACTTAGATGCAAATGATAAATAACTCATTCTCCAAAGAAATAAAGTGTTGTTAGTGAACATATATCCATGCAAAATACGGACCATTCAAGTGATTTATGGCTCTGGTGGATGATTCGACACATTGAATCAGTTATTGTTCATAACAAACGATGCACTTAATTTTTGTAGAATTCCTAGCACATATTACACAAAGCAAAGTGAAAAGGCTCACCACCCTTGTTAATGCTAGAGAATTTACATCAAAAGGACTTGATGAATATTGCATGTTTAATAAGATCAATATAGAACATCTTATACCCAATGGTCTCGCAGAGGCTACCATCAAAGGTTACATATGGTGCCTAAGGAATAGATTATGCGTACCAACCTATCTTTTATTGCTTTGGGAATATGCAATATTGCACGCATCTTACTTAATTCGTTTTTAGAACACAATATTAATTAACCTTTTCTACATACCAGTTGGTAATTGGATTTAAGCATGACATTCATGTTCTTACGCATTTTTGGTTGCACTATATCTGTGCCGTTACGACCCATATGTAACCTTTGGCATTTTTGGATTTAAGCATGACATTCATGTTCTTACGCATTTTTGGTTGCACATCGTACTATGATGGGTCTTCAAAAATGTTAAGTAGTTATGTTGGAAATGAGTTCCCAACAATTATCCGTATTTTAAAACTTTTGGCAGGAGATCTCTTACTGCTAGATTTGCGTGTTATCAATTTAATGAAACAGTCTTCCCGTCGTTAGGGGGAGACAAGAAAAAGTATTTTCTAAGGGAACTACAGGAATTGTCGTGGTGCGTTCCCACTATGTCTCATATTGATTCTTGTACTCCACAAATGTAAATGTGAAGTGATAAAGAATATTCGATTTTCAGATTGTACACTGATGTTGCTAAAGTGATGAGATCACACATACATGCTGCAAACCTACCTGCAAAATTACAAATCCTCAATACGGGATATACACCATTGTTGCAACTACACTCAGTGGAGGACGTAAGAGAGTAAGGCACAACTTATTTATATCATCAGAAATCATCTCATAAGATTGTCTCTGTATATGTCCATGAATCAAACTGGAGGACGCTCCAGATTTTAAATGATTCTAGAGAACAGTGAAATCCTGAAGGATTATGAGAATGCACATGAGTCAATGGAAGGATCATGCATGCACAATGATGATATAATCCATAAATAGTTTCTCCATAAGTAGAGCACAATGAGATCGAACCATGCTTTATTTTGACTAATTTCAAATAAATAACATATTTGGCCTATACAATCCAGGTAGAACTTGGTTCTTTGGCAAATATACAGGTATTTGGTGTGGTAATGCTAACCAACCAAGTGTAAAGCCTATTGGACATACATGATTAATTTGTCACAAAGCATAATGAGAAAAAAAGTAGTCTTAAAAGATAAAGACTCACCTTGTGGCGCGAGGTTTCTCATAATTCCCTAGAATTGTTCTCTTGTAATGAATTTCATAGTGTTCCGCTACTCAGTTAGCTTGGCAATTTCCAAAGGACTTGAAATGCAGCATATGTGGTTGTTACGTATCTTTAAAAGAATCAAGAGATAGAAGATATTTACAAAAGAGTGCGTTTACATTTAGATAGAACGCTCATTTATAGATAGAAGCAATCAGGCGGATGTGGTATACCCGTCTAAGTGACTATTTGATTTGGAGGGGATAAACAAGTAACTTATTTTCATTTCGTATTCACAATAAAGTTCTTGATTTGGAATTGTATCTATCTATGTCGATGGAACACACATGATGGGTACTCTTGATGTAATAAGAGACCTTAAAATCTATTTGAAATCCGAATTTTAGATGAAAAGTCTGGGGAAAACTCGACCGAATACTGAGCTTGTGGTATATTATTCTACCAGTTTTCATTCGTCTAAAGTTGTCATGAAATTTAACAAGGACGTGCATACTGCTAGCACTCCCATGATTAGTCGAGTTTTAAATGTACACAAATGACCAATTCGTCTAAAGGAAGATGACGAAGTTGGGTCGGGATATGTAATTTCCTTATCTAAGTATAATAGACGCATTATTGTACTTAGCTTAATATACTTGACCAAATGTTACATCCTCAATGAACTTGTTAGCTAAATATAACTCAGCGTCAACGCAACGTCATTGGAATGGTATAGTGAATGTAATCATATACTTAGTAGTAACCATTGACATGAGTTTGGTTTATCCCTGCAAAGACATAAAAAAAAGGAATGCTAAAGGAACTTCAATCCAAAGGTTGTTGATTATAAAGTAACAATAATATCTCCTCCAACGAAAGCAATCAAGGGAGATATGGTATACTATTTTTTAAGTCATTACTGATATTCAGTTTCGAAAAGTACATGACTAAAGGAACAGTCTGGAACAACTCTGAAAGTAATCGGTGGGAGATGCCGACATCAGGGAGAGGATCCAAGGATATGATGTCGACATAATTTACTTCAAAATTGAAGTTGTGTTGTACTCTTTTTCCATTCGATCGAGAATAGTTTTTCCCAAAGGGTTTTGTTACTCGACAAGGTTTTTAGCGAGACAATACTAAAAGCATCAAGTATGTTGAACGTTGAAGATATAAAGATCGCGTTGATATTATTGAAAATATTTGAATCAAAGAAATGAAACACGATAGTTCATTAAGCAACGTAACTTCCAGAATAAACAACATGGTTCTATAAACATCCAAGTCACCAAAGTAAAGTGTGATAAACTCCTTTTGACTGCATTAGACTAATGAAAACTGTATGACATCAGGGGGAGCATTGTTGAACTCTTTTCCTTCACCGAGGTTACTTTTCCCACATGGTTTTGTTTCTCGGCAAGGTTTTTAATGAGACAACAACAAACACCGGGAAGTAATTTCCCAACTAAGGCTATTGTCTTTCCCACAGAGATTTTCTGCCTTAGGAGTTGTGAAGCAACTAATCAACTTCAACAGAACAAAGTGATCATATGCAACAGATCACCTTTATTTGCATCTGTCACGTTGTACTCTTTTCCCTTCGTCAATATTTTATCCCACTGGGTTTTCCTTGTCAAGGTTTTAATGAGGCAACATGTTCGAGTCCAACTACGTTCTAAGTTTGCTTAATATTGTATTCTTTTCTTTAGTTCAGGTTTTGTCCCTCTGGGTTTTTGACGAAGTTTTAACGAGCCAATTAACTTAGACTCGGTCGTATTTGGATATCGTATTGCATGTGATGAACTACATGTAAAATATGAGACAACGTGTGAAGTACTACATGTGAAGAGTTGTACCAAGGTTTTGTCCCATTGGGTTTTCCCTGTCCAAGTTTTAATGAGGCAATTGATTTCAGCACAAGTCATCAAGGAGAGGACGACATTTGAAGAATTACACTCGAAGTACTATATGCGAAGCACTGCGTATGAAGTTCCATTGGACCGCACAATTGGGAGTGTTATAGGGCCTATGGCCCATATATGTGTGGCCCAACTAGGTAGTTAGGGTTTTTCCATGGTTGTATATAAATCATACTCTGTTATGTAATATGGTTGCTGCCCATCAATAGAATCTCTCTTGCCGTTTCTCATATCCTTGGTTTTCTCTTTGTTTATCCCTAGACAATATTTTATTTTTTAGTGAAACTTAACTACTTTTCGGAAGCGTGGGACCGAACTATTACGTTCTTGACACATGAAAACATCAATATAACCTCCTTCAGAATTGAACTAACTTACATCATGTTTGAACACCAGAAGCATAAGTTAAATCTTAAAAGTTGGATGTAAAAAACATTTGCTTCATAAATGTTTTTTTTTTTGCTCCTAGAAGTATTTCTGAAATTGCACTACCAAAGTAACTTCTGGCTCTTTTGCTTCTAGAAATCAAAATGTAACGTCTCAAAGTGTATTAAAACAACTTCTTTTAATGGTGTATGTGAAACTAAAGATAGATCCTAAAATTTAAATCATAAAAGTTGGGGATATTTTTGAAGGGTCCTACAAATGAAGAGTGTTTTTCAGTTACCTCGAATAATAACAACGAAGTTTCCTTCAGTAGCTTTAAATCCATGAAATTTTCCTTCGTTCACTGCTCGTTGAAGAAGTTTAAACAATACGTCAGTTACTGACAAAAATGGGAAGTGGAAAAGTGGATCATCTTTTGTCTTATATAGCGCATTGGATACCAGAAGCAAAAGTCTGAAACAAAATCAGTTTGCTTCACAGAAAGTTAACTTTTTTTCATTTAGAAGTCATTCTGAAATTGTGTATCCAAAATAACTTCTGACATTTTTGCTTCCAGAAGTCAAAAAACAACTTCTAGATGTGCATCTAAACACCCTAATATTTTTAGATCTTATTTTGTTATGTTCGTTTATCGGTGATTTTTCAAATATACTTACAAACTAAGAATGATCTCATTGATACCCTTAACAAGAATGATCGAGAAGATATCTGGTAAGTCTTGCACATATACTTACAAACTAAGAATGATCTCATTGATACCCTTAACAAGATATCCGGTAAATATCTTCCGAAATGCTTGATATCGTCGTAACTTTATTTCTAAAATGGTTTTCTCTATTTTGATGGTGGTAAGCTAAAGCATTTGAAGACTGAAGAACCAAATTTTGAAAAACCTCGTGTGGATCATATATTGTTTAGCACATGGAACATATATATATATATATGTTGGGTGGAGCTGGGAGTAACACTTCTGGTGAGCATTTCTGCTTGGTAAGTAGCGGCTCTAAGTTTGAAACTTATGTCAGTGATGAACACGTTGAAGATTGTGTATGCATGGGTTCAACCAAACGGTGCTCTAACACCATCCGTTGAAAGAATACCAGTCAGGTTACAACTCATCTATCTGAACAGTAAAGTCACGGTATTTCCTTTATGTTTATAATCAAGAAGTGATGGATCCCAAAGCAAACATTCCTATCTCTCACCACTCATCTCCCACTTAACACAAGTATTGTTGCTAACACATAAATAAAATAATAATAATAATAATAATAATAATAATAAAAGAACTCATGCATACACAAACTTCAGGATGCTAATTGCAAAGTAGGGGGTTCTCTATTTCATAGAATAGGTATTACTATTCAAAAAGGAGTCGGTGCTCAGATCGTTCCTAAGCTAACAACTCCTTCCTTGTAATCTTTTACTCTGTTTGTTTTTCAATAATAACCCCTTGAGACATCTTTTCAATAAAAGAACTAGTAAGAAACATTTGATATGAAAAAAAATCTTTTTGACATGAATTTGTGCATTAAAATTAATTATGTCTTAGTCCCATTAAAGTAAATAGCAAGACTTCCATCTAAGTTATTGTTAACTTTTGAACTATAAAATTTTAAACCATATACATGTTTTACCCTTATATGTATAACATGCATTATTAAAACATCCAGAACTAAACTGATATTTTCACCATAAAAATTTATTTGGAACACTATGAATTCATCAAAAGTGAACAATAAATAGTATACTAAACTAGGTTTTGACTGTTTTTTACACAACTAGTGGTGTTAACCGGAAAGTAAAACTTTATCTGACAATAAGGATTGTAGGCTTTACCTGGTTTCTTCTTTCATACACTTAATAAATTATTGCAAACTTGGACATAAATCATGCTTCACCATTTCAAGTAACTTACGGTGTGAGATGAAGTCCGCCAGAGACTTAAAACATGTGCCATCATCGTTATCTGAAATAACAATCACTATAACATTAAAAGAAAATCAAATCAATAACACTTAATAACAAATCAAAACCAAAGTAAATATGATTCTTATTATATCCAAAAATATGACAGGCTATGATCTTGGTAAATTCTTTCTTGATGTCGCCATTTAAGAACACAATATTATGTGAATTCGCTCCCTTTATGGAACACTTTTGTCATCTAAAAGGTAGAACCACTCTAAAAACACATCTATATTATATATAAAAGTAGATTTGAAATTCTCATCCATTGCACATGATAATGACTGAAGTAAAAACCATAGGATAAAAATAAACTAAAAAACGTATCTAGTAATAATGCGAAACATGCGACTCATCTCATATCGCTTTCAGTTCGTGGATTTTTCACATTCAAAGAAAGTACAAAACTTATGTTAATTTCCCAAGGGACTCAATCAAACCTTCCAAAAATATTTGGCGACTCATCTCATATCGCTTTCGGTTCATGGACTTTTCACATTTAAAGAAAGTCAAAAACTTATGTTTCCCAAGGGACTCAATCAAACCTTTCAAACATATTTGGTAATCCTCATGTATAGAGGATTGTACACCATCACTTGGGATCAGGTACCTCAACAAATTTCCATCATCAAAGAAGTGTCGACATGTATTCCTATCAAAAAGCATGACGTATGTGGACAAATGATCTGAGTACTCCTTTGGCTTCATGTCATATTTATTTTTAGCACGATTCTTTTCAATGAACCTTATTTGCACAATCTAACAAAACAAGAGTACATAAACAATAAAAAAGTTCATTTATAAACTTTATACTAAAAATACAATAAAACATAAAAATAAAACAATTAATTCTTTTTTTCTTGTTTTTTTCTTCTGATGTCTCCGTTTTTGGTTAAATTAGGTAGTCATCGGAGGAAAATAATTAAGAGTGTTAATTAATTAGTTACATAAACATAAACATGTTAAAGGACAATAATATATTAGTCAAACCTCAATTCTATGTACCTATAAATTGTCCATATGGAGTAGACCTCTTCTTCTATCTATTATCTCCATTAGAAAACATATTTTACTATGTGCAGTAAAAAATATGGGATTCAGTAAAGTTTCGATACTTACAATACTTAGACAGTTGATTGTTCCACTAAATTTGCAAGGATGTCAAAAGGTACTTTGGGAATGATAAGTGTGATATCTTCTTCCAAGTTCACCCCAAACCATTATCTTGTTATTTTTATATTAATAAATGACACAAATATGTTCAGTCCTTGCTCTTCTTTTTTTCGTAACTCCAAAATGTATTAATAAATAACCAAATTACAAAGCAAAATAAGTAGAAAGAAAAGAGGTCATAGAAACCCCAAAAACTTACTACTCATTTGAAATGAAAATAAGATATATTTGGAAATTCAACAGAAGTTAAGAAATCTGGTCTTCTAATATAATGTCTACCCTCCTCATTAGGAAGAATACAACCCCTTTTTGCCATATTATCCACTACAAAATTCACCTCCCTATAGGTATGATCAAACCGAATCATCTATAATTAGCAGAAACATCACTACAGCGTTGTCTAACAAACCACGGAAGAGTATAAGAACTAAAAGCCTTACAGTACTCAAAGAATCTGATTGAATACAAATCTTCAAGTAACCCCATTGAGTCTCCCATTCAAGACCAATAATAATACCAAAAATACCCAAAACAACGCTCAATACACAAAGTACATTAGCTCCATGATCACGCGCAACAACTCCAGCTCCAGCCACACTCGGATTCCCATAGGCCGCACCATCATAGCACAACATAAGTTCATCCGACGCTGGAGGAACCCACCAACATTCAACCGACACTTGCATCTTTACCTTCCTATGTGCAACCTTGAAAAAATTCAGCACATTTAAGTCTTCCACCGTATTGAACATGTAGCCCTTGAGACGCCTGGAATAATCATGAACCTGATTGAAAACGTTAGTTTGAAAGAAGCTCCAGCAAACTTGTTTGTTCTCATAAACAAAACGATTCCTTGCTTGCCATAATTCTGATCTCACGACCTAAATAGCAAGAAGCCACAGCTCCTTAACCATGCCACTCCTATCCCGAGCTTCCTTATAGGATGTTATCAAATTAAGATGCAAATGCATTCCAAAGATGTCCGAAATCCAGCTCCAAGCCTTCACAGCAAACCTGCAATGCTAAAGAAAATGGTCCAAGGATTGTTTCGCTCGCTATTGCACATACAACATTTATTCACTACCTGAATTTTTAAGCGGCTCCTAACTTTGTCAAGAGTAGCGCAAGCCCCTCTTAAAATCTTCCAATTTCTATCTGCCAACGCCTGATGAATATCGTGCATCCAAAGCAATATCAAGTTATCCCCTTCCAACTTCTCATACCTTTTACGAATCAAATTCTTCGCAGATTTGACCGTACACTGTCCAGAATAACTTGGATCCCAAATGTTACTATCTTTACCATTCAAAGGAACCGGTAAATCTACCTCTTCTATACCTGCAGCAAGTAAAGTGTTGCGAAACTCTTCACTTAAACTCCATGCACCATTATTCAGCATATCACTCACCAAAACAGCACGATCAAGAGCATAGTCTTCAAGAATATCAGCTACAACCATATCTCTCACCCATACATCATAAGCAGAGAAGTATTATGCCCATCACCTATTAAAACCTTGGAGTTATTCTCCTCCAAAGAGTAAACCCATTTGATACCCGAAAAAATTGAAGAATTAACATAATGAACCAAAGTTTCATTCCTTCTAGAGAATCTAGCACGTAATTAAGAAACGTTCCCAGAATTTCCTAGAGCTACGGATTTTCCACCAAAGAATCATAAGAAGAGCCTTATTCATGACACCCAATTGCGTTAAGCCCAAATTTTGTCATAAGCCACAACAAAAGATCTACTCACCTTAGAATCACCCGGCCATAAAAAAATTTGGATAGCAACTTCACACTCATAAACAAACTTCCTTGGCCACTTAAACAGCCATATTATGAATAGAATAGCTAGAAATCACTGATTTGACCAACACCACTCTATCTTGAAAAGAAAGCATCCTTCCCTTCCAACCAGCAAGTTGATCCTTAATCTTCTCCACCACATTAGCAACATGATGATATTTAATGGTGCCATGCATTACCTTAAATCCTAAATACCAATCTGGAAAAATGGCAATAGGCATCCCTAAGAAATCAGCAATAGTCGCTCTCCTCCGCAAAGAACCACACTAGTGGAAAATGGATTTTTTAAGTCTGTTTGAACTTTATAGATTAGACTTCCCAAGGCTTTCTTTATATATGGGCTCTCTAAGGAAGTCCTTTTACACCAAAAAGTAAATCAAGCTCCTATAACAGTCCTAATACGAAGGGGCAGTTTTGGAAATAAAAATACTTACACGTGGAGTTATATTAGGACTGGTTGAGGAAATTGTTATTATAGTCAAACTATAATTTTTTTTAGTCAAACTATAATTAGGACTGCTTTAGAAAATAGTTTCCATAAGATTCCAAAACATACATATCTCTATCTACGGGATCTGCTTTTCTGTCGGTTCTCTCTCACAGCTTCACTTTTCTCCATTACTTTTCTCTCATTTCTCTAATTCTCTAATCCTAAAATTCGCCTCTCTCTCTAATTCTCTAATCCTAAGCTGTATCTACTTCATCCATCTTTTTATATTCTAGTTACGCTTTTTTGGTGTACATATCTGATGTTATGTTGGAATATTTTCAACGCCGCTAACCAAAGGGGGGTCCTGTTGTAATCGCCAATTGTTATTGGGAGGGTAGAAATATTTGTCTAAAAGAAATTTATACAAGCCTTGAAAGTTTTGGAGTGCAACACTTTCTTCTCTGTGTCATTCATCCTTTGTGAAACCCTATTTTTTCCAACAGTTTTTAGACAATTAATTTCTGGCAATGGAGGGTGAATCTTCGAATTCGAATGCTACTGCTCAATCTCTGCAAGTGATGAACCAAACCTTTACTCGATTGGAACGTTTTTATGGTGAAGGTTTTACCCGTTGGCAAGAGACTGTGAAGTTTTTCCTGATCACCATCAAGTTGTGGTACATACTTGAAGATGGATTGGAGGAAATTCCTGCTGCAACTGACAATGACACTGAGGAATTAAAGGCTAGACGAAAGCAGCGTCAGGAAGATGATTTCATGTGTCGTGGTCATATTTTGAATGCTCTGGACAAACATGTGTACAATGCACATCGGAGTATTGGGACTGCAAAGGGATTGTGGACTGCGCTTGACAACAAATACAAGATTTCTGAAGCAAGCAACAAGAAATTCCTGATTTGCAATTTCATGGATTTTAAGATGGTTGACAGTAAGTCAATCATTGCCCAGGTCAGTGAACTTTTACTCATAGTTAATCATCTTAAGGATGCTGGAATTGATCTTGTTTCTGCGTTTGTTGTTGGGGTTATTATTTCTCGTCTTCCCCCTTCTTGGAATGGTTATAAGAAGAAACTTAAGCATGCTGAGACTGACTATGATTTAGAGGCCTTACAACGTCATCTTCGCATAGAAGAGGACTCTCGTAAGCGAGAACTTAAGGATAGTCCACATTCTGAAAACCATTCTAAGGTGAATAGCGTAGAAGAATCTAAAACACCGAATTCCTTGAAACCTAAGAATGATACTCAGTTTAAGAAGCATCCCAACAAGAAGAGTAAGAAGAAGGGCGCTGGCGGCCCTTGCTACTTCTGTGACAAACCCGGCCATTTTGCTCGTGACTGTCGTCTCAAAAAGAAACAACAGCAGAACCAGAAAAAGGAGGCAAATATGGTCGATGACAAACTTGTGATCGTGGTGCAAGCCGCCAATGCTGTTGCTGAAACTGGGGGTGGATGGTGGTACGACAATGGTGCAACCATCCATATCTGTAAGGATAGAAATCTTTACAAGACATACGAACCGGTTAGTGGAGAAGGAAACGATGTTGTCTCCGCAAACGGTCAACGCAGCAAAGTTATTGGGAAAGGCACTGTTGAACTCTCGTTTACTTCGGGAAAGACTGTGACTCTTACTAATGTTTTACATGTCCCTGACATCATGAAGAACCTTGTTTCCGGCGACCTTGTTATGAAGGCTGGATTCAAGACGACCTATGAGTCTAGTAAGTTTGTGTTGTCCAAAAATGGTGTGTTTGTTGGACAAGGATATGCTTGTAATGGGATGATTAAGCTTAATTTAATAAATAATGGTTCTGCTTATATTGTTGACTCTGTTAATTTATGGCATGGTAGATTAGGGCATGTGAATTATGGTTCTCTTAGAAACATGAATCGATTAGGCTTGATTTCTGATTGCAATTTTGATCATGCTTCTAAATGTGAAATATGTGTGCAAGCAAAGATAACTAGAATTTCCCATAAGTCTGTAGTACGAAATTCTTCCTTACTTGAATTAGTACATAGTGATGTGGGTGATTTGCATGGTTCTGCCACTCGTGGTGGAAATAAGTATTATGTCACTTTTATAGAAGATAGTACTAGATATGCTTATACATATTTAATGAAATCTAAGGATGAAGTCTTTGATAAATTTAGGATTTATAAAGCAGAAGTAGAGACACAATTAGAGCACAAAATTAAGATTTTACGTTCTGATCGTGGTGGTGAATACTTTCCTACTGAATTTAATTCCTTTTGTCAAGAGCATGGTTTAGTTCATCAACGTACTGCACCTTACACACCTCAACAAAATGGTATGGCTGAAAGGAAAAATAGAACTTTGATTGATATGGTTAATTGCATGCTTATAAGTTCTGGTTTGCCTAATTCTTTGTGGGGTGAAGCTATGTTGTCTGCATGTTATATTTTGAATAGAATTCCTTTGAAAAAGAAGAGTGTTTCTCCTTATGAGTTGTGGTTTAAGAGGAAACCAAACTTGAGAAGACTTAAAGTCTGGGGTTGTTTAGCATATGTTCGAAAGCCTGATCCCAAAAGACCAAAGTTGGGAAACAGGGCTTATAAATGTGCTTTTGTGGGATACTCTCTTAATAGTATCACCTACAGATTTATAAACCTTGACACTTTTGAGATTATAGAATCTGTAGATGTGGAATTCTTTGAGAACTTAAATAGGAACAGTTCTCAAATGCAACCCATGGAGAATCCATTGTTACCTGATCTAGAACCTATGGAGATTGATAACAATGATGAAAATCCCTCTCCTACTCATGACAATGATATTTCAGTGCCTACTGAAGATATCGAACCTAGAAGGAGTAAGAGAGGAAGGATTGAGAAAAAGCCTGATCCAAACTTTATTTATTACCTTGTAGAGGCAAATAAGAATAGAATTCTTAGTGTTAACCAGTATGTTATGCATACTGATGATGACCCTAAAACTTATGCTGAAGCCATGAGTTCTAGAGATGCAAATTTCTGGAAAGAAGCCATCAATGATGAAAAGCATTCGCTTTTGACTAACGGGACTTGGGTATTAGTAAATTTACCTCCTGGTGCTAAAGCAATAGGAAGTAAATGGATATTCAAGAGAAAGTTGAGAGCTGATGGTGAAGTTGATAAGTTTAAGGCAAGGCTAGTTGCCAAGGGTTATAAACAAAGACATGGTATTGATTACTTTGATACATATGCTCCTGTTGCCCGCATCTCATCCATTCGTTGCTTGATTGCACTTGCTTCTATTCATAAGTTGGTTGTGCATCAAATGGATGTCAAAACTGCTTTTCTAAATGGGGATTTAGAAGAAGAGATATATATGGAACAACCTGAAGGTTTCATATTACCAGGCCAAGAGAAGAAAGTTTGCAAGTTAGTGAAATCTCTCTATGGTTTGAAGCAAGCCCCTATGCAATGGCATGAGAAGTTTGATAAAGTAGTTTTGTCATATGGTTTTGTGGTGAATGATGCGGACAAATGTATCTATAGTAAGCATGATAGTTCTGGTTGTGTGATTCTCTGTTTGTATGTTGATGATATGTTAATCTTTGGGTCTGACATATCTGTTGTGGAAGAAACAAAGAAGTTTCTTAGTTCTAACTTTGATATGAAGGATTTAGGAGAGGCTGATGTAATCTTGGGAATTAAGATCCTAAGAAAGGGAGATGAGTTGGTTTTAACTCAATCTCATTATATTGAGAAATTTCTCAAGAAATATGGTCACTTTGATGACAATCCAGCACCTACTCCTTTAGACCATACTATCAAGTTAATGAAGAACACCGGCCGTACTCATGCTCAACTTGAGTATTCTAGGTTATTGGGAGTCTTATGTACGCTATGCATTGCACAAGACCGACATAGCCCAAGCCGTGGGAATATTATGTCGTTTCTCAATAACCAGGATATGAACACTGGAAAGCAGTTTCAGAGTTATGCTTACTTGAAAGGAACAATAAATTTTGGTTTGCATTACCAAGGCTATCCCGCTGCACTAGAGGGGTACAGCGATGCTAACTGGAACAATGTAGAATCAAATTCCAAGTCAACTTCTGGATGGATTTTTACATTAGGGGTGCTGCTGTGTCTTGGAGTTCCAAGAAGCAGACTTGTATTTCTGATTCAACAATGTTGTCAGAATTGATAGCTTTAACTGATGCATGTAGGAGGCAGATTGGCTTAGAAACCTACTTATGGAAATTCCTTTTTGGAAGAAGCCAACTCCGGCGGTCTTGATTAATTGTGATAATCAAGCTACAATCTATAATGTCTCTAATAAACTTAAATGGAAAGTCTAGACATGCAAGTCTTAGACACTACATGGTTAGGCAACTACTCAAGAGGGGAGTAGTTACGGTTAACTTTATTGAATCAAAGAGGAATTTGGCAGACCCATTTACGAAAAGTCTACCAAGTTCAGTGGTTTCAATAAAAAGGAAAGAAATGGGACTAAGGTCTGTGAAGGAAGTTTGATCTCCCATAGCAGAAACCCAACCTATGTTTTGAAAAGGATAAACAAGGTTCAATGTGGTACCAACAAGTTATGGATGTGGATTATGGAGCACTAATATAAAAACTTCCCATTTCTTATTAGTGCTGGTTTCTGCAAGAAAATAGGATGGATGTAAATCCTTAATGAGTCTATGATTAGTAAAAGGTGTATCGCAGAAACACCTTCGAGACTTACCTATATGAGTATGGAAATAAGGCCGTTTCCTAAGAGAAGAAGACCGTTCTCTAAAGAAGACTCATGAACAAGGATATAAGCACATGGCCATTAACGTGCTTGGCTACAGAACACATGATTTTATGAAATCAATATGTGTGGAGACTCCGGTTTTATCATAAGGGGTACTTGGTTCAAGACTGGTTTCACCATAGAACCTCGATAAGGCTTTGAGTTTCTTACACTAAGTGAAGGTTCAAATCCAAAAAATACCTATCATTTATGTGTTGATTTCAACGATGATGCTTAGTCTCAATTGTGCTTGAACTACGTTGGCTTGATCCCACTCGGGTACGTAGGCAGTCACTTCGGTGATGCAGTCACTCTGATTTAAAAGTTTTAACTTTGTTTTATGGTTTTTGAAAATAGGGGGAGAATGTTGGAATATTTTCAACGCCGCTAACCAAAGGGGGGTCCTGGGGGGCATCGCCCCCCAGGCTGTGGTCGACCGCCCCTGGTGGGGGTTTCAAGGGGGCAACGCCCCCGGAAGAATTTTTTGAACTGAAGGTTTTATTTGGCCGATAAAAGCCTGTTCGAAAATTTCGAATCCAAAAGACACCATTGATGTCTGTTGATGAAGGAACATGACGGTTCGTGAATAGAAACCTGTTGGCGAATAAAAAAAACCTATTCCCAACAGGTGCAAAACCCTTTATAAATAGCTTCTCCCAGTTTCGTTTAAAACATAAGAAAAATCAATCTGTTTTCTCTATTTCAAAAAGCATCATCAGAAATCAGAAATCTCTTTGTGTGTTCTTGATTGAATCAAGGGGTACAAACCTTGAATTCAGTTTTCGTTGCAGGGCTTTCATTGTATCCTGAAGGAAATATTTCGCATACCTGTTGTAATCGCCAATTGTTATTGGGAGAGTAGAAATATTTGTCTAAAAGAAATTTATACAAGCCTTGAAAGTTTTGGAGTGCAACACTTTCTTCTCTGTGTCATTCATCCTTTGTGAAACCCTATTTTTTTCAACATGTTAGGTTTGTGAGCTCACAGTAAATGGGTACATAGATGCTAATAATATTTATGATTGTTGTTATAGGTGATTCAGCAGGAGGCCAACTCTCAAATCTAAAGAAATCTGTTGGAGGGCATGTACTAGATCATTCAACAACTATTAGTATGATGTTTAGAAAGGAAAAGGTTTTCAATGCCTCTAATCTATGTTTTAACTTGCTTTTTGTTTGTGCATATATTTTTCAGTTGTTTTACAGATTATAGATGTGGTAATATTCTGAGTTGTTTTACAGGTGTTATTCTGAATTGCTGAACAAAATTAAAGTTGTGTGTTTTTACTTGTTTTCAGGCCGAAAGGGAGAAACAGTACCAAGGTTACAACTTGGGGTAATAGGTTCTTTAACACTCTCAATTATACATCTTCTGTTTTTATTGTAATATGCAACGAAGATCTAATGAGTACTCTTGGATTTCCATTCAGTATGGGTTCAATTGTTTCTTGAAACTATGTGTTCTCAAGCACCTTTTATTGCGTTTGCGTTTGATATTTCGATTGGACTAACATTTAAATCTCTGTGATTTGTTTCTACTTATATACATTATGGTGATTAGAGGCTAATTAGATATATTTTCGTTGTATAAATTTCATGAGTAGTTTTACTTGGACATTTCTAAATTGCTTGAAAGGAAACCAAAAGAGGTTTAGAGTATTCATTTGGCTTTCTCGCGAAGCTATGTAGGTTATTGTTTTTCGAATTATGGGAAGAAGTTAGGTAATTTCAATGGAGAATGAAACTTTTTGTGGGTTTAAATGTTGTAGGTTACAATATGCCAGGTGTATTCTACAAAATTTGACATCACTTAAATTTTGAGTGATCAGCTTTTTAGTCAAAACTTCAAATTAAAGTTAATCAGTTGCGTAAGCTGTTGTAGGTTAGGAAGTCCCTGTATTGTAGGTGAAAAAAGAAGGCTACCCTTTGTGGAATGCTATGATGATGATTTTAGTGACCTGATCGATGCAGCAAAGTATACCGATGTTGTGTTGTTACTGATTGATGCAAGTTATGGGTCTGGAGCGGCGAATTGGTTTCTTTATGTGGTGTCATAAAGAGATTTTGCTTCTGTTCTGACTCTTTTGATGAGATTCCTTATTTAGTAACTCAGTCCTTTGAGTACTACTTGACTCTTCCATGCCTTCATGTTTGCTTTCACCAACCTCTGCAGCTCATATTTTACGTTAAGCTTGCCATACACTTTTTTAAAATATTAAACTTGGTCTGAAAACTCAGGTGACATATATATGCTGGAACTATTAGAGATGCAGCAATGAGGACAAGGAAAGCTGGATAGTTCGATATATTTTATCAGTATGTAATATGCCCTTCGTAGTCTCTTTACTTAGATTTCTATTTCATTTTTTTTATCTGGTAGATCTCTGTTAGAACTTAATATATTACGGCTTTCACTATTTCATTATTTTGACTTCTTATGTTGCTATTAGCATTAATATAGTTGTATTATTCGTCCATGCTAATTTCTAGGTTAATTGGTAGATAGAGGCCAGAATGTTTGAGGATGCCTTCCACATAGATTTCCCTAGTGGATCATCTCTACATGGAACAAACGAGCATGATTTGATCTTGATTTACCTCATTCTGTTCTACAGGATCACATTCGTCCATGCTAATTTTGAAGCTATCAAAGATGAAATTTCTGGGTCTCTATATCACTGTTTATCAGTTGGAGTAGGGGAGAGTAAAACAATGGAGTTGGGAATACTGAGGTTAGACAAAACTCAAAATGCACATTGCAAAAAGAATACATAATTTATGACCTGACTGAGCAACTTGTTTTGTGTCTAACTGCGTATTTCATGTAACCTTTTTGTCGTCAGGCTTATACATACCCATATTAAGATTGAAAACTTTTTTTTTTCTTTTCGAGGCTTGTAATTACGACTTGTGATGTCTTTGCACAGATTACTCTGATATTTATTAATGTTCTCTTTGGTGTTGTTGCAGATCAGTTAGGAAGATCGTTAACCTGGATCTGGCAGAGGATTGAATGTCTAAGCCATAGACTCACAGTTGAGGATCCTGTAACTATTTGTGCATTGCTTTAGGTATGCTTTCTCCTTTTTCTTTTTTGTTGTTTTGGCATAAATTTTGATTAAGTTTTTAGTGCATAAATTCCAATGAGCATGTTCTTGACAAGAACAAACTTAACATACAAATTAATTGATAACAATTTACTTGAAGTCTAGAATGCGTTGGAGATCATGTTACTTGATGCTTGTAGCATATATATGAATTTACATGTGTGTTTTAGTTGCTTAGCACTTGTTCAATTATATAGGCAGGTCTGGCATAATTTTCTTGTCTGTACTTAGCCTAGATATTGCCAGCTATATTAGTTGTCAATGTACAAGTATTAGTGTCTGGAATTATTTGCACATCACCTGAGTTTCATTTGTGCGAGGAAGATTAACTACAAGTCCAGATGTTAGAGAATTGCTTGTTATTCAGAACCAGTCTTACTAGCTGCCAGATTTTTTTATCAAACTTCTAATGCCCAAACTTATTTTGCTGCAGGTACACTATTCCGATCAGTTGGGCAACTCAGTTCATCTTTTTGCTGGTTTTAGTTTATTTCATTGTTTGTAGGTTGATTTCCACATATTGTAAGAAAATACATCTTAAAGAACTTAAAATGGTGTGAATTCAGTAGTTGTGTAGAGCTTTTTGGGGTTTTGACCAAGGTGTTGGCTCGATTCACATGTGAATTCAGTTAATTATTGTACAACAAATTTCAAATTTGAATTGAATGGTGAATGTTTTGATCAGTGTATGAAATGATCTAATCTTAGGTTCAGTCAGAAACAAGTCAGATGAATCAGATTCTCTCTGTTAGGTTCAGTCAGAAATACCAGTTAGATTGGGACTCAGATGAATCAGATTTATTTATCCCAGATGTAAGACTTCCCAAAACTGCAGATCATCTTTTATGGTTTTTAATGTAAAATTAATGAAACGACTGTGTCTGTTAGAAATTAATTAACAGCCTGATGAAGATAGTCCTAATTCTAAAAATTAAAAGAACCTCAGAAACAGTCTTTTTGAGAAATAAGACTACAATTCTAGGTTCCCAAGAGCAGCCGTTTTTGGTTTTAAGTGCTTTCTTGGCAGACTTATTTTTTTTATTTTCCACTAGTGCCACCACCATATTAGAGTTTGCTTTTCTCCCGACTAACTGTTTGACCCGAAGCACGTTGATACAAACCCAAAAAATCAACCAGATTTTTCAGACTCTTCATGTTTCCTTTGCAGAAAATCATAATGTCATCAGCAAAAAATAAATGAATAGGGGCAATACCTTTTCTGTTAACCATATGAGTCATGTTACCCTCACGAAAGAGCTTCGTGATATTTCTGCTTAAGACATCCTCAATCAACACAAAAATAAGAGGCGACAAAGGATCACCCTGACAAAGACCTCTATCAATGTTGAAGAAGCCTTCCGTACTACCATTGACAAGCACTGAAATTTTAGCAGACTTGAGAATCTAAAAAATCCAGTCACACCAATTTTCTGAAAAGCCATATCTTCTAAACACTTCCAAGATAAAAGTCCAACTAACCATATCAAAGGCCTGAGTGATGTCTAATTTTAACCCCACATTACCATCATTGCACTTAATCTGAGTTTCATTCACCATCTCCGAAGCAAGACTAATGTTTTCATGGATATTTCTACCTTCCATAAAAGCAACTTGTTCCTCTGGAACCAAATTATCCAAAACACTACCAAGCCTTGTAGCTAAAATCTTAGTAAAAATCTTAAAAAAGAAATTACTAAAACCTATAGGTCTGAAGTTCCGAAGAGTATTAGCACCTCTCTCTTTAGGCAAAAGCATAAGAAGGCTAGAATTCACACCATGCGGAATAAATTTATTAGACTAACAAAATAAAATAACACTTACCAAATCCTTCCGGATAATCTCCCAACAATGTCTATAGAAGAAACCAGCAAACCTATGAGGCCCAGGCGCACTATCCGCCCCCAAATCAAAGACTGATGCATGAATCTCTTCAAGAGAACCTTATGTCCTCTATTTGAATTGTCTAATATGGAACATGAATCATGTAACCATATTTATCCTCGAGAATATGAGTAGGTATGAGCGGAATAGTCATTCAACACAATTACTATTATACCTCCTTGAAGAATAACGGATTGGAAACGTACAGGCCTCGTGGAATCTAAGGTGTCCGGAACGGATTCTCATTTTTAATACGAATATTAAATTATTGATGACAAGTACTGTTAGATTGGGCCCAAATGTATATGATAATCGTTTGGCAATGGAAGGAAAACGAACCGATTTGCCATATATAACACTGATCTATATCACTTTTAAATTGGAAACCACCACTTTCGTTGAAGTAAAAGAGAAATTATCCATAAGTATTATATTTTTTCAATTAGCAGATTTCGAAGTTTCTGCAAGTTGAATATGAAATTTCAAATGTTATGAAAATGAATATGAGTATTCAACTATGATCGATACATTATTGTTTAGATTTATTCATCATTTGGTACTTAATGCTAGGTGTTATACATGACGTACATTCTCATTATTGACTAATGTAAAAAGTATTAGAATATGATCCTACTTCCACGAAGAAAGTATTTTCACCATGTCAACATCTTGGCTACATCTTGATTCCGTCAAGTATATGTATATTTGGGAAGTTAGTGATTACATATTAAACTTCTGGTTTTCAATTAACCCGCTAACTTAGGAAGAGGTTAATATTTTAAATTGTTCAATTTGTTATTCTAATCAATTGTATTTATGTGCTTTCCATTCCAATTAAGTAGGTTGCACATAAATATTTTACTTATGCAAAGTACAAGTTTACAAGATTTGTAACTAGCCAAATACAGTAGTAATATTAGTAGGGTATATCGAGTATTAATATGGTATATATATATATATATATATATATATATATATATATATACTTCTCTTAATAATAAATGATTTATTTGTGATAATAGAATCCAAGATTATCAAGACAAAGCCATTTTCAGAAATATGCATTAATGTGACAAGCCTTAGTCTTAATACTATAAATAGTGTAGTCTTGTAATCTTATAAAATCATCCAAGAACATGTCAAGTTTTGTGGAAGTTATTGTCGAGTGTTAGTAGCCTTAGGTTGGTTTCAGGTGAAAGGCGATTAACTTGTTTAAAGTCTTTTATGAGATTAAGAAGCGCTAGGTGTACCACATGTGGGAAACTAGATATATTAGAGCATTGATCGGTTGAACCCACCAAGCGTTGGTATGTCAAGTTTGGTTGTCATATTTTAGTATCAAAACTCAATTACAATCGCTTAATTAAATTCACTAGATTCAACTTCGTTTAGGTTAAAGTAGAAAGTCTAGGAATGTTGATACATACAAGTATTACTCTAAAGACCTGAAAAAAGTGAAGACGTATCGACTACAATGATTACATCATCCTTATACTTGAGGTTAATGATACTAATTGACTTGTTTCCATTACTATGCTTTCAAGTAGTTCAAGATTGAAAATATAACATGTGAGGTTATATTTATTACTCTAGTATTAGACTTGATCATTTTATTATGATCAAAGTGTCAAGGAAGAATATTTGATTACGAAGTATAACGTTTACTTTTTTAACTTCGTAAATGCGACATCGACATAATCCATGTAACTCGTTACTTGACTGTGTATTGGATATATGTGTGATTTCATCGTAGGAAACTATGTTTGATTACATATGTTTAAAGGAGGTACATATATGAAACTTGTTTCGTAATCGAAAGGAAATCAATAGGCGTTTTGGTGTGGGTTTCATTAGATATCCATTGGATGACAAATTCGATCCTAGATAAGAAATTTGGTAGAACCGATCTTGACTTATGTTTAAAGCTATGGTAGAACTTGAAAATACGAGGGTACCCAAATACACCACAATCTTTAAATTATCCACCTATAAGTCCTCTTCTCGTATCCATAGACGATCACTATGACCATTAGCGCATTTATTGAACCAATCAGCATGCCTACGTAAGAATTACCAGGGTACCTTTTTTCTACATATGTCATGTTCCACGGCAGAACCCTTAGCATTGACCGACATCATCTATACCAAACCCTAATTCTCACGCTACCGTGCCAACGGCAAACCATTCCATCCACGTCTCCACGCCAAGGCATGCCAACCATGCCAGCCGCACCACCGTGCCAATGGAAAACCATGCCATCCACGTCTCCGCGCACCACCGTGTCAATGGAAAACCATGCCAGCCACGTCTCCGCGCACCACCGTGCCAATAGCAAACCATGCCAGCCACGTCTCCGCTCCAACCATGCCAACCGCACCACCGTGCCAATGGAAAACCATGCCAACCAAGGCTCCACGCCAAGGAATTCCAACCATGCCAGCCGCACCACCGTGCCAATGGAAAACCATGCCAGCCACATCTCCGCGCCAAGGCATGCCAACCATGCCAGCCGCACCACCGTGTCAATGGAAAACCATGCCATCCACGTCTCCGTGCCAAGGCATGCCAACCGCACCACCGTGCCAATGGCAAACCATGCCAGCCACATCTCCGCGCCAAGGCATGCCAACCATGCCAGCCACACCATTGTGCCAATGGCAAACCATGCCATCCACATCTCCGCGCCAATGCATGCCAACCATGCCAGCCGCACCAATGTGCCAATGGAAAACCATGCCAGCCACGTCTACCGCGCCAAGGAATTCCAACCATGCTAGCCGCACCATGCGCCAATGGCATGCCAAATCCTTGGCCCCACTATGCCAAGCCAACCGCACCTTGCCTTGTCCCCACCATGCCAAGCCGTATGTGCCAAACCTTTCACCCCACCATGCCGGCCTTCCCCATGCGACTACCAAAACGAAGGCGTGCGACGATCAATGGCCACCCTTCCATCCTGGATGCAAATCCTAGCCGTCCAAGGTCGCCAAATAGCGCATGGTAACCTTTGGCCCAAAACCCTCGTTTTGGCTACGCCAAACCGCGCCAATGGCATTCCAACCACCATGCCGCGCCAAAACATGCCGACCTTCCCTATGCGGCTACCAAAACGAAGGCGTGCGACGATCAACGGCCACCCTTCCATCCTGGATGCAAATCCTAGCCGTCCAAGGTCGCCAAACAACGCATGGTAATCTTTGGCCCAAAACCCTAGTTTTGGCCACGCCAAACCGCGCCAAGGCATGCCATGCCACATGTGCCAATGGCATGCCAACCACCTTGCCGCACCACACCATGCCGGCCTTCCCTATGCGGCTACCAAAACGAAGGCGTGCGACGATCAATGGCCACCCTTCCATCCTATATGAAAATCCTAGCCGTCCAAGGTTGCCAAACAACGGATGGTAATCTTTGGCCCAAAATCCTAGTTTTGGCCATGCCAAACCGCGCCAAGGCATAGCATGCCACATGTGCCAATGGCATGCCAACCACCTTGCCGCGCCAGACCATGCCGGCCTTCCCCATGCGGCTACCAAAACGAATGCATGCAACGACCAACGACCACCCTTCCATCTTGGATGAAAATCCTAGCCGTCCAAGGACGCCAAACAACGCATGGTAACCTTTGGCCCAAAACCCTAGTCTTGGCCACGCCAAACCGCGCCAAGGCATGCCATGCCACATGTGCCAATGGCATGCCAACCACCTTGTCGTGCCATTACATGCCGACCTTCCCCATGCAGCTACCAAAACGAAGGCGTGCGACGATCAACGGTCACGCTTCTATCGTAGATGCAAATCCTAGCCTTCCAAGGTCGCCAAACAATGCATGGTAACCGTTGTCCCAAAACCCTAGTTTTGGCCACGCCAAACCGCGCCAAGGCATGCCATGCCACATGTGCCAGTGGCATGCCAACCACCTTGCCACACCATACCATGCCGGCCTTCCCTATGCGGCTACAAAAACGAAGGCCTGCAACAATCAACGACCACTTTTTTATCTAAGATGCAGATCTTAGCCGTCCAAGGTTACTAGCTACGCATGGTAACCTTTGGCCCTAGTTTGGTCGCGCCTAAACAAAGCCAAAACCCTAACTTTTGGCCACGCCTAAACTGGGCCACATTAAAGCCATACTGATCATAATTTCATGCTACTGGCTACCAAATGAAAGGTTGCAATAATCAACGGCTACCTTACTATTAAGATGCAAAATCTCGACCGTTGAAGGTCACCACCGAGCCGACAAGTCTCCCAAGCTCAACTTGCCATACAAAAACAACATGCTACATGTTTTCCACGAAAACACTCGAGACATCAACACATGTCACAAACTGGGGGATGCTCATTGGGTATTGGTTTTGCGGTTTACAGCGTGCGGCGTACACTACGCTCGTTATAAGAAAGTGTCATAAGGATGAGGCGGTTAGTAAATACAGGGAGTAATGATGAAACGCTTTCTTTTATGGAACATCAATTCCAAGCGTTACCGGTTACTACCTCCTCCCATTTACTCACCCGTTTTCCATTTCTTAATGAGACCAGAGTACGTTTCACTTCGACTTGTATAAATAGGCATTACCTATTTCCACCGTACAACAAGTTTTCGGTCAGGAACGTACAACACTCAGAAATCACTTGTTAGATTTCCCATCTGTTAGATTTCACTTTCTGATACAATTCAAACAACTACTCTTCTAGAGCCGACTACTCTGGTCTCAACACTCTCTTTGCTTCCCTCCCCAAAACCAACCATTCTCCTCCTCTTTATGACTGAAGCAAGTCTGGAACGACCATTTCTTGGTTTAGGCCGGATGTGTACAGATTGATCTCTCGAATCTAAAGTACTCCCTTGCAGTACATTGTTTAGGGTTTAGACTCGTTTCTCACCCACTCACGCGAAATTACCGAAATCAGCAGAAATTATTTTCACCCTCAAACAATTGGTGACCACAGTGGGTGATTGATCTCTCGGTTACAATGTAAATTTTCAATCCTCGATCTCATATTTCGACCCAGACATCAGGACGATAGAATCAAACTATCCGCTCAGGGATCGACGACTCAGCTACCAGACGACCCGATTACCAGTCGTGACATAAGGGATGACTAGGGACTTCCGAGGGGTTATAAGTAAACGATCCTCCCAGGGATCGACGACTCAGACACCATACGGCCCGATTACCAGTCGTGACACAAGGGACGACTGGGGACTTCCGAGGGGTTAGAAGCAAACGATCCGCCAAGGGATCGACGACTCAGTTATCAGACGGCCTAACTACCAGTCATGGAACGACAAGTGATGACTAGGGACTTTCCAAAATCACGGCGGTGCTTCCCACAACACTTGGAATTTCACCCGGAAGATTCTTTTTTCGTCAGGAGATCCGAAAAACCGAGTAAGTCTTCCTTAGACAAAATACATGGTTTACTACTTCAAGTTTTCACGGGAATGATAAAACCGATAGCCAAGTTATGTTTTATCCCATGCTCTCTACTGACACGCAACGCTCACGGTTCCATGGTTTCCTAGGATGTTCGCGTCACTTGCAATCGAAACCAAGATAACGTTATTCTAAAAAAATTCATTCCAAGAAAAATAATCCAAAACCCTTATAGATAACAGTTATCTATCAATTCAAATCAAACCATAAACCAGGCGCTTTGTTTTCCTTTCAAAGAAAAAAAAACACAGCCACCTACCCATACGTGTCTACTTTTCATAATAATGATTACCCCTCACGTCACTAGTCATGAGGTAGCCGACGTTACTACGGTGATATCGAATAAGAATTATTTATGATGAAGTATTTCTACAAGTTTATGAAAGTCATGCCCACGGCTAGGGTTTACACCAGTTCAGAAGAACAATATTTCTACAGATTTATGGGAGGCATACCTATTATTAGGGTTTGCACCAACACAAGAAAACAAGAAAAGGAATTGAAAGAGAAACACTGGAGTACATAGCTGGAATATGCTTGCCCACTTTACTGCTGTCGCTAACACCAGGACGTGAGAACAAAGGTACGAGATAAAAAGGAGAGCCAACCCCTTTCATAGGCACTCTTGGAATTTGAATAAGGAAAGGGTTTCCTATTTGAGTTACGTATGGGAAGAGGCAACTGGGCCCTCAAGAACAAGTCCGCGCCACGCCATGCCAAGCCAACGCCGTGCCAGGCCAACAGTCCGCGCCATGCCCAGACAACAATCCGCACCATACCAAATACAAGTCAGTGCCCGTTCCAAGCCGATCTAGCGCTAACAGCTTGCGTCCTTCCATCACCGGCAACTTACATCTTCCCAGCGCTGACAGCTTACGTCCTTCCAGCGCCGACAGCCTGCATCTTCCCAGCGCTAGCAGCTTGCATCCTTCCAGCGTTGCACTTGAACACCCAGTAAAAGGGAATTAGCAATCCAATTTCATCACACGTGAAGATCAGGAACGACTTCTCCAAAATCGAAGCTAAGAAAATCAGCAACCCCCCTGAGTTCACAAAGGCTCTTTTCCTATCAGGAGATGCATGGTTTCTGGGGACTTCTCTCGCAAAATCGTGCAATCTATGGTGAAACATTTATGTGAGATTTTATATTTCCCCAAGGCACAACGTCAAGACATATTTGCAACCCTCAACCACACTTCATCAGGAAAGCAGCTGTTTCCAGCCAGGAAGCCGTTCCCAAACCCCAACTTCTCTTGGAAAACACGATTGATAGATGGAACTGGGGGCTCCTGACCACTGTATTCTTGAAGGGTGTCCAGCTTTACAGCACACTGATTGACGCAGCCTCTCCGCTTCAATATCTTCCAGCAGCGGCCCCGCTTCAACGTTCGCTTCAGCAGCCGCTCCGCCTTAACGTTCGCTCCAACAGCCGCTCCGCTTCATCATTCTCTCCATAAACTGCTCCAGTATCCGAAGAAGAAACTTCAGCGTTTTTGCTCCATAAGTTTAAACGTCCTCTCCAAGAACCGAAGCCACTTCAACGCCTCCTTCTTTCTAAGGATCTTGTCGTAGCCGCTGCTCTTCCTTGCCGAGGATCATGCTGTAATCGCCACTCCTTCCTTCCAAGTTTCGTGCCACCACACTCCCCATGCCAAGGACCATGATCGCAACCATCCAATTTCCGTAGCTTTGACCACCTTTTGTTCCATCCCACCAAAGCTTTTGGTCATAGACAGTTTGCTCGCTTACGCATCCAGCCAATCCCTTTAATTCCATGGACAGTCTCTTCTGATCACATATGCTGCCAAGAACTGTTGCCGCCCATTTGTTGATACCATCCAGAGCTTCACCATGGCAAAAATCACTGTAAAGGTTACCCGCACTCCTCCATATTTTAGTTGCACGCGGAAGAAGTAACAAAATCAGAAGTACGAACATACGATGGTGATATCCTTATCATGGTCAACCCACCGACCACACAATATGGAAATATGCAAACCAAACTTGGGGACTGGGAATCTACACGGAATCCCTTTGTTGTCGAAGCTCAAAAAACACGGTGAACCAAAGGTCATATACACGACAAAGCCATCTGCTCTGCAAGGGTGTAGAGTAAGAATATCATCAACTCTCTGTTTAGAAGACGCCTGCAACACTCTATGAGGTCGCGGCGGATCCCAAGCTTTCCCATGGGAAACAACTTCAGAAACTAAAGAAAAGCGCGACTGGGCCCTTCTCATCGCAGTCCATTCCGATGACCATCAAAGATTCGTGAGATAACTCCAGAGATGCGGCTGAAACATTTTCCTGAAGAAACAGAGGGAGCCACGATAAATAATATAACTCTATCATTTTATACCTCTTCGCTATCCAGAATATTTCATCCATATGATATTCTGAGCATCCCGGCATCACATCCAGAAGAGTACAATAAGCTTGCATCAAATCCCGTGGACGTGGATTCAAGGCGATGTAATGAAAGTATTTTACACATGGGGACTACCAACATGGTACGCTTTCACTCCCCTCAACCAGGTTATTTCTAATTTCAACATCATCACTGTCGAAGTTTTACGCAAGAATTTCTCAACATGACGCCGTACATATGCACCAAAGACTCCAAAAGCACGCCACAAAGATATATTCACATATTCGTCCATAACCATTGGATCAAACAGAAGTATAACTGGAGACTGCTCACCGCATCCCATTATATAGGATATCCCAAGATTCAGAAGATGGTTCGAAGGATGTCGCTTGGAACAAAGTTCTTGAAGATTTTGATATCAATACATCGGCAACGGAACGTCTCTCAACTCATCTATTTTATCCAGTGGTGTCGGAAGATTTCGACCATACAAGCATTCACGGCACATCATCATCACGGTCAGAAAGTCCAGGCACCGAACAACCTAAAGCTGAGGATTGACCGACAATGTAACCACAATCTCCAATATTAGCCCAAACATGGTCATTGCCGAACACATATTTCATCCATCCGTCCCAAGAATGCGACAGAGCGGTAAATTTTGGAATCCATTGGAGAGACACTGCAGACGAAGGCGCGGATCCGGACGGGCAACAGAAAACAAAAGAAGGTCAATATCTCTTTTCATGCAGACGGAGTTTTTAGAGTTTGAGCAAAATAAATATTCCTTCTTGCTCCATGGAACGGATAACTAGCCGCGACTATGCCACCTCGGGTCCGCAATTCTTCCTGAATTTTACTGTCGAGCTGTTTTAACCTACCGAACGAGCTCAAAACCTAAATATTCCAGCGTGGGGAGATAGGAAATTCTTTTATGTTCAGAATGGAGAGGCGGACCGTCAAAATCCGAGTTCATACGAGAATTCTACAGCGACTGCAGTAAGGGGCACTAATTAGGGTTGCACTATGCTAAAATCTGAAGCAAGTTGTTACCTTCCCGAAGCCAGTCGTCACCTTCCCAGGGAACTGAAGCAAGTTGTTATCTTCCCGAAGCCAGTCGTCAGCTTCCCAGGGAACTGAAGCAAGTTCTTATCTTCCCGAATCCAGTCGTCACCTTACCAGGGAACTGAAGCAAGTTGTTATCTTCCTGAAGCCAGTTGTCAGCTTCCCAGCGAACTGAAGCAAGTTGTTATCTTCCTGAAGCCAGTCGCCACCTTTCCAAGGAACTGAAGCAAGTTGTTATCTTCCCAAAGAAAGTTATCATATTCACATGGAACTAAAGAAAGTTTTTATCTTCCCAAAGCAAGTCATCATCTTCCCCACGGAACTAAAGCAAGCTTCTATCATTCCACGGGCCCACAATTCTTCCTGAATTTTACTGTAGAGATGTTTTCACCTCCCGAACGAGATCAAAACCTAAATATTCCTGCGTGGGGAGATAGGAAATTCTTTTCCGTTCAGAATGGAGGGGCGGACCGTCAAAATCCGAGTTCGTACGAGAATTCTACAGCGATTCTAGTAAAGGGCGCTAATTAGGGTTTCAGTATGCCAAACCCTAATTCAGACAAAGTTGCCATCATCCCACGGAACTGAAGCCGGTTGTCATCCTTCCACGGAATTGAAGCCAGTCGCCATCCTTTAAAGGAACTCAAGCTATCTCAAATCCAAGCCGAGCGACGCAAGCAGCTCCATTTCAAGACGACCAATGCTGACGGCTCCCATTCCAAGCCAATCAAGTGCTAACGGCTCCAAGTCCAAGACGACCAATGCTGACGGCTAATCCCAAGCCGATCCAATGCCAGCGGCTTCCCCTCACGCCAAGTCTATGCTAGCAGCTCCGCTCCGCGTTCCAAAGCCTAGCCCAGAAGACGCACAACCATTCCAGATCGAGGCCAACAACTTGCATCTCAACCGGCCTCTACCACTCCGCAACCTAACCTGTAGTACCACGAGCAGAATCTACGCAAAGCTTCCCAATACGAAATCACGAACTCTCCTTACCTCTCGAAAAAGGTTAGTCGGGTCTTCTTTGCCATTTCTTTCAACGACTTGTCATTTTGATTATGTCCTTGCCTGTCACCATCTTATGCTAACCTCGCAAGAATGCTCATGTTCCGAGCTAAGAAGGGGACTTAATGTTGATGGTGGTTTTTATCTTACGGTTAAAATCGTAAAACCGCACATCCGACATGACGTCACTATGACCATTAGCGTATTTATTGAACCAATCAGCATGCATACGTAAGAATTACCAGGGTACTTTTTTCTACATATGTCATGTTCCATGGCAGAACCCTTAGCATTGACCGACATCATCTATACCAAACCCTAATTCTCACGCTACCGTGCCAATGGAAAACCATGACATCCACGTCTCCGCGCCAAGGCATGCCAACCATGCCAGACGCACCACCGTGCCAATGGCAAACCATGCCAGCCACGTCTCCGCGCACCACCGTGCCAATAGAAAACCATGCCAGCCACGTCTCCGCGCCAAGGCATGCCAACCATGCCAACCGCACCACCGTGCCAATGGCAAACCATGCCAGCCACATCTCCGCGCCAAGGCATGCCAACCATGCCATCCGCACCACTGTGCCAATGGCAAACCATGCCAGCCACATCTCCGTGCCAAAGCATGCCAACCATGCCATCGGCACCACTGTGCCAATAGCGAACCATGCCAGCCACGTCTACCGCGCCAAGGCATTCCAACCATGCTATCCGCACCATGCGCCAATGGCATGCCAAACCCTTGGCCCCACTATGCCAAGCCAACCGCACCTTGCCTTGGCCCCAACCATGCAAGCCGCACCATTGCGCCCATGGAATGCCAAACCATTGGCCCCACCATGCCAAGCCAACCGCACCTTGCCTTGGCCCCACCATTCCAAGCCGTCCGTGCCAAACCCTTGGCCACACCATGCCGGCCTTCCCCATGCGACTATTAAAACGAAGGCGTGCAAAGATCAACGACCACCCTTCCATCCTGGATGAAAATCCTAGCCGTCCAAGGTCGCCAAACAACGCATGGTAACCTTTGTCCCAAAACCCTAGTTTTGGCCATGCCAAACCGCACCATGGCATGCCAACCACCTTGCCGCGCCACACCATGCCGGCCTTCCCTATGCGGCTACCAAAACGAAGGAGTGTGACGATCAATGGACACCCTTCCATAGTGGATGCAAATCCTATCCGTCAAAGGTCGCCAAAAAACGCATGGTAACCTTTGGCCCAAAACCCTAGTTTTGGCCACGCCAAACTGCGCCAAGGCATGCCATGCTACATGTGCCAATGGCATGCCAACAACCTTGCTGCGCCACACCATGTCAGCCTTCCCTATGCGACTACCAAAACGAAGGCGTGCGACGATCAACGGCCACCCTTCCATCCTAGATGCAAATCATAGCCGTCCAAGGTCGCCAAACAACGCATGGTAACCTTTAGCCCAAAACCCTAGTTTTGGCCACGCCAAACCGCGTCAAGGCATGCCATGCCGCATGTGCCAATGGCATGCCAACCACCATGCCGCGTCATACCATGTCGCGCCATACCATGCCGCGCCATACCATGCCGGCCTTCCCCATGCAGCTACCAAAACGAAGACGTGCGACGATCAACGACCACCCTTCCATCCTGTATGCAAATCCTAGACGTCCAAGGTTGCCAAACAACGCACGGTAACCTATGGCCCAAAACCCTAGTTTTGGCCACGCCAAACCGCGCCAACCACCTTGCCGCGCCATACCATGCCGGCCTTCCCCATGCGGCTACCAAAACGAAGGCGTGCGACGATCAACGGCCACCCTTCCATCCTAGATGCAAATCCTAGCCGTCTAAGGTCGCCAAACAACGCATGGTAACCTTTGTCCCAAAACCCTAGTTTTGGCCACGCAAAACCGCGCCAAGGCATGCCATGCCACATGTGTCAATGGCATGCCAACCACCTTTCCGCGCCATACCATGCCGCCCTTCCCTATGCGGATATCAAAACAAAGGCCTGCAACAATCAACAACCACTTTTTCATCTAAGATGCAGATCTTAGCCGTCTAAGGTTACCAGCTAACGCATGGCCACCTTTGGCCCTAGTTTGGTCGCGCCTAAACAAATCCAAAACCCTAACTTTTTTGGTCGCGCCTAAACTGGGTACATTAAAGCCATACTGATCATACTTTTATACCACTGTCTATCAAACGAAAGGTTGCAATAATCAACGGCTACCTTCCTTTTAAGATGCAAAATCTCGACCGTTGAAGGTCACCACCGAGCCGGCAAGTCTCCCAAGATCAACTTGCCAGAAAACAAGAACAGGCTACATTTTTTCCAAGAAAACACTCGAGACATCAATACATGTCACAAACTGGGGGATTCTCATTGGGTATTAGTTTGGCGGTTTACAGCGTGCGGCGTACACTACGCTCGTTATAAGAAAGTGTCATAAGGATGAGGCGGTTAGTAAATACAGGGAGTAATGGTGAAACGCTTTCTTTTATGGAACATCAATTCCAAGCGTTACCGGTTACTACCTCCTCCCATTTACTCACCCGTTTTCCATTTCTTAATGAGACCAGAGTACGTTTCACTTCGACTTGTATAAATAGGCATTACCTATTTCCACCGTACAACAAGTTTTCGGTCAGGAACGTACAACACTCAGAAATCACTTGTTAGATTTCCCATCTGTTAGATTTCACTTTCTGATACAAGTCAAACAACTACTCTTCTAGAGCCGACTATTCTGGTCTCAACACTCTCTTTGCTTCCCTCCCCAAAACCAACCCTTATCCTCCTCTTTGTGACTGAAGCTAGTATGGAACGGCCATTTCTTACAGATTGATCTCTCGAATCTAAAGTACTCCCTTGCAGTACATTGTTTAGGGTTTGGACTTGTTTCTCACCCACTCATGTGAAATTACCGAAATCAGCAGAAACCGTTTTCACCCTCAAACAGAAGTATGATTACTTTATAATAGGTTCGGACTTAACCAAACTCTATAGGATTGATATCAAGTAATTAGGAATTAACGTTTGTGTAATTTACTTTAAATTATAATAAGAAAATTTTTTATTGCGGAAAATAAAAGTAAATGACACAGCAAGATTTTGTTAACGAGGAAACCGCAAATGCAGAAAAACCCCGGGACCTTGTCCAGAATTGAATACTCTCAGAATTAAGCCGCTATACAAAATCTAAACCATATTCGTATAGTTGATACCAAGAAACTAAACCTATAGTTCACCTAGTTCCCTCAGTATCCCTGCGCCTCCAACTTGTAATAAGTCACGTACTTGGAACAATTCCTTTGGTTCGTATTCCAAACAGTAAAGAAACAACGCATCTGTTCGGTAACAACTCTTTTCAAACAACGTGATATGAGTTTTACAAAAGGCTCTTCCTTTTATCCCAATAAACTCCTTTGTCGGGTTCTAGAACAATCTATTTAACAACTACCAAAGTAATTGTTTAGACTATGCAACCAATAATAGGATATGATCAAGATACTAAATACTGATGTCGATCTACGCAACTAATCAATCCAATCTATCAAAAGATAAACCGATTATAGTTAGATCCCCAGCTGATCAAGTTTTGTGCACACCAAAGATTACGAACTCAAATAAGAAATCTTCTTTGTCTTTAAATCTTCTTAGATCTTCAATAAACACCTGCACACAAACAACTTGAATCTCTTGTGATCAATCATACACAAAACAGATTCTGTTAATGATGGATTATCACAAGATGTCTTTAGATCTACAAACAGTTTAAAGATCCTCGTCGATACTTCGATCTAGTTTGAGTGAATCTTATATCAGAAGAGAAGATTCTCAAGCATAAACAAACTAGGTGCAACCAAAGTTCAACAACCGTTAGTAAATCAAATCAATCGAAAACTAATAATAAACTGCAATTATCTAGTTTCCCACCAACGGTACTCGTAGACTTTCTCAATCCCAAAGAAGTCTTTAAAACAAGCGGTCGTAAGATATTTCGCCTAATTAGGGTACTTTCCTCTCCGAATAGATGGCTCCACCAGTAACAACACAACTAGGTAATTTTGCTGGCTCTGAGGATTAGTTTGCTATAAATGCAAACTTAAATATTTATATACCAAGGAAGTCTGGACACCAAGGAATTTCCAAAACCAAATAATCTCAAAGATATGCAATAAATGCCCAAATCGGTTTTCATAATTTCTGGAAACGCTCTGTCCAAATGTTGATTGAAATCTCAGTAAAAAATTTCCAATTAGTAAATGCACATTACCAATATTTATTTTCTAAAGATATGCATTTAGTTGCTGGAAATTAAAATCATATAAACTAAAAACCTTAATTAAAAGATTCTCAATTTAGTTCGATATGGGATTCTCCTTTAGTTATTAAGGAATATCTTTGAACAATAATAGGTAAAAATTACTGCACGTGTTCAAAATATGTCAAAATATTTTTCTGTGTACAATGTTTGAACCGATTTACCACACTTCTAAAACAAGTTTAGAATTGGTTCATCTGATATCCAAGAACTATGTAATTGATCAAATATCAAATCATCAATCATGGGTTTAACGGTTCTACCAACACACAAGTTTTGATGCTACCTCCATGTGGCTACTAGGACCGGTTATAACAGTTTCCAAAACTTTGTTAACTAAGTACCAGGACCGGTTACCACAATCTCATGGTATTACTTGTGATCGGTTGCACAAGCCATAGGATCGGTTGCACCAATTACTATGACATGTTAACCTACCACAAGGATCTATTACGCATTCTCTTGTGATCGGTCATACCAAGTATTAGGATCAGTTACCCAATGACTAGGTTTGGTCACACCAATTACAAATATCGATCATATCATCTCAGGTGATTACTTAAGATTGGTTTCATTAATAAAATTCATACTGATACATAACTCAGGCATTGTGATTAGTTTTACCAAGATACATAAACAAGTTATGAGCGGTTATACTAAACAAACGTATTGGTAATCCAAAGATTTGCAATAAATAACAATACCAATAAGCGGTTATGTTCAAAGAAAAAGACGTTTGGAACATACAAATTCCATTAAACATGTTTTAAATGGTAAACCTACATACTTTATCATGCTACTAGAAAGATATATAAAGGGTTTTCAAAGAGTCTCACCCAGTATTAAGGAATCATCTAAAATTCTTGAAATACCACGAAACCTTCCACAATAACCTCTTCTGTTAAATCATAGCAAGCATGTTATAGAGTCTGTTTTTGTGCACACTCTCTAAAAAATGTCGCACAATCACATTTTTTTATTTAACTTAGAAGTTATGTAACAAGAGAAAATTTTTTTAGTATATGTGCATGATAAGATCATATAATTTATACTTTTTCTCAAGTGATCGAATCATCAATACGAAACTTTCCAAGTCGACATCAAATGACTGTCTCACACAAATCATGTAAGATGTTTCAAGGAAATTTACACATGATCATGTTTTGACATAAAGTCAAGGATAATGATGAATGTAGCTAAGATAGAAAGCTACCAACACATATTTCGAAAAATAGATAAGTGATTTAAACTCAGATCGAGATATCAAATGTGTATGATATGAAATACTATATCATATACGACTTGTCTCAATAGAACATATGTAAGAATAGAATAGACTTCTGAGTGATAGATAAGTTTTATTCTCCACATACCTTTTGTTGATGAAGTTCCTCCGATTTCTTCAGTAGATATTCGTTTTCAGTTGTAAGGGTTGTGAAGTCTAAAGCTCAACTACACATTATATCCTAGTCCGAAACACCTATTGGTAGACTAGAAATCAAGACTATAGTTTTGATCAACTAAACTTGACAAACAAGCTTGAGATATAAACGCTTGCGAGTTCGACCGAGCAATGCTCTAACAATCTCCCCCTTTTTCAATTTTAGTGACAAAACTATCAACACATATGGATTACAAAATAAATAAGACTTTGTAGCTTCTCATCCATCATGCTTGATTTCCTTGGTTCTTCAACGTTAGTTGAATTCTTCGCCGCTCCAAGTATCAATCTACTCTAAATGTGTTCGATTCAGCATCATTGTTGTTGAAGATCCGTAGCTATAACAATACAAAAAAAAGTTGTTCTCAAATATTGTTATAAAGTGTCATAGTATTATGACACATCATCAAAGTTCAATTGTACCACAACTTTGACAATAATATGATATGTATCTAAAAAACCTTGATATTTATCTATTGTTTATGCTTTCTCTGCTATGTTTTCTTGTAAATTATGTTTTTATGTTTAATTTTGAGTTTTAGGTACTTTGGAGAAAAAGAAGAAGAAACGTCGCTTAAAAGGGCTGAAGTGTCATTTCATGTGCAACTGTTGTTGGAGGCGAATTATTTCTCATTATTTGCTTTTATTGATGCAAGTTATGTCTGAAAAGCATGGCAGTCTTAGTGATGTATAAAAAATTGAAGAAAAGAAGTAAATATGAGAGGTAAGAGACGGCTGCTGCTGGTGGAAGAATTCGAAAAGTGGTGTTTGAACCTTTAGAGAAAAGTACTAAAGGCACCCGGAGGAGTTTTTGCTATTCACATCCCAAATTAATATTTGTACCCCACAAATTGCTATTCACACCCCAGGAATCGTTAAGTATACCCCAAATTGCTAAAGGGACACCGTATTTGGATAAGGGGCAGTCATCTTCCTCGTTTGAATTTTAAATTTTGGCGGGAAAGTTATAGCAGAATTGATGATACTGAGATTCAATGGCTGAAATTTGTTGGGGTTGTTCGTTTAAGCTAAACAGGGCTGATGATGGTCTTGGATTCGTGAAAAAATGGCTAGATAATCGAAATATGAGGAACACAGAATTCACAGCTTTTGGCAGGAAATTTTGGCATTAGTGAACCATATTAGGTTTTGATTTTCGAGTGACTTCTGGGATGATAATCGCTGGAATGTGTTGGACTAGACTATAATTAACTAAACAGGCGTGGTATATGTGATCGATTCAACTAGATTGGGGTGTGTTATTAATTTGAAGAAAACAGGGGAGGAAAAGTTTTACCAAGTTTCTGGATTGGATTTGACCGTGATTTCTTCATGGACCTGGATTGGTTTGAGTCTGTTAGGATCAAACATGGTCGATAACGTGATTCATCTCGATAAAAAAGAAGAGATTACGTGTATTTTAGATAAACAAGGGGTTATCTCGGGTTTGATTATCGTTATCTTTGGAAGTGACGTGTGATATGGGAGAATATATTCTCCTAGGATTTTCTTCTATCAGTAATGAAGAGAGTTTGGAAACAATTGGTTGGAAGTTTGGAAATAAATAGAAGACCAAAGGAAAGAAATATATTCCGAGGGAGATAAAGTCGTAGCTTGTCGTGGAGGAAAAGTAGAGAATTTCTCGAGATTGGAAGAACCTGTGGTGTATATATAGCCTTAGGTTGAGTCAGAGTCGAGATACGGAGAGTCTGAGATAGAATAGAGGCTTAGAATCGTAAAAATTGAGAGTTTCTGAAATTCTTCTGCTGCTGCAAAAACTCAAGAACACGAAGAACATAGTCTGTACGAAACAGTCGCAAAAGCTATCGTTTATCAAAGATAGAAGATATATATTGTACTCAGTTTTGTAGCAAAAGATCTTTAACAACTCATGAAGCTGAGCAGTTTTTCTTGTTGAACACCTTTAGCGACTAAAAATCATTGTAAGAAAACTTCATTATTTTTAATACAATGGTTAATCAATTTTTCTATACTTCTCGACCTATGAGTAGCTAATTTTCTTTTCTAGGGTTTTGGAGGAAACTATTTTTAATGGGTAATATTTAGTATTTAAATTATTTGATATATTTAATCCATATTTTTGTTTTCAATTGTATAAAATTTTTCTCTTCTTTGTATGCTTCGTAAAAACTGTTTTGGGTAGTTTGAGCTGCCAATCTTTTATAAGCGAAGGAAAATTAGGCCTTAGAATAGTGACGAGAGTCATAAAAAAGAGCTTATAACTTTATATCTTCAAAAGCATAAGATTGAATTCGAATTGTTTTGAGTAAATTAGGATTATTATGTCAAAGTTTTAATTATTGAGTTTACCAACATTAGAAGTAGTGAAATCCAAAGCCTTAGACTGATTTCTCTTTGATAACAAAAATCAATTTTAATTAGATTGTCTTAGTATTTTCTTTTAGTAATCAAAAACCAAATCTTCGTTAAAGTCCGATAATCGAATCTTTCTTACTACTGGTAAAAACTACATTATAATACTATGGTGATATGTATCACTCCCCCTTCATGTCACAATGAAAACCACTCCCCTTACATAATGATCTGTAAACCATATGTATGTAGTGTGAACTATAAAATAATTCTCCCCATTTTTGTCAATATAAATTGGCAAAGGTACAAAAATTACGGATCATAATGAAATTTCCATAGAGACACTTCATGACTAAAAGAGAACATATCAGCTTTGTTTAGATGATTTCACATAGTCGAAACTTAGTGTATTCACCAAGGAGTTAACAAACATATATATGATAGCAAGGGAATGATACCCTAAAACTATGTTCTAAATACTTGCAAGTGCACAAGGCCAAGAATAGCTAGTGAGCAAGCAAGGGAAAGTCCATAGGGACTTGGAGGATGCAAATGTAACTTTTTTGTTTTTTTCTACTAAAACCTAAATCTAAATAGTGACAACAAAACTAAACAGGACACTAACTAACAGGAAGCTAACTAATCAGGACAACAACTAACAAGACATTCACTTGAAGAAATAATTCACACTAACACTAAAGTCAACTAATCATTAAGCTGAAACTAATCATCAAACATTAAATAGAACAAAATTTTTGACAGAAAACTACACTAATTCAACACTGACAGTTGAAGCTAGATTAACAATGAAACTTAAACATGAACATCAAACATTGAAGTTGAGATTTTTGAAACAGCAATGAAGTGATTGAATATCTGATAGAGGGGAACTAGGGCTTGAGAATTCACCACTCAACCCACATTATCATGTTAGCTATTGCACTACTCTAGCTTCTTAGATGGACATTTTAACTTCAATCACTATATCAAGGCAAAGTATTAGTTGTCTTCTCAAAGAACAACTAATCAAAGCTAACTAACATGAAATTGAATGCAAGTGAAACATACATAGGATGCATCTAACTACCTAGGATGCTTTACATTCTAGGTGAAAGTAATATGTCATCCACATGCTTAAACTATCCTAAACAGTGAGCATGGCATGAGTAAGAGAAATTTTATTAACATCCTAGCATTAAGGCTAAGGGTTTCATCTAAACCCTAGCTAGGATGTTTAGAACATGAAGAACATCTCTAGCATATTACTAACAGTGATGTTAAACATGGAAATTTGCAAGTGACAGGGCATACAAAAAATTGAAAGTAAGCTTCTGATTTTTACTTCAAAATGAGCTTGGGTATCCCCCGACTAGCTCAACATCATACACAGTGTCTCAATTTATACCTATTACAAACCCTAATTGAAAATCCCCAAAACAGAGAAAATTAGGGTTTTGAAAATTAATAAAATTACTCACCAAAAAAACTGAAATAACAACAACCCATGCTTAACCCATGCCTTCTTTGCACTCCCCCTGCTCCAATTGACGCCTATGATGCTCTAATTGTTCCCTAAATCGAGTTGTTTTATTCACCCCAAACCTAGGGTTCACTGGTTGTGAGATGATTAAAAGAACTAGGCTAGGAAGATGGTGGAGATGTTTGGAATGATTTGATGGAGATGGTGGCAGTGAACATCGGGGTCTGGTGGTGGCAGGATATGGTGGTGAAGGAGTTGCAGGTGATGGAAGAGAGGAATTTGGAGAGAAGAGGAGAAGAACCCGATGGAGAATGGGTTAGGGAGTGTTTGGGTGAATTCGATAGGTATTTGGCGATTGGGTGTTGAGCGGGTGTATCAAAATTTGATGTCTCGATGATGAAGGGCGTACGATGAGAAGGTGATGGAATGATCCAACGGAGCGATGGATATGGGTGCTATAGTGTTAGACAGGAACATCAAAGCTCGATGCACTCTGATGAAGTGACCGTTGGATGATGGAATGGATCCAATCTGACGGCTAAGGAGAGAAGCGGGTTTGGGTTTGGATTTTGGGTTTAGGATATGGGTTTGGGTTTAGGAAATGGATTTGGGCTTAGGTAATCTTGCGCCCACTTCTTCTTTAAGAACAATTTCTTCCTTGTTAAGCTCATTTTCATCCTTGAGTCTTCCATACCGCATTCTTCACTTCTTTTCCGCTAGAGTTTCCTTCGGCTTTTTCCCGTGTCTTTGCTCTTTTTGCTCCGCAACTCATCTAGACTTTATTTATCACCTAAAAATGGAAAATTAAGTAAAATAAAATATTTATCCTTGAGGAGAGTAAAATACAGAATTCATTACAAAAGGGAAATTATGGTATGCAAAAAAGGATAAGTGTCAATAAAATGATGATAAATAATGCAATATTTGGCACCTATCAAATACCCCTAAACCTGAATTTTACTTGTCCTCAAGTAAAACAGAAACTAAGGAAATCCTACATATACCACTGTCGATGGTTTCTCGATTGCATTTAGCGAATGCAATAAGCCTTTTAAACCACTAAGTGTCCCTAGTGGACGAGTTGAAGTCTCGTGAAGGTTTGCTTAGAACGTACCTACGAAGTTCTAGGACAAAATATAAGCTCAGATTCCATGAAATGTGACATGTGCGAGACAGTAGAAGCTCACAGCAAAATGGAGATGTCAATCTAGCTATCAAAGGCACAATCCTAGCACTGATAACAAATAAAGACATGTGATAAGAGTGTAAAGTGTATCTATACATGTGTAAAGAAAGATCGGATGTTATGACTACTAATCACCAAGAGATAGTTTCTCAGGCTAAGAACCGAGGTCGAAATCTAGCTAGTTGTCCGATCTTTACGAGAATTGTGAATGAGTTGGAGGTATTTCACAATTACTCGCGTTGTACATCAATGGCATACACCCTTCCTTGCTTATAACACAAAAACACAAAAGATGACTCTTTACATGACTCTTATTTACATTGACTACTCTGTTTTATTTTTGGAACAAGAGAGGATGGAATTGATAAATACTTGATTATTTTTTTTTTGATTTTTTTTTGATATTTTTCTGAATATACACATCGTTTTTTTTTTTTTTTTTTTTGAAAAAATTATTTACAACATGGTAACTCTTTTGATACATAAGCAAAAAAGAAACAAAAAATTACATGACACTTTGCAAGAGGTAGCCCTTTTTGATGCACCCAGTTAAATTCGATGGTTGTCTTTCTTAATGTAACCTCCACCTTCTATCCCAACCAACCAAAGAACAAGCTAGTCAAGTTTCGTTCAGTATTCTAAAGTGATTGGCAATCGTGACTTCCGATAGAACACCTCAAGGATGAGGCTATACATGTATTGGTAGATCGTGCGCGTGTAAGTTTCTTATCACTATGTGAATTATGCTAGAATCAGGGTGCCTAAATATCTAGACTAAGAATCCTTATGTTTACATACATGCACAAGAGTCAACATTTCAAGGTAAATGAGCTCAATTTTTATGTTTTTTTTTTCAAATTTTTTAATTTTTAATTTTTATTTTTTCATTTTTTTTTCCAAAAAGAAAGAGTTCTGTTTTCAATTATAGCATGTTATAAGGGTATGTAGTGATCATCACCCCTAAACCTAAATTAAACAGTGTCCTCAATGTTTAAAAAGTGCAGAAGAAAGAACTGTACAGAAAAGGAAAAATAAAATGGAATGTTCAACCTGGTTTATGTACAAGGGTGGACCAATCAGGCCACATAGACGGGATCCTCCAGATCGGTCGTCTCAATGTCAGGGGGAAGTGGTTCAAGGAACGGTTTCAATCGTTGCCCGTTCACTTTGAAAATGTTCTTGTTGGGGACATCTTCAAGTTCCACTGCTCCATGAGGGAATACCGTGCGTACTAGGAACGGGTCGGTCCATCTGGACCGCAATTTTCCTGAAAAAAGATGCAACCGAAAGTCGTATAACAAAACTTTCTGACCCGGCGTGAATGACTTGCGCAGAATACGCTTATCATGAAACAAATTCATCTTTTGCTTATACAGCTTGGCACTGTCATAAGCCTCATTCCTCAATTCATCTAACTCATTGAGTTGAAGTTTCCGTTGAGCGCCCGCCTTGTCGAGAGAAAAGTTAAGTTTCTTGATAGCCCAGTAAGCTCGATGTTCTAATTCCACAGGAAGATGACATGCCTTTCCATACACCAGACGATAAGGGGACATGCCAATTGGTGTCTTATAAGCTGTTCTATAGGCCCACAAAGAATCATTCAATCTCAATGACCAATCTTTCCTTGATGGGTTGACCGTCTTCTCCAGAATGTGCTTAATCTCCCTATTAGAAACTTCTACTTGTCCACTTGTCTGAGGGTGGTACGGAGTTGAAACCTTGTGGGTTATGCCATACTTGTGTACTAAAGACTCAAAGTACTTGTTACAGAAATGAGAACTACCGTCACTGATTATAGCTCTAGGGGTACCAAAACGTGAAAATATGTTCTCCTTCAGAAATGAGAGTACCACCTTGTGGTCATTTGTCTTGGTTGCAACAGCTTCAACCCACTTCGAAACGTAATCAACAGCAACTAGGATGTATAATTTGCCTTCCGAAGTAGGAAATGGACCCATGAAGTCAATCCCCCATACATCAAATATCTCAACGATCAAAATCGGATTCAACGACATCATGTTTCTCCTCGAGATACTTCCTAGCTTCTGACAGCGCTCACAAGCAATACAATACTCATGGAAGTCTCTAAACAGCGATGGCCAGTAAAACCCACACTGCAAGATCTTTGCAGTGGTTTTCTTGGCACTGAAATGCCCTCCACATGCTTGGTCATGACAGAATGATATCACATCTTTCTGTTCCATGTCGGGTACACATCTCCTAATGATTTGGTCTCGACAGTACTTCAACAAATATGGGTCGTCCCAGAGGAAATGTTTAACTTCAGCCAAGAACTTGGAGCGGTCTTGTCTCGACCAATGTGAGGGCATTCTACCTGTAGTAAGGTAGTTAACAATGTCGGCAAACCAAGGAAGGTTTGACACAGACATCAATTGTTCATCAGAGAATAATTCTCTAATCAGCGCAGATTCATCACTAGACTCAGTAGTTAATCGGGACAAGTGATCAGCAACCACATTCTCACAACCTTTCTTATCACGGATTTCGATGTCGAATTCCTGTAATAAGAGTATCCATCGAATAAGGCGAGCTTTAGCATCCTTTTCAGAAAGAAGGAACCTCAAAGCCGCATGGTCAGTGTATATGATGATCTTAGATCCTATCAAATAAGATCTAAACTTGTCTAATGCAAATACCACGGAAAGTAACTCCTTCTCGGTAGTCGTATAATTGAGTTGGGCATCATTAAGAGTTTTACTAGCATAGTATATCACATATGGTAGTCTATCAACACGCTGTCCTAAAACAGCGCCAACGGCATAATCAGAGGCATCACACATGAGTTCGAACGGTAGTTTCCAGTCGGGTGGTTGGACAATAGGAGCTGAGGTAAGGAGAGTCTTGAGTTCTTCCCACGCCTTCACACAAGCAGCATCGAAGTTAAAGACAACATCTTTGGCAAGTAGATTACACAAAGGTCTTGAGATTTGGCTAAAGTTTTTGATGAATCGCCGGTAGAAACCAGCGTGACCTAAAAATTATCGAATCCCCTTCACAGAGTGGGGCTGTGGTAAATGTTGAATGAGGTCGACTTTATCTTTATCTACTTCAATTCCTTTTTCTGAGACGATGTGTCCTAGAACTATGCCGGAGTTCACCATAAAGTGGCATTTTTCCCAGTTTAAAATCAGATTCTTTTGCTCACATCTAGATAGCACAAGGACCTGATGGTCCAAACATTCGTCAAAAGATAAACCAAACACATAGAAATCATCCATAAAGATCTCGAGAAAACTATCTATCATGTCTGAAAAAATGCTCATCATGAACGCTGAAAAGTAGCAGGTGCATTACACAACCCGAAGGGCATACGTCTAAAAGCAAATGTCCCAAATGGACACATGAATGTAGTTTTTTCCTGATCTTCCGGTGCAATGTGAATTTTGTTATAACCGGAAAATCCATCTAGAAAACAGTAGTGATTGTGTCCAGACACACGTTCTAGCATTTGGTCTATGAAGGGAAGGGGGAAGTGATCTTTTCTTGTTACTGTGTTCAACTTCCTGTAGTCTATATATACTCGCCATCCTGTGGTTGTAAGTGAAGGGAATAACTCATTCTTTTCATTCCGAACTACAGTAATGCCTGACTTCTTAGGCACAACTTGAATGGGACTAACCCATTTACTATCTGAAATCGGATATATGATACCCGCATCAAGTAGCTTCAAGATCTCACTCTTAACAACGTCTCTCATGTTAGGATTAAGTCTCCTTTGCATTTCCCTAGATGGTTTGGCATTCTCTTCAAGATTAATGTGGTGCATGCAAATGGTGGGACTTATTCTTTTGAGATCTGAGATGGTCCATCCTAAGGCTTCTTTCTGCTCCTCAAGTACTTCTAAAAGCTTGTTTTCCTGTTCTATGTTTAATCGTGAAGAAATGATAACAGGTAAAGTATCAGAAGGACCTAGAAATGCATACTTCAAAGTATCAGGTAATGGTTTCAATTCCTGCTTGGCCTTAGGAGACTCATCCGAAGATATAACAGACTTCTCAGAAAGTGGGAGTTGTTCCACTTTAGTATGCCATTCAGTGATGTCCATATGAGGTACAGATTCGAGCAAAGATTGGACTTCACCAATGATTCATCATCATACAACTCCAAGTCAACTTCTTCCAGACATGCTTGCAAGGGATCTACTGATAAAATGCTAGTCAGTGAATCTTGGATCAAACTCTCCATCATATTAATCTCATGTACATATTCATCATCAAGACTCACATGTTGTTGACTAACATTAAACGCATTCAATTCTACAGTCATGTTTCCAAAATATAGTTTCAACACTCCATTCCGACAGTTAATGATCGCATTGGACGTCGCCAAGAAAGAACGTCCTAAAATGACAGGAATGTGACAGTCTGGGTTTTGTACATGTTGAGTGTCTAAGACAATGAAGTCTACAGGGAAATAGAATTTTTCAACCTTAATCAAAACATCCTCTACCACTCCACGAGGAAATTTGACGGATCGGTCGGCCAATTGGAGAGTTATGGGTGTTGGTTTCAACTTTCCAAGACCTAACTGCACATAAACAGAATATGGCAAGAGGTTCACACTTGCACCTAGATCTAATAAATATCTATTGATCGTGTGTTCTCCGATAGTGCAAGAGATTGTTGGACAGCCTGGGTCCTTAAACTTGGGTGGAGTTTTTTTCAGAATGATGGAACTCACCTGTTCAGCTAAGAAAGCACGTTTGTGCACATTAAGCTTGCGCTTTTGAGTACACAAGTCTTTGAGAAATTTGGCATATGCAGGGATTTGCTTGATTTCCTCAAGAAAAGGAATGTTGATGTTGACTCTTTTGAACATTTCTAACATCTCATTGTAGTGGGTGCTTATCTGTTGGCGAACTAACCTCTGAGGATATGGATCAACAGGAGCATTAGGAGGTAGAGGGACATTCACAGCAGTGGGATTGTCGGCTTCACTAATGTGCTCAGACTCTTTTTCTAAACTGGAGGTTTCCTTTGGTGGTGTAGGCAGTGTTAGGTTTGGCTCAGATTCACTTGTTTGTGGCATGCCCACATTGTTCTCAACAATCTTACCACTTCGGAGAGTGGTGATGGAATGGACTTGATCGGGTGAGGTTTCTTCGCAAGATGATGTGCCTGCTTGAAATATCCTCTTTGGATTTTGTTGGGGTTGGCTAGGAAGTTTACCCTTTTCTCTTGTATTCAGTGCATCGCAAATTTGACCCATCTGTAGTTCTAGAGCGGAGACTCGCTGATCAGTCGCTTTCTCATTTTTCATCAGATGTTGGGTCAACTGATTGATACTCTCTTCAATGCTAGACAATTTCTTTTCAGCAGTGTATTGAGGGTACGACTGCTGCTGAGGATTTCTAGGGTATTGATAGCCTTGATTGTTTTGATAGCTTTGATTGGGTTGAGATGGTCCTCCTTGAACAAGGCCTTTGGACCATGAAAAGTTTGGGTGGTTTCTCCATCCTGGATTGTAGGTATGAGAATAGGGGTTGTGCTCTTGTTTTTGAAATATAGCGTGTGCCTGTTCTAGCCTAGATTCTTGGAATGCATGCATTTCCGGACAATCACTGACCTGATGGTCAGAACCGTTACATATAGCACAGATAACCATTTCGACATGTTCACAGAAAGCAGTGGTGGAAGGTTTTACGTTTTTCTGTAGTTCTAACGCTTCTATTCTTCTTGCTAGCGCTGCCATTTTTGCATTTCCCTCAAAATCTGACTCAATCCTATGAACCTTAGCTACAGGTGTAGTCTTTCTCGGTTCACAAATGGATTCCCACTGTTGAGTCTTTTTCAGCTACTTCAATTAAGAAGTCCCAAGACGCATCAACAGTTTTATTTACAAATAGACCATTGCACATTGACTCTACAGTTGTTCGGGTGGACACATCTAGACCCTCATACAAAATTTGCACAAGTCTCCATTTTTCAAAACCGTGGTGGGGACATTGGAGCAATAACTCATTGGATCTCTCCAGGTATCTAGCTAAGGTTTCACCCTCCAATTGCACAAAGCTATTCAGACTTTGACGAATTGTCACAGTCTTGTGGTTTGGGAAGAATTTTTTGAAAAACTCCTTTGTGAGGTCATCCCATGTCATGATGGATTGTGGTTGTAAAGCATACAGCCATGCCTTGGCTTTTTCCTTCAAAGAGAAAGGAAATAGCCTTAAATTTAGGGTCTCATCGGACATTTGAGTGAAACGTATAGTTCCACATATCTCCTCAAATTCTCTCACATGATGGTAAGGGTTTTCATTGTCGATTCCTCTAAACACAGGAAGCATATGTATTGTGCTCGATTTTAGCTCATAATGACCATTATCTTCTGGCAAAACAATAAAGGAAGGCTGGCTTGCCCTTGTGGGGTACATGTAATCCTTGAGAGTACGGGGTTCTCCCATTGTCTCAGGTTGGTCCGGTGTGTTTTCCTCAGAAGTTGTGGGTATGTCAATTGGGTCTATTGGATTGACTCTAATTAGTCTATTTGATTGGTCTCTAAAGGTTACAATCATATCCCAATTTAATCATGAAATAACAAGCCGACAGATAATGGAGAAAACAAGGCCCACAATTTGGTTTTAAAAGGGTTTTTTGAAAATTTGGTTTGTTTAATGGGCTATAAAAATTTTGGTTATAATGGGTAATTTGTGAAAATCAATTTGGTTTTGTTTGGTTTAATTGGGCTTGGGAACTTTTGGTTTGAATGGATTTAGAACTTTTGGTTTCAAAAATAAAAGGGAAGCACACTACTTGGGTTAAATGAGGCCCAGTTGGGTTATTTTATCTAAGCATAGTTTGGGTTGAAGTTGGTTTGAGCTCACAAATTTGAAGCCCAACAGAAGTTATCACAAACCCACAAAAGAAAGAAAAAAAAATAACAATACAAATAATTACAAGCCCACAAAAGAAAGAAAAAAAAAAGAAAAATAAAAATAAAAATTATTACAATCCCAAAATAGAAACACTTAATTATTACAAGACCAAATGAATTTTAATGAGCCCCAGTTGGGTTAGTTCATGGGTTAGGCTTACCTATTTTTGGAGGGAATCCCAGTTGGGCTTTGGTCCCTTTGTGTTTGTTGCAAAAGCCCAGTTGGGCTTGGATCTTCCTTAGCTTTTCTTTGCAGCCCAGTTGGGCTTGTCTTGGCAGCCTTACTCAACAGCCTAGGAACAGCTTCAGCAGGCTTGGCAAGAACCAGCAGCAACACCAGCTAACAAGTCTCACCAGCTCCTTCAGCAGCACCAGCTTTGCAAGCAAGCAGTGAACAACAATAGCAAGTATGGAGATGGAGCAACAAAGAAGATAGCAAGAACAGCAAGCAATGACAAGATGCAAGAAATGTTAACAGCAAATGATACAAGTGCAGTTGCAAGCTAAGAGCAACAACAAGCAAATGAGCAAGTGACAGGAATTGATGAATAAAGCAAGAAAAACAAAGAAACTACACAGCACCGCTACCGAGTCCCCGGCAGCGGCGCCAAAAACTTGATAGCAAGGGAATGATACCCTAAAATTATGTTCTAAATACTTGCAAGTGCACAAAGCCAAGAATAGCTAGTGAGCAAGCAAGGGAAACTCCACAGGGACTTGGAGGATGCAAATGTAACTTTTTTATTCTTTTCTACTAAAACCTAAATCTAAACAATGACAACAAAACTAAACAGGACACTACCTAACAGGAAGCTAACTAATCAGGACAACAACTAACAGGACATTCACTTGAAGAAATAATTCACACGAACATTAGAGTCAACTAATCATTAAGCTGAAACTAATCATCAAACATTAAATAGAACATAATTTTTGACAGAAAACTACACTAATTCAACATTGACAGTTGAAGCAATATTAACAATGAAACTTAAACATGAACAACAAACATTGAAGTTGAGATTTTTGAAACAACAATGAAGTGATTGAATATTTGATAGAGGGGAACTAGGGCTTGATAATTCGCCACTCAACCCACACTAGCATGTTAGCTATTTCACTACTCTAGCTTCTTAGATGGACAATTTAACTTCAATCACTATATCAAGGCAAAGTATTAGTTGTCTTCTCAAAGAACAACTAATCAAAGCTAACTAACATGAAATTGAATGCAAGTGAAACATACATAGGATGCATCTAACTACCTAAGATGCTTGACATTCTAGGTGAAAGTAATATGTCATCCACATGCTTAAACTATCCTAAACAGTGAGCATGGCATGAGTAAGAGCAATTTGCTTAACATCCTAGCATTAAGGCTAAGGGTTTCATCTAAACCCTATCTAGGATGTTTAGAACATGAAGAACATCTCTAGCATATTACTAACAGTGATGTTAAACATGGAAATTTGCAAGTGACAGGTTATACAAAAAATTGAAAGTAAGCTTCTGATTGTTACTCCAAAATGAGCTTGGGTATCCCCCGACTAGCTCAACATCATACACAGTGTCTCAATTTATACCTATTACAAACCCTAATTTAAAATCCCCAAAACATAGAAAATTAGGGTTTTGAAAGTTAATAAAATTACTCACCAAAAAAACTGAAATAACAATAACCCATGCTTAACCCATGCCTTCTCTGCTCTCCCCCTGCTCCAATTGACGCCTATGATGCTCTAATTGTTCCCTAACTCGAGTTGTTTTATTCACCCCAAACCTAGGGTTCAGTGGTTGTGAGATGAGTAAAAGAACTAGGCTAGGAAGATGGTGGAGATGTTTGGAATGATTTGATGGAAATGGTAGCAGTGAACATCGGGGTCTGGTGGTGGCAGGATATGGTGGTGAAGGAGTTGCAGGTGATGGAAGAGAGGAATTTGGGGAGAAGAGGAGAAGAACCCGATGGAGAATGGTTTAGGGAGTGTTTGGGTGAAGTCGATAGGTATTTGGCTATTGGGTTTTGAGCGGGTGTATCAAAATTTGATGTCTCGATGATGAAGGGCGTACGATGAGAGGGTGATGGAATGATCCAACAGAGCGATGGAGATGGGTGCTATAGTGTTAGACAGGAACATCAAAGCTAGATGCACTCTGATGAAGCGACCGTTGGATGATGGAATGGATCCAATCTGACGGCTAAGGAGAGAAGCGGGTTTGGGTTTGGATTTTGGGTTTAGGATATGGGTTTGGGTTTAGGAAATAGATTTGGGCTTAGGTAATCTTGATCCCACTTCTTCTCTAAGAACAATTTCTTCCTTATTAAGCCCATTTTCATCCTTGAGTCTTCCATACCGCATTCTTCACTTCTTTTCCGCTAGAGTTTCCTTCGGCTTTTTCCCGTGTCTTTGCTCTTTTCGCTCCGCAACTCATCTAGACTTTATTCATCACCTAAAAATGCAAAATTAAGTAAAATAAAATATTTATCCTTGAGGAGAGTAAAATACATAATTCATTACAAAAGGGGAAATTATGGTATGTAAAAAGGGATAAGTGCCAATATGATGAGTGCCAAATATTGTATATATTTATCCCTTTTTGTTGGCATTTAACTCATCTTTTATGCATTAATTCTACATTTTATCCCATATTCTGTATTTTCATTGTTTTCAAGAATAAATATTTTTATTAATTAATTTTGCATTTTTTGGTAATAAATAAAGTTCGGATGAGTCGCGGAGCGAAAAGAGCAGAAAAGTAGTGAAAAGCCGGGAGAAATCACGCAAGGAAGCCGCGAAGAATGGTGCGCACAACCTCATTTTCTACACACAAAAGCGCCTCCGTTCTCAGCCATCAGATCAGTTCTCAGAAGCATCCGACGGTCGCTCCTTCATAGAGCATCAAAATCTGAAGTCTCTGCCAAGCACCACAGCGCTGAAATTCCAAGCCTTCAGATTAGATGGTAGTTGAATCCAACGGTCGCTACCTTGCTGTTCATCGAAGATTGATATCTCCGCCTTACACTACAGTACCTAACTCCATCAAGTACCGTTCGTTTCGTTGTATCCATTCATCCGACGGTCGCTCCTCGCTTGCCTCCGCATCACCGTCCGATTCACCTACCAGCTTCGCATCCAGTGACTCAGCGACGCAGAACATCAAACTCGATACGCCCGCCTAACACCCTATCACCCGAGCCCTACCACCTAACCAAACAACCCCCTTCTCCCATTCTATCGAACCCATCTACCACCATCACCCCCCTCTCTGCAGAACCACCTCCTTCCCTGCCGCACCACCATCATCACCACCACTCCCTGACGCCACCAAACACCACCAACTCTCCACAACAACCCTAACCCACATCATTATTTCCCCTTTCACCAACTCTATGTCCTCCTAATCACTCAATTTCACGCCTCTCCCATGTCAGGAACCCTAGAGGTGAAATTGACAAATTAGGTGAAATAGAGTTGCAATTGGAGGCGTGGATAACATCAGGAGAGTCAGAGAAAGGATGGGTCGACGTCAATTTGAAGATTAGGTGAGTTAATTTCACTGTTGGAATTTGGGGATTTTTCTATAAACCCTAATTGTATAATTTAGGGGAATTGTGTTTGTGAGCTATAAATAGAGAATGGGTGTAGTGTGAGAAACTTTATGCTTGGAATAGCCAGCATCCAGGACTTTCATGTCCTGTTAATGTTTTTAATTTCAGTTCAATTTCCATGTTCTGTTAATGTTGTTTTTTTTAGTTCAATTTGCTGCTTAGTTTCATGTTCATGTTAGACTTTCATATCCTGTTATTTATAGTTAATGCTCTGTTAATGCTCCTGTTATTTATGTTAATGTGATCATGTTCTGTTAATACCTGTTACTTGTGTCCTGTTAATGCTATTCTCTCCTGTTGATGTTTGTTACATGTTCACTGTTATGTTAAACTTGCTGTTAGATGGAATGCTAGGCTAGATACATTTGAAGCTTTGTTGTGATTGTGCAATGGAAGAAATCAGTGCTCATAGCAAGCTGATCATCTTACCATTCCTTGTGTATGCTTAGGTGCATTGTGTTGATTGAGCATTGGGAGAAACTAGTGCTCATAGCAAGCTAGTTCTCTTCCCATTCTTTTAGTATACCTCCTGAATGCCTTAGTCTAGCCTTGCTTCATTTCAGTTTCTTTATCACCCCTGCCCTTGGCCTTAGGCCTTGGTTAATTCTTGTTTTGTTTTGCTTTTGTTCACTGTTTTGTTGCTGTTTAGTTTTCATTTGCTTTGTTCCTTGTTTTGCCCTGTGTTGTTTTTGCTTGCACTGCCTTGTCTGTTTCTGCTACACTGCTGCCTCTGCTGCTATTGCTTTTTCTCTGCTGCTGCAACCCTGTTGCTGCTGCATTGCTTTTCTCCTGCTGTGCATTGCCTTCTCTGTCACTTGTGCTGCTGCCACTTCTTCCCCTGCCTTGCAAACTGTTGCTGCTCACTTGTGCAGCTGCTGTGCAGTCTTACAGTTCCTGCAGCCAAGCAAAGATCAAAGCCAGCTGAGCCCAATTCAGTTAATTGTTGTGCACTCAAGCCCAAAGCTCAACTCATCAGAAGACCAAAACCAAAGCCCAATTTCATTAAGGCCAAAGCCTAGTGTATTGATAGGTTAGAGCTAAAGCCCAATTCAATTAATTGCGGGCTTAACCCAAAAGCCTGAACTCACTGTAAGGCCAAAGCCCAATTTACACTTCAGAGACTAACTGAGCCCAAACTCAGTTCATTTTATTGAAACAAACCCATTAAGCCCAATTGAAGCCAAAAAGGCTTCATAGCCCAATAGCAATTTAGGAACCCAATTAGCTAGAACACTCCAAAACACACCCGATCTCTGTGGATCGACCCGTACTTGCACGAGCTACAACTGACGACCGTGCACTTGCGGTATTACTGTAGGCCCCCGTTTTTATTGCGCTTAATTTTATACATATCTCCGGGCCCACCAAGTTTTTGGCCGGGGATAATTTTTAGGACCTTTTAGAAGCCTACCAAGTTTTTGGCGCCGCTGCCGGGGACTACCAAGTTTTTGGCGCCGCTGCCGGGGACTATCAAGTTTTTGGCGCCGTTGCCGGGGATTGGTGTTGTGTTTTTCTTGTTGTTTTATTAGCTATTTTTGCATTTCACTGCATAGCATTTGCATCTGCATCTGCTTCACTTCATTTGCTGTTGGACCTGCTGTTCTGAACCTGTTTTTCCTCTGCTGGGACGCCACCAAGGAAAAGAACCAAAGCCCAACTGGGTTTTTGCAACAATATCAGAGCAGCTGGGCTGTGCTTAAAAGGTAACCCATTTAAGAGAACCCGAATTGTGGGCTTCCAATTTTTAATTGTGGGCATGTAATATTAAAGCCAATTTTTGGGCTTCTCTTATTTTCTGTTGGGTTTGTAATAATTTATTTGTGGGCTTATATTTGTTTAATTTGTGGGCTTGTTTAAATTCTTTCATTGGACTTGTATTTTGGACTCTGGGTTTAAACCCAGCTGAGCTTATAACTGATTGTGGACTTGTTTCCACTCAAGAGTAGACCTCGAAACCAAAGTTTTAAAACAAACGTCGGGCCTTAACCAACTGGGCCAAATTAAACTTTCAAAATTAAAACTTAGTGTTTCGTGGGCCGCAGCCTTTCCATTCCATTAGAGGACAAACAGTGGGCTTGCTCCCATTCAAAAACCAAATTTTATTTTCCTTTTAAAAAAAAAATAAATAAATAAATAAAATATTTTTACTTTACTTTTCTTTCTATTCAAAAAAAAAAAAAAAAAAAAAAGTTTTATTTTTCTCCCATTTAAGTCCAATTTTAGTGTTTTGAAACTTTCCATGTCTCTACACTTCGTCTTTTGGGTTGATCCTCAACTCTTTAGATTGTTAGTGTATGGTGAATTTTTTGTATATAATCCAGTAGATAAAATTTTTTAAAAAACAACCTTTTTTTCCTTTTGTATATATTTTGCTAATCCAATATGATCTCGGCTGAAATATGTTGGATTTTTTTGCCTTGAATAACGGAGTTTTAATTCTGCTTTCGCCGAAATCGGGTATTCTCTCTCCTTTTACTCTACTCAGCATGTCCCTTTCCATATGTTGCATTTTAATTCTTTCCATATTTTGAAACATTGAGGACAATGTTTAGTTTAGGTTTGGGGGTATAGAGTAGATACCACGATAATATGCTATAACTGAAAACGAACTCCTTCTTCTTTTTGAAAAAAATTGAAAAATTCCAAAAAAAAATTGAAAAATCAAAATTCTAAAAAAATTAAAAAATTAGAAAAATCATAAAAATGGAGCTCATTTACCTTGAAATGTTGACTCTTGTGCAAATATGTATTTTTATTAGGAGTCTTAGTCTAGATATTTAGGCACCCTGATTCTAGCACAATTCACATGGTGATAAGAAATTTGCACGCGCACGATCTACCAATACATGTATGGCCTCGATCTTCAAGGTGTTTGATAGGAAGTTACGATTGCCAATCACTTTAGAATACTGAACGAAACTTGACTAGCTTGTTCTTTGGTTGGTTGGGATAGAAGGTGGAGGTTACATTAAGAAAGACAACCATCGAATTTAACTGGGTGCATCAAAAAGGGCTACCTCTTGCAAAGTGTCATGTAATTTTTGTTTCCTTTTGTATTTGTATCAAAAGTGTGTCTGAAAAAAAAAAAAAAAAAAAAAAAAAAAAAAAAAAAAACGATGTATATATTCAGAAAAAAAAAAAAAAAAAAAAGAGAGAAAAAAAATCAGAAAAAATACAAAAAAATCAAGTATTTATCAATTCCATCTCTCTTGTTCCAAAAATAAAAGAGAATAGTCAATGTAAATAAGAGTCATGTAAAGAGTCATTTTGTTGTTTTTTGTAATAAGCAAGGAGGGTGTATGCCATTGATGTACAACGCGAGAAATTGTGAAATACCTCCAACTCATTCACAATTCTCGTAAAGTCCGGACAGCTAGCTAGATTTCGACCTCAGTTCTTAGCCTGAGAAACTATCTCTTGGTGATTAGTAGTCATAACTTCAGATCTTTCTTTACACATGTGTAGATACACTTTACACTCTTATCACATGTCTTTTTTTGTTATCAGTGCTAGGATTGTGCCTTCGATAGCTAGATTGACATCTCCATTTTGCTGTGAGCTTAAACTGTTTTGCACATGTCACATTTGATGGAATCTGAGCTTATATTTTGTCCTTAGGTTTTGTAGGCACACCTCTGGTAAACCTTCACGAGACTTCAACTCGTCCACTAGGGACACTTAGTGGTTTAAAAGGCTTAGTGCATACGCTAAATGCTTCGAGAGACCAGCGACAGTGGTATAGTTAGGATTTCCTTAGTTTTTTTTACTTGAGGACAAGTAAAATTCAGGTTTGGGGGTATTTGATGAGTGCCAAATATTAATATTTATCCCTTTTGTTGGAATTTAACTCATCTTTTATGCATTAATTCTACATTTTATCCCATATTCTGTATTTTCATTGTTTTCAAGAATAAATATTTTTATTAATTAATTTTGCATTTTTTGGTAATAAATAAAGTTCGGATGAGTCGCGGAGCGAAAAGAGCAGAAAAGTAGTGAAAAGCCGGGAGAAATCACGCAAGGAAGCCGCGAAGAATGGTGCGCACAACCTCATTTTCTACACACAAAAGCGCCTCCGTTCTCAGCCATCAGATCAGTTCTCAGAAGCATCCGACGGTCGCTCCTTCATAGAGCATCAAAATCTGAAGTCTCTGCCAAGCACCACAGCGCTGAAATTCCAAGCCTTCAGATTAGATGGTAGTTGAATCCAACGGTCGCTACCTTGCTGTTCATCGAAGATTGATATCCCGCCTTACACTACAGTACCTAACTCCATCAAGTACCGTTCGTTTCGTTGTATCCATTCATCCGACGGTCGCTCCTCGCTTGCCTCCGCATCACCGTCCGATTCACCTACCAGCTTCGCATCCAGTGACTCAGCGACGCAGAACATCAAACTCGATACGCCCGCCTAACACCCTATCACCCGAGCCCTACCACCTAACCAAACAACCCCCTTCTCCCATTCTATCGAACCCATCTACCACCATCACCCCCCTCTCTGCAGAACCACCTCCTTCCCTGCCGCACCACCATCATCACCACCACTCCCTGACGCCACCAAACACCACCAACTCTCCACAACAACCCTAACCCACATCATTATTTCCCCTTTCACCAACTCTATGTCCTCCTAATCACTCAATTTCACGCCTCTCCCATGTCAGGAACCCTAGAGGTGAAATTGAAAATTAGGTGAAATAGAGTTGCAATTGGAGGCGTGGATAACATCAGGAGAGTCAGAGAAAGGATGGTCGACGTCAATTTGAAGATTAGGTGAGTTAATTTCACTGTTGGAATTTGGGGATTTTTCTATAAACCCTAATTGTATAATTTAGGGGAATTGTGTTTGTGAGCTATAAATAGAGAATGGGTGTAGTGTGAGAAACTTTATGCTTGGAATAGCCAGCATCCAGGACTTTCATGTCCTGTTAATGTTTTTAATTTCAGTTCAATTTCCATGTTCTGTTAATGTTGTTTTTTTTAGTTCAATTTGCTGCTTAGTTTCATGTTCATGTTAGACTTTCATATCCTGTTATTTATAGTTAATGCTCTGTTAATGCTCCTGTTATTTATGTTAATGTGATCATGTTCTGTTAATACCTGTTACTTGTGTCCTGTTAATGCTATTCTCTCCTGTTGATGTTTGTTACATGTTCACTGTTATGTTAAACTTGCTGTTAGATGGAATGCTAGGCTAGATACATTTGAAGCTTTGTTGTGATTGTGCAATGGAAGAAATCAGTGCTCATAGCAAGCTGATCATCTTACCATTCCTTGTGTATGCTTAGGTGCATTGTGTTGATTGAGCATTGGGAGAAACTAGTGCTCATAGCAAGCTAGTTCTCTTCCCATTCTTTTAGTATACCTCCTGAATGCCTTAGTCTAGCCTTGCTTCATTTCAGTTTCTTTATCACCCCTGCCCTTGGCCTTAGGCCTTGGTTAATTCTTGTTTTGTTTTGCTTTTGTTCACTGTTTTGTTGCTGTTTAGTTTTCATTTGCTTTGTTCCTTGTTTTGCCCTGTGTTGTTTTTGCTTGCACTGCCTTGTCTGTTTCTGCTACACTGCTGCCTCTGCTGCTATTGCTTTTTCTCTGCTGCTGCAACCCTGTTGCTGCTGCATTGCTTTTCTCCTGCTGTGCATTGCCTTCTCTGTCACTTGTGCTGCTGCCACTTCTTCCCCTGCCTTGCAAACTGTTGCTGCTCACTTGTGCAGCTGCTGTGCAGTCTTACAGTTCCTGCAGCCAAGCAAAGATCAAAGCCAGCTGAGCCCAATTCAGTTCATTGCTGTGCACTCAAGCCCAAAGCTCAACTCATCAGAAGACCAAAACCAAAGCCCAATTTCATTAAGGCCAAAGCCTAGTGTATTGATAGGTTAGAGCTAAAGCCCAATTCAATTAATTGCGGGCTTAACCCAAAAGCCTGAACTCACTGTAAGGCCAAAGCCCAATTTACACTTCAGAGACTAACTGAGCCCAAACTCAGTTCATTTTATTGAAACAAACCCATTAAGCCCAATTGAAGCCAAAAAGGCTTCATAGCCCAATAGCAATTTAGGAACCCAATTAGCTAGAACACTCCAAAACACACCCGATCTCTGTGGATCGACCCGTACTTGCACGAGCTACAACTGACGACCGTGCACTTGCGGTATTACTGTAGGCCCCCGTTTTTATTGCGCTTAATTTTATACATATCTCCGGGCCCACCAAGTTTTTGGCCGGGGATAATTTTTAGGACCTTTTAGAAGCCTACCAAGTTTTTGGCGCCGCTGCCGGGGACTACCAAGTTTTTGGCGCCGCTGCCGGGGACTATCAAGTTTTTGGCGCCGTTGCCGGGGATTGGTGCTGTGTTTTTCTTGTTGTTTTATTAGCTATTTTTGCATTTCACTGCATAGCATTTGCATCTGCATCTGCTTCACTTCATTTGCTGTTGGACCTGCTGTTCTGAACCTGTTTTTCCTCTGCTGGGACGCCACCAAGGAAAAGAACCAAAGCCCAACTGGGTTTTTGCAACAATATCAGAGCAGCTGGGCTGTGCTTAAAAGGTAACCCATTTAAGAGAACCCGAATTGTGGGCTTCCAATTTTTAATTGTGGGCATGTAATATTAAAGCCAATTTTTGGGCTTCTCTTATTTTCTGTTGGGTTTGTAATAATTTATTTGTGGGCTTATATTTGTTTAATTTGTGGGCTTGTTTAAATTCTTTCATTGGACTTGTATTTTGGACTCTGGGTTTAAACCCAGCTGAGCTTATAACTGATTGTGGACTTGTTTCCACTCAAGAGTAGACCTCGAAACCAAAGTTTTAAAACAAACGTCGGGCCTTAACCAACTGGGCCAAATTAAACTTTCAAAATTAAAACTTAGTGTTTCGTGGGCCGCAGCCTTTCCATTCCATTAGAGGACAAACAGTGGGCTTGCTCCCATTCAAAAACCAAATTTTATTTTCCTTTTAAAAAAAAAAAAATAAAAATAAAAATTTTACTTTACTTTTCTTTCTATTCAAAAAAAAAAAAAAAAAAAAAAAGTTTTATTTTTCTCCCATTTAAGTCCAATTTTAGTGTTTTGAAACTTTCCATGTCTCTACACTTCGTCTTTTGGGTTGATCCTCAACTCTTTAGATTGTTAGTGTATGGTGAATTTTTTGTATATAATCCAGTAGATAAAATTTTTAAAAAACAACCTTTTTTCCTTTTGTATATATTTTGCTAATCCAATATGATCTCGGCTGAAATATGTTGGATTTTTTGCCTTGAATAACGGAGTTTTAATTCTGCTTTCGCCGAAATCGGGTATTCTCTCTCCTTTTACTCTACTCAGCATGTCCCTTTCCATATGTTGCATTTTAATTCTTTCCATATTTTGAAACATTGAGGACAATGTTTAGTTTAGGTTTGGGGGTATAGAGTAGATACCACGATAATATGCTATAACTGAAAACGAACTCCTTCTTCTTTTTGAAAAAAATTGAAAAATTCCAAAAAAAAATTGAAAAATCAAAATTCTAAAAAAATTAAAAATTAGAAAAATCAAAAAATGGAGCTCATTTACCTTGAAATGTTGACTCTTGTGCAAATATGTATTTTTATTAGGAGTCTTAGTCTAGATATTTAGGCACCCTGATTCTAGCACAATTCACATGGTGATAAGAAATTTGCACGCGCACGATCTACCAATACATGTATGGCCTCGATCTTCAAGGTGTTTGATAGGAAGTTACGATTGCCAATCACTTTAGAATACTGAACGAAACTTGACTAGCTTGTTCTTTGGTTGGTTGGGATAGAAGGTGGAGGTTACATTAAGAAAGACAACCATCGAATTTAACTGGGTGCATCAAAAAGGGCTACCTCTTGCAAAGTGTCATGTAATTTTTGTTTCCTTTTGTATTTGTATCAAAAGTGTGTCCTGAAAAAAAAAAAAAAAAAAAAAAACGATGTATATATTCAGAAAAAAAAAAAAAAAAAAAAGAGAAAAAAAAAAAATCAGAAAAAATACCAAAAAAATCAAGTATTTATCAATTCCATCCTCTCTTGTTCCAAAAATAAAGAGAATAGTCAATGTAAATAAGAGTCATGTAAAGAGTCATTTTGTTGTTTTTTGTAATAAGCAAGGAGGGTGTATGCCATTGATGTACAACGCGAGAAATTGTGAAATACCTCCAACTCATTCACAATTCTCGTAAAGTCCGGACAGCTAGCTAGATTTCGACCTCAGTTCTTAGCCTGAGAAACTATCTCTTGGTGATTAGTAGTCATAACTTCAGATCTTTCTTTACACATGTGTAGATACACTTTACACTCTTATCACATGTCTTTTTTTGTTATCAGTGCTAGGATTGTGCTTCGATAGCTAGATTGACATCTCCATTTTGCTGTGAGCTTAAACTGTTTTGCACATGTCCATTTGATGGAATCTGAGCTATTTTTGTCCTTAGGTTTTGTAGGCACACCTCTGGTAAACCTTCACGAGACTTCAACTCGTCCACTAGGGACACTTAGTGGTTTAAAAGGCTTAGTGCATACGCTAAATGCATTCGAGAGACCAGCGACAGTGGTATAGTTAGGATTTCCTTAGTTTTGTTTTACTTGAGGACGTAAAATTCAGGTTGGGTATTGGGTATTTGATGAGTGCCAAATATTATATATATTTATCCCTTTTTGTTGGCATTTAACTCATCTTTTATGCATTAATTCTACATTTTATCCCATATTCTGTATTTTCATTGTTTTCAAGAATAAATATTTTTATTAATTAATTTTGCATTTTTTGGTAATAAATAAAGTTCGGATGAGTCGCGGAGCGAAAAGAGCAGAAAAGTAGTGAAAAGCCGGGAGAAATCACGCAAGGAAGCCGCGAAGAATGGTGCGCACAACCTCATTTTCTACACACAAAAGCGCCTCCGTTCTCAGCCATCAGATCAGTTCTCAGAAGCATCCGACGGTCGCTCCTTCATAGAGCATCAAAATCTGAAGTCTCTGCCAAGCACCACAGCGCTGAAATTCCAAGCCTTCAGATTAGATGGTAGTTGAATCCAACGGTCGCTACCTTGCTGTTCATCGAAGATTGATATCTCCGCCTTACACTACAGTACCTAACTCCATCAAGTACCGTTCGTTTCGTTGTATCCATTCATCCGACGGTCGCTCCTCGCTTGCCTCCGCATCACCGTCCGATTCACCTACCAGCTTCGCATCCAGTGACTCAGCGACGCAGAACATCAAACTCGATACGCCCGCCTAACACCCTATCACCCGAGCCCTACCACCTAACCAAACAACCCCCTTCTCCCATTCTATCGAACCCATCTACCACCATCACCCCCCTCTCTGCAGAACCACCTCCTTCCCTGCCGCACCACCATCATCACCACCACTCCCTGACGCCACCAAACACCACCAACTCTCCACAACAACCCTAACCCACATCATTATTTCCCCTTTCACCAACTCTATGTCCTCCTAATCACTCAATTTCACGCCTCTCCCATGTCAGGAACCCTAGAGGTGAAATTGACAAATTAGGTGAAATAGAGTTGCAATTGGAGGCGTGGATAACATCAGGAGAGTCAGAGAAAGGATGGGTCGACGTCAATTTGAAGATTAGGTGAGTTAATTTCACTGTTGGAATTTGGGAATTTTTCTATAAACCCTAATTGTATAATTTAGGGGAATTGTGTTTGTGAGCTATAAATAGAGAATGGGTGTAGTGTGAGAAACTTTATGCTTGGAATAGCCAGCATCCAGGACTTTCATGTCCTGTTAATGTTTTTAATTTCAGTTCAATTTCCATGTTCTGTTAATGTTGTTTTTTTTAGTTCAATTTGCTGCTTAGTTTCATGTTCATGTTAGACTTTCATATCCTGTTATTTATAGTTAATGCTCTGTTAATGCTCCTGTTATTTATGTTAATGTGATCATGTTCTGTTAATACCTGTTACTTGTGTCCTGTTAATGCTATTCTCTCCTGTTGATGTTTGTTACATGTTCACTGTTATGTTAAACTTGCTGTTAGATGGAATGCTAGGCTAGATACATTTGAAGCTTTGTTGTGATTGTGCAATGGAAGAAATCAGTGCTCATAGCAAGCTGATCATCTTACCATTCCTTGTGTATGCTTAGGTGCATTGTGTTGATTGAGCATTGGGAGAAACTAGTTCTCATAGCAAGCTAGTTCTCTTCCCATTCTTTTAGTATACCTCCTGAATGCCTTAGTCTAGCCTTGCTTCATTTCAGTTTCTTTATCACCCCTGCCCTTGGCCTTAGGCCTTGGTTAATTCTTGTTTTGTTTTGCTTTTGTTCACTGTTTTGTTGCTGTTTAGTTTTCATTTGCTTTGTTCCTTGTTTTGCCCTGTGTTGTTTTTGCTTGCACTGCCTTGTCTGTTTCTGCTACACTGCTGCCTCTGCTGCTATTGCTTCTTCTCTGCTGCTGCAACCCTGTTGCTGCTGCATTGCTTTTCTCATGCTGTGCATTACCTTCTCTGTCACTTGTGCTGCTGCCACTTCTTCCCCTGCCTTGCAAACTGTTGCTGCTCACTTGTGCAGCTGCTGTGCAGTCTTACAGTTCCTGCAGCCAAGCAAAGATCAAAGCCAGCTGAGCCCAATTCAGTTCATTGCTGTGCACTCAAGCCCAAAGCTCAACTCATCAGAAGACCAAAACCAAAGCCCAATTTCATTAAGGCCAAAGCCTAGTGTATTGATAGGTTAGAGCTAAAGCCCAATTCAATTAATTGCGGGCTTAACCCAAAAGCCTGAACTCACTGTAAGGCCAAAGCCCAATTTACACTTCAGAGACTAACTGAGCCCAAACTCAGTTCATTTTATTGAAACAAACCCATTAAGCCCAATTGAAGCCAAAAAGGCTTCATAGCCCAATAGCAATTTAGGAACCCAATTAGCTAGAACACTCCAAAACACACCCGATCTCTGTGGATCGACCCGTACTTGCACGAGCTACAACTGACGACCGTGCACTTGCGGTATTACTGTAGGCCCCCGTTTTTATTGCGCTTAATTTTATACATATCTCCGGGCCCACCAAGTTTTTGGCCGGGGATAATTTTTAGGACCTTTTAGAAGCCTACCACAATAAAATGATGATAAATAATGCAATATTTGGCACCTATTAATATACAAGATAACTCCTACAATATTCCACAGCCGCACTCCCCACAAAGATTTGGCAATTAAGCACAATTTCAATTAAGAACTCTCCCCATAAAATGTCATTCCCAAAGGAACAACAAGAGAGACCTTACTTTCACAAGAAAATAAGGATTTCTTTGGACATTAAAAAATTACATGAAACATGAATTTGTATCCAGAAAACTCAACTAAATTAACCCACAAGAAAACTAATCATGCGCAAAAATAATTTTGTCATCTGTATTACCAATACCAGCCATCCCATAAACACATAACAATATTTTTAATGGTAATTTAAACCACAAATAAACTGCATTAAAAGCTTAAAGCATCTTACTAAAAACTTAAAACATCATACTTTTACACCTAAGTTCATAAGAAAAACACAATATTGTAGAATAAACTTATTCTTTTACACCTAAGTTCATAGAAGTAGTCTTCGTAATAGTCTGAAACTTCGTAAGAGTCTGAAATAGAGACTGACAACCGCGGAATACCAGGATTTTGAGATATTATGATGAATAATAAGTAAAACTAGCACAATACGAGAAAGATAAATCAACTCACAAGACACAAGATTTATAGTGGTTCGACCAATACATACAACGTGTATATATTGTCTATGTCCACTTTGAGCCGCACCAACTCAAATCCACTATGAAGAAAAACAATTACAACGTCGTGTGAATCCCAGCAAACCCTTGGTTACACCACAAAAATTACCCGAGACGATAACCTTGTCTCTTGTTCCTCACCAATATGCTTTCACAACGAAACCCTAGCTTTTTACTCTAAAAGTTATACAAGAAAGAACTTTCTTTTCTCACTACAATTGTATTCGCTCACAATTTTTCTTCACTCTAATTCTACAAGGCCTAATTATCTATTTATATAGGTTACAAACTTGTCCACAAGAATCCTAGACGGTATAGGAAACCCCTTCCCTAAATAACCACGGCTAACCTAAAGTAGGAAACTAATTAGTCTTTAAAAGCTAACAAGATGTTTGCTTAGAATCTAGCCAACTCACCATATGATCACTGAGAGTAGGATAATTTGGTATAACTAACAATACTTGATGATATGTACCAAACCAAACAGCTCTAGTGAAGGAACAATAGAAAAATAGATGATGCAGTTTCATCAGAAATACCACAAAAAGGACAAAGAGAGTCTGTAGTATCAAACCTGGACAAGTAAGTTTTTAATGGTAAAATATTATGCAAACAATTTAAATTTAGGTAAAATGTCAATATGCCAGAGCCTGAGCCAAGTCAAGAACCCGAAATTTTCTGAACAACATTCCAACAGATATTATCTATTATACAATCTTGCAATGGTCTTATTCTTTGTCGCAGTAAGTTTATTATGCGTCGACGTATCATGCGTTGACGTTTTAAACATGGAGTTATGTTTCCCCTTTAACACCAAGCAAGGAAAAATACTACATGTACTTGATCCTATGAAATTAAATAGATAATGTTGTATTTTCCGACAATGCTAATGATATCTCTTATATCTTCAATTGATGAAATATATTGGGAGATCTATCCCGACATAATTCAAAGGATTATAAACCATTGATACTTGATTATTATGCTTCGACGTTTGATACGTTGTAGTTTTATGTAAGGAATTCCGTTTCACCTCGAAAACTCTGCAAAAATTAATTCTACATGTACGTAGCTTGATCCTATGAAATTAAATACATAACGTTATATTTTCTTCCAAAGCTAAAGATTGTCTCGTGTTTCCTCCGTTTATCTGCGGTATGGAGTGATCCATCTCTGTTGAATCTAACAGAAATTAAAATATCTTCTGTTTCTAGCCGTATTTTTACAATACCTTCGTTCCGGTGCAATTTGAATATTAAGCTTCTACCTTTGATGCATTGAAGTTTTTTGAAGGGATTTATGTTTCCATATTAAAACCAAGAAGGAAATATTTCTAGATGTACTTAAGTTGATCCTACGAAATTAAATACATAGCGTTATATTTTCTGCCAAAGCTATAGTTGGTCTCGTTTTCCTCCGTATATATATCGGCTGAATCTAACCGAATTAAGAGTATCTTCTGTTTACAACCGTTTTGTACCAGATGATAGTATTTTCGAGTTGTAATTTCTTTCTTGAATCCTATGTTTTTTATTAAAAAATAAATAAATAGATAACGCTTTATTTTCTGCCAATGCTACATATGTTCTCGTGTTTCCTCTGTTTATCTATGATATTTAGGGATCTAGATTGGCTGAATCCAAAATAATATAAAATATCTTCTGTTTCCAGCTGTATTTTTGCAATCCCTTCATTCCGCTGCAATTTGACCGTTATGCTTCTACGTTTGATGTGTCGAGTTTTTCCCATGGATCTATGTTTCTTCTTTAAAACCAAGCAAGAAAATATTTCTATACGTACTTAAGTTAATCCTATAAAATTAAATAGATAATGTTATATTTTATGCCAATGCTACAGATGGTCTCGTGTTTCCTCCATTTATCTATGGTATTGAGTCATCCATATCTGCTGAATCTAACAGAAATTAAAATATCTTTTGTTTCCAGCTGTATTTTTACAATACCTTCGTTCCGGTGCAATTGGTTTATTAAGCTTCTACCTTTGATGCATTGAAGTTTTCAACCTAATAAATTCAGAATTATCATAAAACCATGGATAAAATTTCTATGTAAATTAAAATGAAAAATGAAATATTTATGATCAAAGAAAAAGACGTTTGGAACATACAAATACCATTTAACATGTTTTAAATGGTAAACCTACATACTCTATCATGATACTAGAAATATATATAAAGGGTTTTGAGAGAGTCTCACCCAGTATCAAGGAATCATCTAAAATTCTTGACATACCACGAAACCCTCCACAATAACCCTCTTTTATTACATCATAGCAAGCATGTTATAGAGTCCGATTTTGTGCACACTCTCTAAATAATGTGTTTGACGACGCAATCACATTTTTTAATTTAACTTAGAATTTATGTAACAAGAGAAAAAAAATTAGTATATATACATATACTCATGGTATTTGTATGTTAATCCTCGCTTGTTAGAAGGAAAAGGAATAAAATGATTTTAATTGGTTCGTCTGGCTTGGTCTAGGAGATAGATTCTTTTTGAGAAGAGGAATTGGATTAAAATGAAGAAGATGAAGATGAATCTCTCTCTCCATAAGTATTTATTAAAGACAGGCGAACTGTATATAACAGTAACCGGGTCAAATGAAAACCTAGAGGTGTCAATTGAGAAAAGGAGAAATTACTGCACGTTGAAATAATCATACGGAAAAACCGGAAAATGTCGGGTAAAAAAGGAAATGAGATCACAAACACGAAGCATTGACCAAGGGTTCTCGCATTATTCCATTTAGATAGGGATATTCATCTCCCAATACATTTTCGCCATCTTCCTTTTAACCCATAAATACATTAGCTAGAACTCATTATTTCTCTAATAAATTTGTTTTAGTTGTTTTTGGAAGAATAAGCTCTTGTGGAGAATTGGCTCGAAAAAATGTTATTTGCACCAGGAGGACACGTGTTATTCGGACTCTCAATGTTGGTTAAGAGACACCTCAATTACTAAGGAGAATCTCAACGGATAAGGGGCACATTCATTACTATTTACACGCCATAAGGCAAGTGCTAAAGGGACACCAATACAGGATTAGGGGGAGGTCATCTTCTTCGTTTGAATTTGAATTTTGGCGGGAAGAATTTGCAGTGAAGTATCAGATGTTGGTTTGATTTTCGGAATTGGCTAAATCATTGAGTTTAGGTAAACAGGGGAGGAGAACATAACCGGATTTTGGATCGGATTTTGGAGCAGTTTTAGAGAGAATCAACAACTGGGATTGATTGGGATAATTGTAATGAGCGTAACATGCATTGTATAGTCATTTGATTCAGCTGGATTTGGCCGGATAATCAGTTCGAAGTGAAACAGGAAAGTGAAACTTCATCTTCACCTGCGAAGATTTCTGGCGACATTTCGTGAGAGTTTATGTTGGACTTTCTCTCGGACTTCGTTTGCTTTGGGCCTGTTTGGACAGAACAGGGTTGGTAATTGTCGTGGAATGGAAGGAAGAGGAAGTTCCCATTGATATCTCGTGAAACAAGGCAGTTGAGAATATCTTGGTCTTTTGATTTCAATTAGAAGATTTGTAAGCTGTAAAAGAAGATATTCTTACAGGGATCATATCTATTACGTTTGGAAAGATTTTTTGATAGCCCATACACGCATGATTTTGCTACACGCACGCGGAAAAAAGAGAAAGATATTTCTCAGATTTTTCTTTGCTGAGATTGGAAGATGGCGTGTGGCTGGATAGATTTCAGATCAACCAAGAGACGTGTATCATTGGGTTTGGAGCATGTGGACTGCTATAGTCACGAGCAGAAGATAAACATGGAAATAATTTCCGTGTAATGGCAATGGAGAATAATGAATTGAAGAAAGGATATTTTGCATTAAACCAAGAAGATTTGTATGTTGTGGAGTATAAAAGGCAGTTGGGGAAGCAAACAAGGGATATCGAGTGTTTGGGAAGAAAAATCGAGAGTAGCAGAGCGACTTCTCCTGCTGCTGCAGAGAAGAAGAAGATGAAGAACAACAGACTACACTTCTGGTATGTCGTTTATGAACTGTCGCATGTTCACAGCTTAGCGACAGTTTTTCTATGACAGTTTCCATTTATAGTTTTCTGTAACAGCAGCGCCAGCAACAACATTTGAATTCCATTGTAACGGTGGACTCTGTAACACCCAATAAGCGTTGCAAACTCGTTGTAAAATTAGTTTTCTTTAATAAAAACACCATTTGAGCTATGAATTATATTTTCGAGTGTGTTTTTATCATGAGAAGCTAGACCCCATCGCTGGGACGACGGACGAAGCTGAATTTCATCATGTGGTAAATTTAATTAATTCCTTATTTACTTTTTGCACCGATTATAAATGATTTATGATTTTTATTAATCAAGTGTTATCTTGTTTGATAGTGGATGCTTAGTCTTAGGTGCTTTTGATACACTATGCTTGTAATTTACAATTGATGTTTTACGAAATCTATTTTGGCAAAGAATAGAGTTAATATTTCTTGTATTTGGAGCTATAATTGCCTA